>NC_132931.1:14316793-14616793 GCF_047675955.1 Chlorocebus sabaeus
GTGGCTCACGTCTGTAATCCCAGCACTTTGGGAGGCTGAAGCGGGCAGATCAGGTGAGGTCAGGAGTTTGAGACCAGCCTGGCCAACCTGGTGAAACTCCATCTCTACTAAAAAATACAAAAATTAGCTGGCCATGGTGGCAGGCGCCTGTAATCCCCAGCAACTCAGGAGGCTGAGGCGGGAGAATCACTTGGAACCTAGGAGGCAGACGTTGCAGTGAGCCGAAATCGCACCACTGCATTCCAGCCTAGGCAACAGAGCAAGACTCTCTCTCAAAAAAAAGAGAGAGAGAGAGAGGGAGGGAGGGAGGGAAGGGGGAAGGAAGGGGAAGGGGAGGGGAGGGGAGGGGAGGGGGAGAGGAGAGGAGAGGAGAGGAGAGGAGAGGAGAGGGGAGGGGAGGGGAGGGGAGGGGAGGGGAGGGGAGGGGAGAGGAGGAGGAGAGGGGAGGGGAGGGGAGGGGAGGGGAGGGGGAGGGGAGGGGAGGGGAGAGGAGAGGAGAGGGGAGGGGAGGGGAGGGGAGGGGAGGGGAGGGGGAGGGGAGGGGAGGGGAGGGGAGGGGAGAGGAGAGGAGAGGGGAGGGGAGGGGAGGGGAGGGGAGGGGAGGGGGAGGGGAGGGGAGGGGAGGGGAGGGGAGAGGAGAGGAGAGGAGAGGAGAGGAGAGGAGAGGAGAGATCTCACAATTAGCACCTGCCCTAAGAAGTCAGTATCCAGGAAAGCAAGATGTGACTGAAGAACCCTCCCTGGGGTTAGAGTTAAGGGCTCTCCTCCCATCTCTTTTATTTATGTTTTTACTTTTATTTTAAGTTCAGGGGTACAAGGGCAGGTTTGTTATGTAGGTAAACTTGTGTCATGGGGGTTCATTGTACAGATTATTTGATCACGCAGGTATTAAGCCCAGTAATCATTAGTTACTTTTCCTGATCCTGTCCCTCCTCCCACCCTCCACCCTCCAAAGGACCCCAGTGTGTGTTGTTCCCTACTTTGTGTCCATGTTTTTTTCATCATTTAGTTCCCACTTCTAAGTGAGAACATGTGGTATTTGGTTTTCTGTTCCCATATTAGTTGGCTGAGGATAGTGGCCTCCGGCTCCATCCATGTCCCTGCAAAGGACATGATCTCATGCTTTTTTTATGACTGCATAGTATTCCACAACGTATATATACCACATTTCCTTTATCTAGTCTATCATTGATGGGCGTTTAGGTTGATTCTATCATATAAGAGATGTTTTACTATTTTTTTTTTTCTTTTTGGAACAGAGTCTCACTCTGTCGCCCAGGGCTGGAGTGCAGTGGTGCGATCTTGGCTCACTGCAAACTCCACCTCCTGGGTTCAAGTGATTCTCCCACCTCAGCCTCCCGAGTAGCTCATATTACAGGCGTGCACCACCACACCCAGCTGATGTTTGTATTTTCAGTACAGATGGGGTTTCCCCATGTTGGCCAGGCTGGTCTTGAACTCCTGACCTCAGGTGATCTGCCCTCCTCGGCCTCCCAAAGTGCTGGGATTATAGGCATGAGCCACTGAACCCAACTGGATGTTTTACTATTTATAAAACAGTTTTGCAAACTTGGCTTTCACTACAGTCTCCTAGGGAGAAAACTCACTCATGAATCTTTCCTCACGTGACCCCAGCCCTTTGTGTGTGAGGGAAGAGGTTGTTGTGTGGAGTTGGTCTGGTTTGGGGCCTGTTTGCTAGTACCTAGGTCCCTGTGCCTCAGAGGGCTCACGTGTTTTTTGCGTGTTCTGCTCTCCTTTGACCTAAGTTCCTACTGTACTTAAGCGGCAAGTGGGGACAATGTAGGGAGGACAGTACACAGGCCATTCCTCCTCGTCGGCCTCCGGGGCTATCCCCTCCACGCTGCTCTCTTTTCTCTCAAGGGGCAGTCAGGCTGGCAGACCAGGTCATCAGGTCTTAGGCACTGGGTGCCAGTATTGTTCCATCGTGCTCCCTTCCTCTCTGCTTGCATCCTCTGGGGCAGGTGGATTTGAACCATGAGACTTTTATCCCCAATCCCTGGACCTAAGGAAGAAGGGAGCTCTGTAGGATTCAGCCTGCATCACAGACTTTCAGCACTGGGATTTGGGACTCAAGGCTAGAGACACTTTCTTCCTTAAGGGCTGTATCCAGGAGGGAGAGATTCACAAGGTCAGATAAAGACATTGCTGGATTTCCTAATGTATCAGTCAGGAAAAGTTAGGTTATGCTGCAGTAACAAGTAGCCCCAAAAATCTCAGTGGAGGGAAGGAAGTGGAAAAGGAAAGAAGGAAGAGGAGAAGAAAGGAAAGAAGGAAGGAAGAAAGCGGGGAAGGAGGAAGGAGGATGGAGGGAGGAAGGAAAAAAGTAAGGAGGGAAGGAGGGAGGAATAGAAGGAGGAAATAAAGAATGAGGAAACAAAAAATAAAGGAGGAAAGAAAGGAAAGGAAAGAAGAAAGAAAGAAAGGAAAGGAGAGGAAAGAAGAAAGAAAGAAAGAAAGAAAGAAAGAAAGAAAGAAAGAGAAGGAAGGAGAAAGAGAAAGAAAGAGAAAGAAAAGAGAGAGAGAAAGAAAGACAGAAGGAGGGAGGGAAGGAAAGGAGGGAAGGAAGGAAGGAAGGAAGGAAGGAAGGAAGGAAGGAAGGAAGGAAGGAAGGAAGGAAGGGAGGGAGGGAGGGAGGGAAGAAGGTGGAGGAGAGGAAGATAGGGAGGGAGGTGGGTTTCTTGCCACCATCATTGTCAACTACAGAACAGCAGTGGTTTTTCTCCCTGTCCTCCTTATTCTAGGACCAGGACTAAAGGGGTGGCCCCGATCTAGAATGTGCTGGTCTCATGGCAGAGGGGAAGGGGTATGGCAGGATGAGAAAATGGCTCGTCAAATTTCTGCTCTAACATAGCATGGATCACCTCTGCTCCCATCTCACAGCTGAGCCTGATGTCGGTGGGCTGGGAGGTACAGTCACTTCTCAGCAACAGACCTGTAGGAAGGTGACATTGTGACGATCAGACAGCCTGAGACATGGGACAAACAGACCTCGATTCTCTCCAGACACTGAGAGCCTAACGTGTCCCAGAGACCCAGGAAATCGGGCCACACAGCTGGGAAGTGGTGATGCTGGGAGGGGATAACCCCCGGTGTCCCAGTGTGAGTTCCCCCAACAGCAGAACCTGTGACAAGAATCGGATGCAATTAATTCATTTGCAAGGAAAGAGGACTGTGATAGGCGTTCTTTGCATTGCTCTAAAGGAATATCTGAGGCAGGGTCATTAATAAAGAAAAGCAGTCGGGCGCGGTGGCTCAAGCCTGTAATCCCAGCACTTTGGGAGGCCGAGACAGGTGGATCACGAGGTCAGGAGATCGAGACCATCCTGGCTAACACAGTGAAACCCCGTCTCTACTAAGAAATACAAAAAACTAGCCGCGCGAGGTGGCAGGCGCCTGTAGTCCCAGCTACTCGGGAGGCTGAGGCAGGAGAATGGCACAAACTCAGGAGGCGGAGCTTGCAATGAGCTGAGATCCAGCCACTGCACTCCAGCCTGGGCGACACCGCGAGACTCCCTCTCAAATAAAATAAAATAAAATAAAATAAAATAAAATAAAATAAAGAAAAGCAGTTTAATGGGCTCATGATTCTGCAGGCTGTATAGGAAGCATGTCAGGAGCATCTGCTTCTGGGGGGACTTGGGAAGCTTCCAATCATGGCAGAAGGCAACAGGGAGCCAGAGTGTCCCATGGCGAGAGTGGAAGCAAGTGAAAGGCAAGGGGAAGGTCCCAGACTTTGTTTTTGGTTTTGTTTTTTGAGATGGAGTCTCAAAAACAATGGAGTCAGGAGTTCGAGACCATCCTGGCCAACACAGTGAAACCCCGTCTCTCCTAAAAATACAAAAATTAGTCGGCCATGTTGGCAGGTACCTGTAATCCCAGCTACTTGGGGGACTGAGGCAGGAGAATCGCTTGAACCCAGGAGGCAGAGGTTGCAGTGAGGCAAGATGGCACCATTGCACTTCAGCCTGGGTGACAGAGCGAGACTCTGTCTCAAAAAAAAAAAGAAAAAAAAAAAATTTAAAAGAGACAGAATTTCTAGAAGGTTCTAGAAGGATTCACCACCTCCACACCCCCTGGTCTTCCTCTTCAGCCACTCAAGGCCGCCTGCCCACCTTCAGCACAAAGCTGCCACTTAACATTCATGTCTGCTCCTTTTTAAGGCCAATTCACATCTTGTCTCACTTAGCAGGCATAATTTCCTTTTTGTGACTAAAAATTCCTCTTTTTTTACGAGATTTTTTTTCCTCCTTCCTCTCAGCTTGTCATCAGTATTCTGTAAATAGCCCAAGGCAGAAAGCAATTAATTCACCTGCAAGAAACAGGGAATTCCTATTCAGAGATTAGACTTTTGCCCTCTTTTTTAACTAGAAAGTTCTATGGAGAGAACCACCTGGGCTTCATTTGTATAAAAATGACAATGATTTTCCAAATTTCAGATTCATTCCATGAAAAGGTCTGACATTTGTCCCCTGGCTGTGAAAACTCAAGTTCTCACCTGCAAACGGAAGCCTGTCCTGTTTAAACTACAGTCTAATGAGAATGTCACATCCCGGTGGATTTTTCTACATAAAAAGGAGAGAAAACCTCAACGTTCCTCGTGAGAGCCTAAGAATACAGCTTTCTCTCTAAGCATTTTCCTCCAGTCTAGCTTTTTTTTTTCTTTTAGAGTTGGGTGTCTGGCTATGTTGCTCAGGCTGCTCTGGAACACCTGGCCTCAAGTAACCCTCAAGTGCTGGGATTACAGACATGAGCCACTTCGACCAGCTTTTTTTGTTTGTGTTTGAGACAGAGTTCACCCTGGTTGGAGTGCAGTGGTGCCATCATAGCTCACTGCAGCCTCGAACTCCTGGGCTCAAGCAATCCTCCCGCCTCAGCCTCCCAAAGTGCTGGGACCACAGGTGTGAGCCACCGTGCCCAATCAGGTGTAGCTTAAATTAGAGTCACTCTGCCAAGAAATGGCCTGGCCAGAGCACTGACTCCTCTGCTTCTGAGGAGGTGCAGCCCACCTCTCCTTTCCCCCCCTTCCCATGCCCTTCCCTCCTGCTACCTTCAGCAGGTCATGAGAGGGGCAGGTAGCCCACCAATACCCCAAAAACCAACTACATGCATCTCTTCCCAGATGCCCATTCGGTGGCACTGTGTGGATGGCCTGGAGCCAGTGTGATGGGAGAATTCCCATGACAGAGTCAGCAGGCTGGGCGCAGTGGCTCACGCCTCTAATCTCAGCACTTTGGGAGGCCAAGGCGGGCAGATCACTTGAGGTCAGGAGTTCAAGATCAGCCCGGCCAACATGGTGAAACCCTGTCTCCACTAAAAATACAAAACCAGGCAAGGTGGTGGGCGCCTGTATTCTCAGTTACTCAGGAGGCTGAGGTGGGAGAATCACTTGAACTTGGGAGGCGGAGGTTGCGGTAAGCAGGCCACCGCACTCCAGCCTGGGCAACACGGGGAGACTATCTCAAAAAAATAAATTAATTAAAAAGTCAGCAGAATGCTACAAGTCGCCATTTTTGGAGTGAGAAGCGGGTATGGGTTTACCAGCACATCACTTTTCTGGGGAAGCTCTTTGGTGCAGACCACAAGGGACCACGAACAAGAAGAATCAAGCCGCACTCAGACTCTGTCAGTCCCGCTCGCTGTCTTTGGGGCTCTGGGTGGTAAGAAACTACCCCTTCTCGGTCCAACATCACAGGGAAGCCGGCCCCCTACCCTTCTCCTGAAGAGTGTCCTCATCCACACTGGCCCCTACTAGCCCATCTGGCTGCACAAGACTGGGCTAACTAGACCCTAGGAATTCAGGAACCAAATCAGGGTCTCTGTGTCTATGGGTAGGACGGTCCCGAATGTTACTGGAAAAAGAAATGGGGAATTATGCAAATAGGCAGAAATGAGGAGTGGGAGACTGGGGCCATGGCTTTTCTTTGTTATGGTTGAGACTTCAGGTGTGGTCCCAATAAAGAATGGCCTCTTGACTTTCTGTTGTTGTTGTTGTTGAGACGGAGTCTCGCACTGTCACCCAGACTAGAGTGCAATGGCGTGATCTCAGCTCACTGCAAACTCCACCTCCCGTGTTCACGGGATTCTCCTGCCTCAGTCTCCTGATTAGCTGGGACTACAGGTACCCACCACCATGCCGGCTAATTGTTTTGTATTTTTAGTAGCGATTGGGTTTTACTATGTCGGCCAGACTGGTCTTGAACTCCTGACTTCATGATCCACCCGCCTTGGCCTCGCAAAGTACTGGAATTACAAGCGTGAGCCACCGCGCCCAGCCTGGCCTCTTGGCTTTTACCAAAGGATGTTTGCTTCCAAGGAAGCTGGAAGCTGCAGTCATGATGGGCCTTAGCAGGGGAGTGTGAGAGCCACAGGGAAGGACACTTGAGCTACACAGGAGGGACGGGGCTTAGGGAGAGGGCAGGATACACCACATCTCCCCCGCCCAGACCCATGGGCCGTGGCATCACAGCCCCATGCAAGGCCCTACTTCTGTTTGTCTGTCCATCTGATTGCATGATTCCCTGTCATTCTCATTGCCCCAACAGATAAATTTTCTTTCCTTTTTTTTTTGACATGGAGTCTCACTCTGTCACCAGGCTGGTGTGCAGTGACATGATCTCGGCCTACTGCAGCCTCCACCTCCCGGGTTCAACTGATTCTCCTGTCTCAGCCTCCCGAGTAGCTGGGACTACAGGCACACGCCACCACACCCAGCTAATTTTTTTATTTTTAGTAGACACGGGGTTTCACCGTGTTGGCCAGGATGGTCTCAATCTCTTGACTGTGATCGACCCGCCTCGGCCTCCCAAAGTGCTGGGATTACAGGCGTGAGCCACCGCGCCCGGCCCAGATAAGCATTTGGATGAGTTCAATGCATACACTTTTATTAAATCTCACTCTGTCACCCAGGCTGGAGTGCAGTGACACGATCATAGCTCACAGCAGCCTCCAACTTCCAGGCTCAAGCAATCCTCCTGCCTCAACCTCCCAAGTAGCTGGGACCACAGATGCACACCACCACACTCAGCTAAATTTTAATTTTTTGTAGGGACAGGATGTTGCCGTGTTGCCCAGGCTGGTCTCGAACTCCTGGCCTCAAGCAATCCTTCTGCCTCAACCTCCCACAGTACTGCAATTACAGGGATGAGCCATCGCCCTTGGCCTAAATGTGCTCTTAAACCCCTGTGTTGATATTTTACACATGGGTATTTTAACGTACACAAATGGCAATGAGCTGTGGCCTTATGGCGTTGCTTTCTGTTTTCAGGCATGAGCCACCGCATCCAGGCTGGCCTCTTAGCTTTTACCAAAGGATATTTGCTTCCGAGGAAGCTTGAAGCTGCAACCTCGATGGGACTGCAGGGGAGCGTGAGAGCTAGGCTTTTTTTTTTTTTTTTTTTTTTTGAGACGGAGTCTCGCTGTGTCGCCTAGGCTGGAGTGCAGTGGCACGATCTTGGCTCACTGCAACCTCCGCCTCCCGGGTTCAAGCGATTCTCCTCAGCCTCCTGAGTAGCTGGGACTACAGGCATGCACCACCAGGCCTGGGTAATTTTTTTTTTTTTTTTTTTTTTTTTTTTGTATTTTTAGTAGAAACAGGGTTTCACCATGTTGGTCAGGCTGGTCACAAACTCCTGACCTCAAATGATCCACCTGCCTTAGCCTCCCAAAGTGCTGGGATTACGGGCGTCAACCACCACACCCGGCCAGTGCCAGGCTTTTTAAATGACACTGTGTGTGCATCTAGCCTGTCATGTCTTCTGTGTTTCCACCCAGCTCACCTGCCCACTCCCCTGGTGAGGGACCCCTAGGGCACCTCCACCTCCTGGTGCACAAATATCATTGAGATGAGCAGCTTGGGGCATGGTATGGACCTATGCAGAGGTGGCCCTAGGTAATGATGGCATCAGAGTGAGAGGTCGGGTGAGGATGTGGCTGGGGGAGCTTCGAGGTGCTGTGATGTGTAAGAGATCATTAATTCCAGGATGTCACCCCAAGGAGAATACGCATGGACCAAAGAGGAGGAGTCCCCGGGAGGGCTGAGCACCAACAGTAAGGCCCCCAGACTCCATCCCTAGCCAGGCTTCCTGCTAAGTGGCAATTAGAAAAATTCCTCTTTACAGAAAACAGAATGCCAATTAGGTCCCCAAAGACAGAGCCAGTCCTCTGCCCTCTAGCGAAAGCTTCCAGTGGACAAGAAAAGCTTGGGAAAGCCAGAAGGAATAGGAACCACAGCTCAGGCCAAGCGGTGACTTCGTGAATCAGAAAGAGAGTTCTTTTTTTTTTTTTCTTTTTTTTTTTTTTTTTTAAGAGATAAGGTCTCACTCCATCACTCAGGCTGCTGTGCCGTGACCCAATCACGGCTCACTGCAGCCTTGAACTCCTGGGCTCAAGTGATCCTCCCAGTTCAGCCTCCTGAGTAGCTGGGACCACAGGTACACACCACCACACTTTGCTAACTTTTGTTTTTTATTTATTTTATTTTATTTTGTTGAGACACAGTCCCACTCTGTCACCCAGGCTGGAGTGCAATAGCGCGATCTTGGCTCACTGCAACCTCCACTTCTGAGGTTCAAGTGATCCTCCTGCCTCAGCCTCCCAAGCAGCTGGAATTACAGGTGCAAGCCACTACACCCGGCTAATTTTTGTATTTTTATAGAGATGGGGTCTCACCATATTGGCTAGGCTGGTCTTGAACTCCTGACCTCAGGTGATCCTCCCACCTCAGCCTTCCAAAGTCCTGGGATTACAGGCATGAGCCACCGCACCTGGCCCCGTGCTAATTTTTAAACTTTTTTTGTAGAGATGGAGTTTCACTATGTTGCCCAGGCTGGTCTTGAGCTCCTGGCCTCAAGCAGTCCTCCCACCTCAGCCTCCCAAAGTGCTGGGATTACAGGCATGAGCCACCATACCCAGCTCCAGAAGGGCAATTATTACACAGCGACGGTGGAAGGAACAGAGACACAGTCGGTGGGTGGTGGGAAGATAAGAGCATTCACTCTGATGGCTTCTAATAACATTAGAGATGTGAGCTTCAACTGAGCAGAAGGGAGGGCGGGAAGGAAGCACAGGAGGTTTGAGGAGAGAGAGAGGAAGTATAAAATTGCTGTTGCAAACCTCCTGGGGGAATGTGGAGGGGTTGCCAGGCAGCCCATTTGAAGTCTGTGAATTTAAAGTGAAAGTCCAGCCAGGCCGGGTGCAGTGGCTCATGCTTGTAATCCCAGCACCATGAGAGGCCGAAGTGGGTGGATCACCTGAGGTTAGGAGTTCGAGACCAGCCTGGCCAACATGGTGAAACCCCGTCTCTACTTAAAATATAAAAATTAGCCAGGCGTGATTGTAGGTGCCTGCAATCCCAGCTACTCAGGAGGCTGAGGCAGGAGAATGGCTTGAACCCTTACATTGTTCCCCCCAGCAAGGGTGACATGAACGGGCTGGATCTCTTATATCTGCACCTGCACAGCCAAGCCTCCCTGGGAAAGCCTCACTCAGCTGAACTTTCACTTTATTTATTCGTCTATTTATTCACTGCAGTGAGCCGAGATCGCGCCACTGCACTCCAGCCTGGGTGACATGGGCAAAACTCTGACTCATAAAAACGAGTGAAAGCACACCCAGACATGGCGGCTCACGCCTGTAATCCCAGCGCTTTGAGGGGGGTTGAGGTAAGGAGGATTGTTTGAGGCCAGGAGCTCAAGAGCAGCCTGGGCAACATGGCAAGACCTCATCTCTACAGACAATTAGAAAATTAGCTGGGCGTGGTGTGATGCACATCTGTGATCCCAGCTCCCAGGGAGGCTGAGGCAGGAGGATCGCTTGAGCCCAGGAGGTGGAGGCTGCAGTGAGCGCTGATCACACCACGGAACTCTAGCCTGGGCAAGAAAGTGAGACCCTATCTCTAAAATAAATAAATAAATAAATAAATAGACAAATAAATAAAGTGAAAGTTCAGCTAAGTGTGTGCTTTCCCAGTGACACCTGGCTGTCCAGGTGCCGATGCAAGAGATCCAGCCCATTCATGTCACCCTTGCTGGGGGGAACAATGTAAGGAGACAAAGGAGTTTATTTTTTATTTATTTCTTTTTTTTTTCTTTTTGAGATGGAGTCTCCCTCTGTCTCCTGGGCTGGAGTGCAGTGGTGTGACCTCGGCTCACTGCAACCTCCACCTCCCAGATTCTCCCACCTCAGCCTCCCGAGTAGCTGGGATTACAGGCGCCCGCCACCATGCCTGGCTAATTTGTGTATTTTCAGTAGAGACGGGGGTTTCACCATGTTGGCCAGGCTGGTCTCGAACTCCTGACCTCAAGGGGTCCACCCGCCTCGGCCTCCCAAAGTGCTGAGATTACAGACATGAACCACCTTGCTCTGCAGGAGTTGATTTTAATTATGAACCACTATTAAGGAAGGTAATGACCAGAGAGAGAGTGACAGTGAGGCGGTGAGGCCAAGCAGAGAGCTCTGGAATGAAAGAGGAGAGGTCAGCGGGGAGCTGTCTGAAGTCTCCTTTCTGGGTGACGGAGGGTCCCAGGTTTGACCGCAGGGAGGGGTGGCTGAGAGGCACGTTGGAAAAGCTCACTGGAGCTGCAGCTGTCCTGGTGCCCAGAGAGACGGGGAGCCGCCTGGCCTGTCCACATGGGTGATGACGCCCTCGGGAGCAAGACAGCAAGAAGAATGGAGAACACAGTCAACCGGGAGCCCAAGTCCTCAATGGATGAGGAGGTACAAGCGGAAGACCAGCAGACAGCAGTCACTGAGAGGGTCAGCAGGTGACTCTGCTGCCTTTGGAAGAGAAATATCTTGGGCGCGATCACAGGAAGCATGGAGGATATGGACCCTACCTTAGATTCTGTGGCACATGGGGTATAAGAGGAGACAGAGTCCCTGCACCAGACAGTGCTGGGGCAAGTGAGGTCCTGAGGGGCCAGCGGGGTCAGAGGGAGCAGACCCTCCTGCAAGAGAATGAGTGGCAGCCCCAGAGTCGATGATGTCATCAGAGGAGCTGGGGCAGGATGGGGGGTGAGGAGGAGGGTCCAGTCACATTAGGCAATGCACAAATCTCAGGGGAGGGCCCATGGCACAGAGGCTCTGTCCTTTGAGGGTGACTGAACCAACAGGGGGAAGCAAGGCATGATGAAAATAGCTGTGGATGGCCGGGCGCGGTGACTCACGCCTGTAATGCCAGCACTTTGGGAGGCCGAGGCTGGTGGATTCATCTGAGGTCAGGAGTTTGAGACCAGCCTGGCCAACATGGGGAAGCCCCATCTCTACTAAAAATACAAAAGGCACGGTGCCGGGCACCTGTAATTCCAGCTATTCGGGAGGCTGAGGCAGGAGAATTGCTTGAACCTGAGAGGTGGAGGTTGCAGTGAGCCAAGATTGGGTCACTGCACTCCAGCCTGGGCAACAAGAGCGAAACTCTGTCGGGAAGGGAAGGGAAAGGGAGGGGAGGGGAGGGGAGGAGATAAAGAAAGAGAGAAAGAGAGAGAGGAAGGAAGGAAGGAAGGAAGGAAGGAAGGAAGGAAGGAAGGAAGGAAAGGAGGGAGGGAGGGGAAGAAAGAAAGAGGAAGGAAGGAAGGAGAGAGAGAGGAAAGAAAGAAAGAAAAGTAAAAAGGAAGGAAGAAAGGAGAGAGAAAGAAGGAAGGAAGGAAGAAAAGGAAGGGAAGGGAAGGGAGAAAAAGAAAGAAAGAAAGAAAGAAAGAAAGAAAGAAAGAAAGAGAAAGAAAGAAGAGAGAGAGAGAGAAGAAAGAAAGAAAGAAAGAAAGAAAGAAAGAAAGAAAGAAAGAAAGAAAGAAAGAAAGAAAGAAAGAAAGAAAGAGAAAGAAAGAAAGAGGAAGGAAAGAAGGAAGGAACAGAGAGAGAGAAAGAAAGAAAGAAAGAAATGAAGGAAGAAAGAAAAGAAAGAGAGAGAAAGAAAGAAAGAGAGAGAGAGAGAGAGAGAGAGAGAGAGAGAGAGAGAGAGAGAGAGAGAGAGAGAGAGAGAGAAAACAAAACAACCATGGATGACCTCAGATGGCCACAGGTGACATTTCAAGCTGTGAGTTTTCAAGAGTGTGGGCGCTCCAGGCAACTGTGGGGTGACTGCTCCCCCTGGTGGCCATATTTGGCTAAAGCAAGTACAAGTCCAGACACACCTGGAGAACAGGTGCCATCTCCTGAAAGCAACAGTAACCACGACAACGAGGCCAGGTGCAGAACCCAGGGCTCCCCTCATTATTGGAACCTGTGGAGAGATCATGAACCTATTCCCCAGCAAGTTCATTTCCAGAGGTTAAAAAAAAAAACCAATAATCTCCCACAGTGTCACATCTCCCAGGAAGATGTGTACGTGAATGGCTTAAAAACTGTTGCCTTTGACAAAGAAATGTGCCAACCCCCAATGGTAGAATATTTAATTGAGGAAAGATCTCATTAACAGATGTCAGTGTAGGATCTCAGCATCAGAATTTCCCTTCAGTGTTTTATTATAAAAACTTCTGAGGTGTGGAGCTTACACCTGTAATCCTAACACTTTGGGAGGCCGAGGCGGGAGGATCACTTGAGGACCAGAGTTTGAGACCAGCCTGGGTAATTAGCCAAATGTGGTGGAGTGCACCTGTAGTCCTAGCTTCCTGGGAGGCTGAGAAGGGAGCTTCCTTTGAGCCCAGGAGTTCAAGGCTGCAGTGAGCTAGGATCACATCACTGCACTCCAGCCTGGAAGACAGAGAAAGACCCTGTCTCTAAAAAAAGAAATGAATTAGGAGGCAGGAGAATGGCGTGAACCTGGGAGGCAGAGCTTGCAGTGAGCGGAGATCACGCCACTGCACTCCAGCCTGGGCGACAGAGTGAGACTACGTCTAAAAAAAAAGAAAAGAAAAAAAGAAGAAAAGAAATGAATTAAAATTTTTAGGAAATGTTCAAACTTAGTGAAAAGTTGAAAGAATTTTGCAATGAACATCCATATACCCATCCCTGAAGTCTACAATTAACATTTCATTATGCTTAGTTTATCATATAATCTATTCAACTATCCATCCCTCAAACCATTCTATTTTGAGGCATTTCAAAAATGAATTGTGGCATTAGTACATTTCACCCCTAAACACTTCAGCACACATGTTATAACAAGACTCTCATATTTATTTATAGTCCTTTTTTCTTTAGATATAAAATATGCATATAGGTCAGGCACGGTGGCTCACTCCTGTAATCCCAGCACTTTGGGAGGCCGAGGCAGGTGGATCGCTTGAGTTCAGGAGTTTGAGATCAGCCTGAGCAATAGGGTGAAATCCTGTTTCTACTAAAAATACAAAAATTAGCTGGGCATGGTGGTACACACCTGTAATCCCAGCTACTCAGGAGACTGAGATGGGAGAATCACTTGAACTCGGGAGGCAGAGGTTGCAGTGAGCTGAGATGGTGCCACTACACTCAGAGCAAGACTGTCTCAAAAAAATAAGAAAGAAAGCATATAGGTCTCTCCCTTTTCACTTCAATGTGTTCCTGAGGATCATGTTGCAATGTAGATCATGTTCTTCCAATGAATAAACTTGCATTCCAGACCAGAGACACAGCATCATCTAAATCATGGCTTTAAATAATAACATAGCGTGAAAGAAGAGAATCAAAGACCAGGTGCAGTGGCTCACGCCTGTAATCCCAGCACTTTGGGAGGCCGAGGTGGGCGGATCACGAGGTCAGGAGATCGAGACCATCCTGGCTAACACGGTGAAACCCTGTCTCTACTAAAAACTTCAAAAAATTAGCCGGGCGCAGTGGTGGGCGCCTGTAGTCCCAGCTACTCGGGAAGCTGAGGCAGGAGAATGGCGTGAACCCGGGAGGCAGAGCTTGCAGTGAGCTGAGATCACACCACTGCACTCCAGCCTGGGAGACAGTGAGACTCCGTCTCAAAAAAAAAAAAAAAGAAAGAAAAAAGAAAAGAAAAGAATCAAATATTCTAGGCTGGGCACGGTGGCTCATGTAATCCCAGCACTTTGGGAGGCCAAGGCAGGAGGATCGCTTGAGCTCAGGAGTTCAAGACCAGCCTGGGCAACATCGTGAGACCCCCATCTCTACAAAAATAAAATTTGTAATGAATATAGTAAAATGTATAAATCTCGTGTATACCACTCAATAAATTCTAACAAATGCATGCACCCATGTAACCCATATTTCCATCAAGACGGAACATCACCATCATCCCAAAACTTCCCCTGTATACCTTCTCGGTCGATCCACTCCCACCTGCCAATCAAGCAACCACTGATCTGACTATTCCCATTGTAAATTAGTTTCAGCCTGTTCTACAGCTTAACACAAATTGAATCATAAAGTATAGACTCTGGGGTAGCAGCATCAGAATTCAAAAAGCTACCCAGAGGCCAGGCACGGTGGCTCATGCCTGTAATCCCAGCACTTTGGGAGGCTGAGGCAGACAGATCACTTGAGGTCAGGAGTTCGAGACCAGCCTGGCCAACATGGTGAAACCCCATCTCTACTAAAAATACAAAACTTAGCCAGGTGTAGTGGCGTGTGCCTGTAGTCCCAGCTACTCGGGAGACTGAGGTGGGAGAATCACTTGAACCTGGTTGTGGTGAGCTGAGATTGCACCACTGTACTCTAGCCTGGGTAACAAAGTGAGACCCTGTCTCAAAAAGAAAAAAAGAAAAGAAAAAGGTACCCAGGTGATTGTAGGCTGGGAACTTTTGCTCAGACCTAAGCCTTTTCCCAGGTTCCAGGTGACAGCAAGTTGGCTCTGGTCTGAGGTTACAGCTAATTGGTTACAGATCTGTGACTAGATCTCAGGTCTCTTTACTGTTCACCCTCTGTTTACTGTGCAACAACACGGTTTCTTCTTGAGCAGTGGTTCTCAATGTTAGCACCCATTATATTCTCTGGAGGACCATACCTCTGGGATAGGGCTCAAGAATCTGCATTTTTGGCAAAGCGCAGTGGCCCACACCTGTAATCCCAGCACTTTGGGAGGCTGAGGTGGGAGGATTGCTTGAGCCCAGAAGTTCGAGACCAGCCTGGGCAACATGGCGAGACTCCATCTCTACAAAACAAAAAACAAAAAACAAAAAACAAAAAAATTAGCTAGGCATGTTGATGTGCTCCTGGAGTCTCAGCTACTTGGGAAGGTGAGGTAGGAGGATCACCTGAGCCCAGGGGGTGGAGTTTGCAGTGGGCTGAGATTGCACCACTACATTCCGGCCTGGGCAACAGAGCAAGTCTCTGTCTCAAAACATAAAAACGAATTTGCATTTCTAATCGACTCCCAGGTGATGATGAATCTACAGGTTCAGGATTTGCAGGTGAGAACCACTGTTCTAAAAGCCAGTTGTGAAAACTTAGCTGGGCAAGGTGGCGGGCACCTGTAATTCCAGCTACTCGGGAGGCTGAGGCAGGAGAATCGCTTAAACCCAGGAGGCAGAGGTTGCTGTGAGCCGAGATCATGCCTCTGTACTCCAACCTGGGCGACAGAGCAAGACTCCGTCTCAACCCAATTGCGATTACTGTTGGATTTCTATTGGAATGACTGTTGGAAACCAGCTTGTCATTTCTACATCACAACAAGAAAGAGTTGGGGTGAGCTAGTCTCTAATGGTGACCACGTGACCGTGAGGTGTCCTCATCTCACGCTTCCTGAAGATCTTTCTTTTCCCTGCTCAGCAACCATTCAACAAGATTTCCTTGCATGTGTTTCGGCAAAAGTATTCCCACCTCGCCTCATTGTCTCTTTATTTAATTTGTATTTATTTATATTTTTTTTTGAGATGGAGTTTTGCTCTTGTTGCCCAGGCTGGAGGGCAATGGCGTGATCTCGGCTCACTGCAACCTCCACCTCCTGGGTTCAAGCGTTTCTCCTGCCTCAGCCTCCCGAGTAGCTACGATTACAGGCACCCACCACCACGTCCACCTAATTTTTGTATTTTTAGTAGAGGTGGGGTTTCACCATGTTGGCTAGGCGAGTCTCAAACACATGACCTCAGGTGATCCGCCTGCCTTAGCCTCCCAAAGTGCTGGGATTACAGGCGTGAGCCACCGCACGCCACCAGCTTCATTTTCTCTTTAATTGGGCGGAGTCTTCCTCTTCTCTCTGCTGACTCATTGACATGCATATCTTGCTGTGGCCGGGGCTCCTCCTCCATTCAGCCCAGTTAATCTACTTCCAAGGGCTGGGAGCAGCCCAGTGCAGACTTATCCCCCAGGACAGAGACCCCACCACTGCTCCATGGGCAACATGGGGTGAAAGAAATCGTTTTAGGGTCACACACTATATATATACCTTTTTTTTTTTTTGAGATGGAGTCTTGCTCTGTTGCCCAGGCTGGAGTGCAGTGATGTGATCTCGGCTCACTGCAAACTCCGCCTCCCAGGTTCAAGCGATTCTCCCGCCTCAGCCTCCCGAGTAGCTGGGATTACAGGCACCCACCACCATGCTCAGCTAATTTTTGTATTTTTAGTAGAGACGGGGTTTCAACATGTTGGCCAAGCTGATCTCGAACTCCTGACCTCAAGTGGTCCTCTCACCTCAGCCTCCCAAAATTCTGGGACTACAGGCATGAGCCACCACGCCCGGCCCCACGTTTTGTTTTTTTTTTAAATACTTATGAATTGATTTTAGTATACCTTAGGAAAATAGCAAACCCATGAATTTACACATACTGTACATTATTTAAACTGTTTCCCCTCTAAATAAATTTAAGTTTAAAAAAGAAATTGATTGGAAAGACCAATATTGATGGACTTATAAAAACAGGGGCCTGAGCTGAGCCCTGTGGCTCACACATGTAATCCAAGAGCTCTGAGAGGCTGAGACAGGAGGATTGCTTGAGGCCAGGAGTTTGAGACCAGCCTGGGCAACATAGCAAGACCCCGTTTCTTCCAAAAGACATTAAAAAATTACCTGGGCATGGTGGCTTATGTCTAGTCCCCAGCTATTCAGGAGGCTGAGGAGGGAGGATTCCTTGAGCCCAGGAGGGTGAGGCTGCAGTGACTTATGATTGCGCCAACACACTCCAGCTTGGGCAACAGAGCAAGACCCTGTCTCAAAAACAAACAGCAACAAAAACAGAGACTTACAGGGATGTCAAAAAGGGAAAGGATAAGAGTCTGTCCATGATCTGAGAATCGCTGCTTCGGTGGATTCCAGGGAAAGGTAACCGTGGAGACTCAAAGAGTGGTGTTCCTGTTAGGAAAACTCAGGTTCTTTTTCTGCAAGCTTTAAGTCATTTCATGAAGATATAAAAGCAATTCTAGTTATTTTGCGTTTGTATTTTGTGACTTCTTTTGCATATTATTCTCGATCACTCACAATAGCATACTTATTTGCCTTAAAATATGTGAATTTACATAGATACTGCAATTTTAAAGTGTAATTTTTATAACATTTTGGGACCAGAATTGTTTTTCCTGAAGGAACACATTTTCTGTTTTATAATGAAAGTCAGCTGGAATATAAGATTCTGCACATAATAGATTACATTAGAGACAAATTTTCAATATCTTTTTACTTATAAATGAGTTGTGTTGTTATTAAAAAGCAACTTTATTCAATTATGTTTATTTCTTTATTTTATACTCTGCCTCATTTCGTGTCGATCTGAGGCAACTTAGAGTGAGAATACATATGATAAAATGAAAATTAAAAAAACAAAAACTAGTTAAAAGAAGTCAAGATAAATAAAACAAACACAAACTCTCCAGATCCAAATGGTTAAGAGTTGAGTTTCAGGCCAGGGGCAGTGGCTCACGCCTGTAATCCCAGCACTTTGGGAGGCTGAGGCAGGCAGATTGCGAGGTCAGGAGATCAAGACCATCCTGGCCAACATGGTGAAACCCCATCTCTACTAAAAATACAAATATATTAACTGGGCATGGTGGTGCATGCCTGTAATTCCAGCTACTCGGGAGGCTGAGGCAGGAGAATCACTTGAACCTGGGAGTAAGAGGTTGCAGTGAGCTGAGATCACATCACTGCACTCCAGTCTGGCGACAGAGTGAGACTCCATCTCGGGAAAAAAAAAAAGGGGGGGGGAAAGTTTATCTTTATAAAGAGAACAATGGGGGTTTGGTTTGGTTTAGTCTGGTTTGGTTTGGTTTGGTTTGGTTTGAGACAGAGTTTCGCTCTTGTTGCCCGGGCTGGAGTGCAGTGACTCGATCTCGGCTCACTGTAACCTCTGACTCCTGGGTTCAAGCGATTCTCCTCCCTCAGCCTCCAGAGTAGCTTTGCAGGTACCCACCACCATACCCAGTTAATTTTTGTATTTTTGGTAGAGTCAGAGTTTCACCATGTTGGCCAGGCTGGTCTCAAACTCCTGACCTTAGATGATCCACCTACCTCGGCCTCCCAAAGTGCTGGGATTACAGACATAAGCTATGGTGCCCAGCTAGGTTTTTTAATTCTATTTTATTCTATTTATTTACTTTGAGGCAGGGTGTTGCTTTGTTGCCCAGGCTGGGATATAGTGACAAAATCAAGGCTCACTGCAGTCTCGACCTCCAAGCCATCTCTCACCTCAGCCCCTGGAAGTAGTTGGGACTACAGGCATACACCACCATGCCTGGCTAATTTTTTTTTTATTTTTTGTAGAGACGGGGTTTCACTATGTTGCCCAGGCTGGCCCTGAACTCCTGGGTTCGAGTGATCCTCCTGCCTCAGCCTCTCAAAGTACCAGGATTACGGGCGTGAGTCATTATGCCCGGCTTATTTTAAAGTTTTTTGCTTTTTTTTTTTTTTTTTTTTTTTTGAGACAGAGTCTCATTCTGTCACCCAGACTATGATTGTTGGTGGCACAATCATAGCTCATTGCAGCCTTCAACTCCTGGGCTCAAGGAATCCTCTCGCCTCAGCTTCCCAAATAGCTGGGACTACAGGCACAGACCACCACACTTGGTTAATTTTTAAATTTATTTTTATTGATAAGGTGTCACTATGATGTCCAGGCTGGTCTCGAACTTCTGGACTCCAGCGATCCTTTCACCTTGGCCTCCCAAAGTGCTAGGATTACAGGCATGAGCCACTGCACCTAGCCGAAACATTTTTAAATGACAATAATTGTACATGTTCATGTGCCACATAGTGACGTTGTGATACATAGAACGTATAGCAATCAGAATGCAGTGGCTCTATCGTAGCTCACTGCAGCCTCCACCTCCTGGGCTCAAGCAGTCCTCCCACCTCAGCCTCCAAATAGCTGGGACCACAGGTGCATGCCAGGTAGCCCAGCTAATTTTTTAATTTTGTTGTAGAGATGAGGTCTCACTATGTTGCCCAGGCTGTTCTCAGAGTAATTAGCAAATCCTTCATCTCAAACGTGCATGATTTCCTTGTGTTGGGAAGGTTCCATATCCCCCTTTTAGCTATTTGGAATTATATATTATTGTGAACTGTAGTCATTCTACAGTGGTATGAAACTCTAGAACCTATTCCTCCAATCTAGCTGTAATTTTTTTTTTTTTTTTTTTTTTTTTTTTTTTTTTTTTTTTTTTGAAGAGTCTTGCTCTATCACCCAGGCTGGAGTGCAGAGGCACAATCTTGGCTCACTGCAACTTCCACCTCCTGGGTTCAAGTGATTCTTCTGCCTCAGCCTCCTGAGCAGCTGGGTCTACAGGTGCGCCACCATGCCCAACTAATTTTTCATTTTTAGTAGGGATGGGATTTCACCACATTGACCAGGCTGGTCTCGAACTCCTGACCTCGTGATCCGCCCAGCTCGGCCTCCCAAAGTGCTGGGATTATAGGCATGACCACCGCACCTGGTCCTTAGCTGTAATTTTTAAACAAATTTAACAAGCCTCTCTCTTTCCCCTGCCCTTCCCAGACTCGAGTATTCTCTCTTCTAGTTTTTACTTCTACAAGATCAACTTTTTTTAGCTTTCAGAGTGAGAACATGCGGTGTTTAACTTTCTGTTCCTGGCTTATAGAGAAGAGTGTTTTAAGACATTAAACTGTTGATAGCATCTTTCCATCAACAACTCCCAAATTTATATTCTCCCGACTCCAGACTCATACATCCAACAGCCACCCACACGCCTCCACCTGGGGTCCAACAGACATTTTAAACTCAACACGGCCAAACCCAACTCCTGATCTTCCCCTCCGAAAGCCACTCCATCTGCAACCTCCCCCAAGCTTCAGTTGATAGCAATTCCATCCTTCTTGGAACGATGGGGCCAAAAGTCTTGAATCTCCCCTTCCTTCACTTAATCTATCAAAAAATAGTATTGGTTCTATCTTGAAATTATAAGGCCAGGTGTGGTGGCTCAAGCCTATAATTCCAACGCTTTAGGAGGCTAAGGCCAGAGGATCCCTCGAGGCCAGGAGTTTGAGACCAGCCTGGGCAACATAGTGAGACTCCCCCCTCATCTCGACAAAAACGTTTAGAAGTTAGCAAGGCACGGTGGCGTGTGCCTGTGGTCCCAGCTACTGGGGAGGCTGAAGCGGGAGGATCGCTTGAGCCCAGGAGGTCGAGACTGCAGTGAGCTATGATTGCCCTGCTGCACTCCAGCCTGGGTGACAGGGAGAGACCCTGCCTCAGAAATAAATAAATGAAATAAACAAAATAAAATATCCAGAATCTGTCCACCTGGACACTTGTCTGCACCTCTGCTGTCACTGCCCAGTGTGAGCCACAGATAACTGTCTCCTGAAATATACAAGTGCCCCCACCAACTTCCATGCTTCCATCCTGCCCCCACCCCTACAGGCTGTCTATGTCAACCCAAATGTCAGAGCGATCCTTTACAAACATAAATCATATCATGTCAGGCTGTGCGCAGTGGCTCACACCTGTAATCCCAGCACTTTGGGAGGCCGAGGCAGGCGCATCACCTGAGGTCAGGAGTTCAAGACCAGCCTGAACAACATGGAGAAACCCCGTCTCTACTAAAAATATAAAATTAGCCAGTCATGGTGGCGCATGCCTGTAATCCCAGCTACTCCAGAGGCTGAAGCAGGAGAATCACTTGAACCCAGGAGGCAGAGGTTGCAGTGACCCAAGATCACGCCATTGCACTCCAGCCTGGGCGACAAGAGCAAAACTCCGTCTCAAAATAAATAAATAAATCATATCATGTCTTGTTTCGGTTCCAATCCCTACCATGGCTCCCAAGTTCACACCGAAAACATGGTGACGTCCTCCCATGGCCATGAGGCACCACATGACCTGGCCCCTCTTACTTCTCTGACCTCACTTCTCACTTGGTTCACCCACCACTCCCTTGATCTTCCTGGAATACATCAGACACACCTCCAACCTTTGGTGTATCCCTGGCTGCTCCCCTGCCTGGGACCCCCTTCACGCCAGATACCTGCACGGCTTACTGCCTTCTTCCTTTTCAAGTATCACTTTCTCGAAGCCTACCTTGATCACATCTTCATCATTCCATCTTCCTTCGCCTCCATCCTTTCTGGCCCTTTTTGTTGTTGTTGTTCTTTTTTGAGACAGCGTCTTGCTCTGTTGCCCAGGCTGGAGTGTAGTGGCTCAAACACAGCTTACTGCAGCCTCAACCTCCCTGACTCAAGCCATCCTCCTACCTCAGGCTCCGAAGTAGCTGGGACTGCAGGTGCACACCACCATGCCCAGTTACTTTTGGGTTTTGGTAGAGATGGGCCCTCGCTATGTTGTCCAGGCTGGTCTTGAATTCCTGTGCTTAAGCAATCCTCCTGCCTCAGCCTCCCAAAGTGCTGGGATTACAGGCATCAGCCAGCACACCTAGCCCCCAGCAATACCATTGATCCTGCTCAACATTTTATTTTCTCCATTGCTCTAATCTCCTTCTAGCAATCTATAAAATTATATGATCTTCTGATTATCGCATCAGTCAGAACAGGCGGGCTTATGCTGCCGTAACATACACTGCAAACCCCAAAATCTCAGTGATGTAAAAAAACGTTTATTTCTCACTCACGTTTCATGACTCAGGGATCTACACTGATTAAACAGGCTTCATTTTAAATATTTCCAGTTCTCATGTCTGGAGCAGAGGGAAAGCTCTAGGGGGCCTCTCACCAGCAATTAAATGCTCTGCCCCGAAGTATCGCATCACTGCTCCTCACAATTCATTGGCCAGAACTGGTCACATGGTTTCAGCCAACCATAAGAGAAGCAGGAAATAAAATTGTACTATGGCTGGGCTCCGTGGCTCAAGCCTATAATCCCAGAACTTTGGGAGGCCAAGGTAGGAGGATCGCTTGGGCTCAGGAATTCAAGCCTAGCCTGAGCAACATAGCAAGGCCTCACTTCTACTTTAAAAAAATAAATAAATAAAAAATTTATGGTGGTGTTTTTTTTTGGTGTTTTTTTGTTGTTGTTTGTTTGTTTGTTTGAGATGGAGTCTCGCTGTGATGCCCAGGCTGGAGTGCAGTGGCGTGATCTTGGCTCACTGCAACCTCCGCTTCCCGGGTTCAAGCGATTCTCCAGCTTAAGCCTCCCAAGTAGCTGGGACTACAGGCACACACCAACATGCCCAGCTAATTTTTTGTGTGTTTTTAGTCAACCATATTGACCAGGCTGGTCTCGAACTCCTGACCTCAGGTGGCCCGCCCGCCTTGGTCTCTCAAAGTGCTGGGATTACAGGCATGAGCTGAGCCACCACGCCCAGCCAAAAAAATTTTTCTACTAATTAAAGAAAAATAAAAAATTCTACCATGTACCGAGAAGGGGGAGTATTTGAAACATTTAGAGAACAGCACTAATGACTACTATCATTTATCCATTTTTATCACTTGTCTTCCCCTCTAAAATGTAAACTCCACAAAAGCAAGTATCCCCAGCAACTAGAACAGTGCCTAGCACATAGTAGGTGCTCAGTAAATATATATTTTTTTAGTAAGTGGATGGATTACATTATTATAGTCACATCTGGAATCGAAAGTTAAGAGCTAAAATAAACCCCCATTTTTTTTTTTTTCTTTTTGAGGCAAGGTCTTGCTCTGTCACCCAGGTGGGAGTGTAGTGGTGTGATCATGGCTCACTGCAACCTCAGCCTCTTGGGCTCAATGGATCCTCCCACCTCAGCGTCCTGAGTAGCTGGGACTACAGGCACGCACCACCACACCTGGCTAATTTTGGGTGTGGGGTTTGGGGGGGTTGTTGTTAGAGACAGGGTCTTGCTATGTTGCCTAGGCCGATCTCAAACTGCTGGGTTCAACCGATCCTCCTGCCTCAGCTTCCCAAAGTGCTGGGATTACAGGCATAAGCCACTGCCTCCAGCCAAAGCCCAAATTAAACATATACACTGCAAACATGTAGGATAGATGTTCTTAATCTATTCCTGTGGTGTCCTTGAAGCCCGTGAAATTGGTTTCAAAAAAAATTTTTAAGAAAGTGTCTTGTAAATTTCACCAGGCTCTCAAAAATATCCCTAAAACAGATCAGAAACAAGTGATTCACTTTAGTAGGCCGAGGTGGGCAGATCACTTGAGGCCAGGAGTTCAAGACCAGCCTGGCCAACGTGGTGAAACCTTGTCTCTACTAAAAATACAAAAATTAACTGGGTGTGGTGGCTCATGCCTGTAATCTCAGCACTTTGGGAGGCCGTGGCGGGAGGCTCACTTGAGGCCAGGGGTTCGAGACCAGCCTGGCCAACATGGTGAAACCCCATCTCTATTAAAAATACAAAAATTAGCCGGGGTTGGTGGTGCATGCCTGTAATCCTAGCTACTTGGGAGACTGAGGCACAAGAATCGTTTGAACCGGGAGGCAGGAGGCCGCAGCGAGCCAAGATCGTGCCCCTGCACTCCAGCAACAGACTGAATGCTGTCTTTAAAAAAAAAAAAAAAAAAGGTTGTCTCAAAAAAAAAATTTTTTTAATTAGTTGGGTATGAAGGTGCACACCTATGATCCCACTTACTCGAGAGGCCGAGGTGGGAGGATTGCTTGAGACCAGGAGGTTGAGGCCGTAGTGAGCTGTGATTGTGCTACCGTACCCTAGCCTGGGAAACAGGGTGAGACTCTGTCTCAAAAAAAATAAATAAATAAAATAACAGTTGAGTCATTTCACCTGTTCGTGCCTCAGTTTCCTCGTCTATGCAGCAGACCTGGGGCGGGGATCAGCTAACAGGTGCTGTCTATACCGGCGGGTGATTCCCGAAAGCTGGGCCCACTCAGGGAAGGTGCGACGCGCTTACCTGTGCAGCCAGCGCGCCATCTAGTGGACGCAGCGGGCAGTCAGCGCAGCTCCCCACACACCTGCCCCTCCTGGGTCCCAGGCTACCGCTAGGGCTCAGGAGGGTTTGAGGGACTCCAATTCTATGAAACCATAGCGCAAGGTTTCAGGGTTAGGGTTAGGGTTAGGGTTAGCCTTAGCCTTCCCTGCAGGGGAGGGTGGAACTCCAGGGCTGCTGCCTGTCACGATCCTCTCCTTTCATCCATCCACAACTCTGATATACCACACTCAGGAAGAATAAGACTGGACAGTGTGGAGAGGGAGAAACTGACTTAGCACACTATTTATTTATTTATTTATTTATTTATTTATTTATTTATTTAGAGACAGTGTCGTTCTGTCACCCAGGCACCCAGGCTGGAGTGCAGTGGTGCGATCTCGGCTCACAGCAACCTCTGCCCCCCAGGTTCAAGCAATTCTCCTGCCTTAGCCTCCCAAGTAGCTGGGATTACAGGCGCCTGTCACTGTGCCCAGTTAATTTTTGAATTTTAGTGGAGACAGGGTTTCACCATGGTGGCCAGGTTGGTCTCGAACTCCTAACCTCAAGTGGTCCACCTGTCCTGGCCTCCCAAAGTACTGGGATTACAGGTGAGCCATTGCGCCCAGCCCTCAGCACACAATTTAAAGGAGTGCCAAACCACTCAGTAATCTAGAGATCTTGGCCGGGTGCAGTAGCTCACACCTGTAATCCCAGCACTTTGGGAGGCCGAGGCAGGCTGATCACTTGAGACCAGGAGTTTGAGACCAACCTGGCTAACATGGTGCAACCCTGTCTCTACTAAAAATATAAAAATTAGCTGGGTGTGGTGGCACATGCTTTTAATCCCAGCTACTCAGAAGACTGAGGCAGAATTGCTTGAACCCAGGAGATGGAGGTTGCAGTGAGCCAAGACTGCACCACTGCACTCCAAATTGGGTGGCAGAGTGAGACTCCATCTAAATAAAAGAGACAGAGAGAGAGAGACCTTAATGCAGCTTCTTGTTTTCATTAGAGATGGGGTCAGGCTCTGTCATCCATGTTAAAATGCAGTGATGTGATCATAGCTCACTACAGCCTCCACCTCCTGGGCTCAAGCAATCCTCCCACCTCAGCCTCTCAAGTACTTGGGACCACAGGCACAGACCAGAAGCCTAGCTAATTTTTTAAGTGTTTTTTTTTTTTTTTTTTTTTTTTGTAGAGTGGGGTCTCATGTTGGCCAGGCTGGTCTCAAACTCCTAGGCTCTAGTGATCCTCCTGTCTTGGCCTTTCAAAGCACTGAGGTTATAGGCATGAGCTAACATATCTTGCCCTTAATGCAATATTTTTAAAAAATCAAAATTAATGCAAACACCAGTGGTGGCTCATGCCTGTAACCTCAGCACTTGGGAGGCAGAGATGGGAGGATCACTTGAAGCTAGGAGTCCAAGACCAGCCTGGACAACATAGTGAGACCCCATCTCCTAAAAAAAAAAATAGCTGGGTGTGGTGGTGTGCAACTGTAATCCCAGCTACTCAGGAAGCTGAGGCAAGAGGATCATTTGAGCCCAGGAGTTTGAGGCTGTAGTGAGCTATGATCACACCACTGCACTTCAGCCTGGGCAACATAGTGAGACCCTGATCTCGAAAAACATTAATGCAAAAAAATCCATGATAAAATATCAATTTTTATTTTGAGATGGAGTTTCACTCTTGTTGCCCAGGCTGGAGTGCAATGGTGCAATATCCGCTCACTGAAACTTCCACCTCCCGGGTTCAAGCGATTCTCCTGCCTCAGTCTCCTGAGCAGCTGGGATTATAGGCATGCGCCACCACGCCCAGCTAATTTTGCATTTTTAGTAGAGATGGGGTTTCTCCGTGTTGGTCAGGCTGGTCTCCAACTCCCAACCTCAGGTGATCCACCCGCTTCAGCCTCCCAAAGTGCTGGGATTACAGGCGTGAGCCACTACGCTCGGCCAAAATATCAAATTTTGGGGCATCAACAGCCCCTACCTCCCAGATGTGGGAGTGCCTCCCGCCCTACTCCACGCCAGTGAGGCAGTAGCAGCGGCCTTGGGACAGGCCCCTGGGTGGTTCGTGGGCTCAGATCACAGGCTGCTGGCACCTGAGTGGTTCTGTCACTGCCCTCTGCAGGCCAGCACTAGGCCTGCGCCCACACAGCGACCCAGGACAGCCCGTGTGTCTAATGTTCCGAACCTGAGAGTCAATCACTGCATACAGCAGATGAGGTCCTACCATGCTGCCCTCCAGAAAGCGAGAAAGGAACCCTTGCTGGTACTATACAGACCTGCCTTGTTTTTTGGTTGTTTCATTTTGTTTTGTTTTGTTTTGTTTTGTTTGAAATTGAGCTGAAATTTACATAACATAAAATCAAACCATTTTAAAATGTACAATTCAACTGGGTACAGTGTCTCACATCTGTCCTCCCAGCACTTTGAGAGGCTGAGGCAGGAGGATCACTTGAACCCAGGAGTTTGAGACCAGCCTGGGCAACATGGTGAAATCCCATCTCTATTGAAAATTTAAAAAGAAAAAAAAAATTAGCCAGGAGTGGTGGCACACGCCTGTAATGCCAGCTGCTCAGGAGGGCAAGGCACGAGAATCGTTTGAACCCAGGAGGCAGAGGCTGCGGTGAGCTGAGATCGTACCACTACACTCCAGTTTGGGTAAGAGAGCAAGACTCTGTCTCAAAAATAAAAATAAAAATAAATAAAATATAGGCCAGGCGCGGTAGCTCACGCCAGTAATACCAGCACTTTGGAAGGCCAAGATGGGCGAGTCACGAGGTCAGCAGTTTGAGACCAGCCTGGCCAGCACAGTGAGACCCCCGTCTCTACTAAAAATACAAAAATTAACCAGGTGTGGTGGCACACGGCTATAATCCCAGCTACTCAGGAGACTGAGGCAGGAGAATCACTTTAACCTGGGAGACAGAGGTGGCAGTGAGCTGAGATCGCACCATTGCATTCCAGCCTGGGTTACAGAGCAAGACTCCATCTCAATAAATAAATAAATAAATAAATAAATAAATGTAAATATATATATATATATATAGAGAGAGAGAGAGAGAATATAAAATGTACAATTCAGCCAGGCAAGATGGCTCACGCCTGTAATCCCAGCACATTGGGAGGCCAAGGCAGGAGGATTGCTTGAGTCAAGGCATTTTAGACCAGTCCGGGCAACACAGTAAGACCTCACGTCTACAAAGAATCAAAAAATTAGCCAGGTACGGTAGTGTGGGCCTGTGGTCCTAGGTACTAGAGAGGCCGAGGTGAGAGAATCGCTTGAACCTAGGAGTTTAAGACCAGCCTGGGCAACATAGCGAGACCTCATGTCTGCAAAATATTTGAAAAATGAGCTGGGTGCGGTGGTGCACAGTTGTGGTCCCAGCTACTCAGGAGGCTGAGGCAGGAGGATCAGTTGAGCCCAGGAGGTCGAGGCTGCAGTGAGCTATGATCGTACCACTGCGCTCCAACCTGGACGACAGAGTGAGACTCTGCCTCAAAAAATAAATAAATAGATAGATAAGTAAATTAGTAACATAAAATGTACCATTAGGGGAGATCCAGTACGTTCGCAATGTTGTGCAATCCTCACCTCTGACTAGTTCAAAACCTTTTCACCACCCCGGAAGGAAACCCCGTCACCTCTCTGTTGTATAACAGAGGGTTACATGACCCTGAAAAAAATGACAGAATTCAGGCCCGATGGGGGCCGTGAGTTTACATGGGGGAGACTGGTTTCAGTTCTCTATGCAGCAAGGCAGGCAGGCACAGAGCTAGGGATTGAATGAGCTCTCCTGGGCTAAACAGCCGCCCCTACCCTCCCAGGGTAGGGTATGTCTATTTTTTTTTTTTAAGACAGAGTTTCACTCTTGTTGCTCAGGCTGGAGTGCAGTGGCGTGATCTCGGCTCCCTGCAACCTCCGCCTCCTGGGTTCAAGCGATTCTCCTGCCTCAGCCTCCTGAGTGGCTGGGATTACAGGCACGCGCCACGCACACCCAGCTAATTTTTATATTTTTAGTAGAGGTGCAGTTTCACCATGTTGGCCAGTCTGGTTTCAAATGCCTGACCTCAAGTGATCCACCTGCCTCAGCCTCCCAAACTGCTGGGATTACAGGCATGAGTCACCATGCCTGGCCAGTAGGATGTCTTTTAGCTGAAACATACAGTAACAGGAGGCAGAGTATTTATTAGGAGATCCTCTAGTTGGATTATAAAAGATAGAGACATGGAGGAGATAACAGCACAACCTCAAAGTAGGGGCAACCTTTCCCCCGCAGTAGCCAAAGACACGCCTTCCTCGGCCGCAGAGCAATCCCCAGTGATTTTCTCACCCTGAGATTCTCTGGTCCTTCCACAAACACGTCATCATATGAAGTTAAAACCTATGATCCTGGTGTCCTTCACCTTTTCCGCAAAGTCCAGCCCGGGTGGTGTTTATCTCCAACACAAACAGAACTGTCCCTGTGTCTATGACTGCTTGTATTTGCTGATGACGTCACATCCGTCCTGGGCGGCCTGATCCAAGTGACTCAAGGGTGAGTCTCTGGTCATAGTGAGTCATGCCTCGACCCACCCTGGCAGACAAGGACGTGGCTCCAGGGGAGACCCGGTCCTCAGATTGCTAAGCTGGAGTGAAACCCTACAGGGGAGGTATGGCTGCTGATATAAAGGCTGCTGATGAAGGGACATCTCAGATCCGCAGACCCACACTCAGTACCCTGCAGCAGACTCCGTCTATATCACATGGATGAAACTCACAACATCTCAATCCCATTTTGCCAGTGAGCAGGGGGAAAGTCTCAATGTGGAGAAGCATCTTACCAGGACACACAGCAAGAAAGTGACAGAAGGGTTTGCTTACCGTCTGGTAGCAGAGGCAGCAAAATCCGTCCCACAGCAATGATTTCAAAAGACCAGTGGAGGAAGGGTGTTCCATGGGAGAGGTGGGCAAAGCCAGCTTGTAAAGCATCGATCAGGACACTGAGGTTTTGGAAGTGTGGGTCCAGATTCCAGCAGCCTGAGCCGGGATTCCTCCGAAGCAACTGTCTCCAAATGGTAGCCTGGGGGCATGGGTGGCCCATGGGGTTTCTTCCAAGCTTCCCTAGTCACCTGGCCTATCTGTGGCTCAGGCATTTCTCCACCATGGTGAGGCAGAGAAATAAATGAGCCAGCAGAAATAAATCAAAGTCAGGGGTGGTGGCGTGCACCTGTGGTCCCAGCTACGCGGGAGGATCGCTTGAGCCCAGGCGTTCAAAGCTACTGGGAATTATGATGGCGCCATTGTACTCCAGCCTGGACAACAGAGTAAGACTGCATCTATCATAACATAAAATAAGATAATTAAATAAATTAAATAGTAAGAAAGTTCATTCAAGAAAGTTCACTCTGTTCGCCGGATGCAATGGCGCACGCCTATAATCCCAGCACTTTGGGAGGCCAAGGTGGGTGGATCACCTGAGGTCAAGAGTTCGAGGCCAGCCTGGCCAACACGGTGAAACCCCGTCTCTACTAAAAATACAGAAAAAATAGCTGGATGTGGAGGCAGCCGCCTATAATCTCAGCTACTTGAGAGGCTGAGGCAGGAGAATCACTTGAACCTGGGAGGCGGACGTTGCAGGGAGCCGAAATCATGCCACTGCACTCCAGCCCTCGTGACAGAGTGAGACTGTCTCAAAAATCAAAAAAGAAAGAAAGTTCATTCCATTTAAAAAAAAAAAAAAAAAAGTAGCTAAACTTGAAATGCATTTGCATGGTAATTGCACAACTTTTGAGGGTGTGTGATTTGACCAACCAGACTGAACGTGGCTGGTGAAAGACCAGGACAGAAAACTTTAGCATGAGCGCTGCAATTTCTGTTGACAGCAGAGATCAAAGGCAGCCTTGAAGGGGAAAGAGGGGACAGCCAATGCAAGCAGTGACTTTCTCTCAACCTCCACTCAGGCAGCCCTAGCTGCTACCCCTGACTCACCTGAAGACTCACCTGGTAGGTGGCAGCCACATCTTTGGGGAAGTGCCACCAAGGAAAACCGTGGCCTCTCGCCACTCCCACAAGGTCATCTGGAGCACTGCCCACTCCAACTCCTATTGACCAGGACAGAGGGAACCGGGGACATGACCTTGAGGTGACTTGCACCAAGTCACAGGGAATGTTATCACTGAGACAGGAAGTGAATTCCCCAGACCTACTGTTTTCCCACCAGGATGAGGACACTGTCTTTGCATTCTGTCCCATTCCAAGGAGTCCTCAGGCACCAAGGCCACAACCTCCAGGTGCTCAGAATTGGGAAGGTGGTTTCCTGTTGTAGCCAATGTCAGGCTTATCACGGCCTGGAAACATCTCCAGGTAAAAATGCCACCTCTTTGTCCCAGCTGCTGTGCCTACGAGGAGGAAGAATCCATTGATTCTAGACTCAGGAGTCTATTCAACCAGCAAACAGCAGTCAGAGTTGAGGGGAAAATGCACACACCCACGTATTTCGCCTGTTAGTGTCAATATCCAAATGTTTCAAAACCTAATAAGATCTAAATGACTTTCTGTCATTTTGCCATGAGTAAACAGCAAAAATCTCAGCTCCTTTTGTGTTCAGAAGAAAGCCGTTGCTAGAAGAAAAAGAATCTTGGCCAGGGACAGTGGTTTACATCTGTATTCTCAGCACTATGGGAGGCCAAGGTGGGAGAATCGCTGGGGGCCAGGAGTTCGAGACCAGCCTGGCCAACATAGTGAAACCCCGTTTCTATTAAAAATACAAAACTTAGCCAGGCATGGTGACATGCGCCTGCAATCCCAGCTACTTGGGAGACTGAGGCAGGAGAATTGCTTGAACATGGGAGGTGGAGATTGTGGTGAGCTAAGATCGTGTCACTGCACTCCAGCCTGGGCGACAGAGTGAGACTGTGTCTCAAAAAAAAAAAAATATATATATATATATATATATATATATATGTATATATATGACCACCAACTCTTGATGTCAGAAAAATATACTATTATTATTATTATTATGCATTTATTTATTTTGAGACAAAGTCTTGCTCTGTTGCCCAGGCTGGAGTACAGTGGTGGGATCCTGGGTTACTGCAGCCTCAACTTCCCGGGCTCAGTGAATCCTCCCACCTTAGCCTCTCGAGTAGCTGGGACTACAGGCATGTGCCACCACATCTAGCTAATTTTTGTAGAGACAGAATTTCACTGTGTTGCCCAGGCTGGTCTTGAACTCCTAGGCTCAAGCAATCCACCCTCCTCGGCCTCCCAAAGTGCTGGGGTTACAGGCATGAGCTACCACAACCGGCTAAGAACTTTTTGAAAAAGACAAATAATCTAAGAATTATTCACTCCATTGCAAGCCCAAAGGTAATCATCATTTTAGCTAATAATAATGCATGAATACTATTCAAGGACTTCTGAGGATATTGTCAATGTCGTTTTGTGGGAAGTCTTGCAGTAACAACGACTCAAAAGCAAAGTGATCTCTCTTGACAAGGTTCCTATTTTCTGACTTTGAAAAGGGATTCTGAAATTTATTTCTTAGAAGAGTGGGTGTAAAAATGATGTTCTTTGATTACATTGAAACGAAAGTGCTTTTGGAAAGTGACCTAAGGACATAAACTCACAGACAATAGGTTTTTCAGGAGCGTCCCAATTTTAATAACGTTTCTCTCCTTTGGTCTCCATCATCATACCGGAATTTGGCAGCCTGTGATCTTTCGTTTTATTCTCAAAATATGGTCATCCCCAAAATGAAAAAATGTAAATGTATGAAAAGTCTCAGGAGAACCTTTCTCACCATTTGGATTTTTTTCAGTTGAAGATTCTTTCTGTGTGTATATGTGGAATTCAACACAACGGCAAATTCTCCCAGGTGTTAAGAACAGTATAGGCCATTTGGGAATGTTTTAGACGAAAGGAACAGAAAACTCCACGCTCACAGGTGCTGGGAGAGGCTCCGGATGTGTCTCTCCACTCGGCCAATCTCAACTTGATGATGCTCGGTCTTGTTTGTTGCTCAGAGCGACTTACAAGATGTTGGTTACTTCTTGCGTGATACCATCATATCTGCTTACTTGCCCCGCTCCCCTCTTCGTTCCTTCATTCTTTCTTTTCTTTTTTTTTTCTTTATTTTTTTTGAGACAGAGTCTTGCTCTGTCACCCAGGCTGGAGGGCAGCGGCGGGATCTCGGCTCACTGCAAGCTCCGCCTCCTAGTTCAAGCGATTCTCCTGCCTCAGCCTCCCGAGTAGCTGGGACTACAGGCGCCCGCCACCTCGCCCGGCTAGTTTTTTTGTATTTTTTAGTAGAGACGGGGTTTCACCGGGTTAACCGGGATGGTCTCGATCTCCTGACCTCGTGATCCGCCCGTCTCGGCTTCCCAAAGTGCTGGGATTACAGGCTTGAGTCACCGCGCCCGGCCGGTCTCTATCTCTTGACCTCATGATTCGCCCGCCTCGGCTTCCCAAAGTGCGGGGATTAGGGGTGTGAGCCACTGTGCCCAGCCTTTCTTTTTTCTCTCCCTCCCTCCCTCCCTTCCTTCCCTCCTTCCTTCCTTCCTTTTTCTTCCTTCCTTCCTTTTTCTTCCTTCCTTCCTTTTTCTTTCTTCCTTCCTTTTTCCTTCTCTCTTTCTTCCTTTCTCTTTCTTTCCTTCCTTCCTTTCCCTTCCCTTCCCTTCTTGTTCTTTCCTTCCTTCCTCTCTCTCTCTTTCTCTCTCTCTCTTTCTCTCTTTCTGTCTTTCTTTCTGACACAGTCTCATTCTGTTGCCCAGGCTGGAGTACAGCAGCACAATCACAGCTCACTGCAGCCTCGAACTCCTGAACTCAAGCAATCTTCCAGGCTCACCTTTCCAAGTAGCTGGGATTACAGGCGCTCGCCACCACACCTGGCTATTTTTTTTTTCTTTGTAGAGATGGGGTCTTGCTATGTTGCCCAGGCTGGTCTCAGACTCCTGGACTCAAGTGATCCTCCTGCCTCGGCCTCCCAAAGTGTTGGGATTGCAGGCGTGAGCCACCGCACCTGGCCCACATGTGCTTCCTAGGAAGTTATGAGGAGGGCAAAAAAAAAGAAAAAAGCCTTCCAAAAAAACAAAGAAAGAAAAGAAAGGCTCCCAGAACCTCCACTATTTCACTTTTCAGCCTTCTCAGTAGACCTTTGTCTCCTTGTCTCCTACGTTTCCTTTGTCTCTGGCCAGAATGTGTCTATTTTGCTGCTCCTGACTGCAAAGAGACCAGAAAATTAGGATTCTATCTCACCGTCCCCTATTGTAGAAAAAAGGGGCTGAGACCAGGCATGGTCTCATGCCTGTAATCCCAGCACTTTGGGAGGCCGAGGCGGGTGGATCACCTGAGGCCAGGAGTTCAAGACCAGCCTGGCCAATATGGTGAAACCCAGTCTCTACTAAAAATACAAAAATCAGCTGGGCATGGTGGTGGCGCCTGTAGTCCCAGCTACGTGGGAGGCTGAAGCAGGAGAATAACTTGAACCCAGGAGGCAGAGGTTGCAGTGAGCCAAGATCGTGCCCCTGCACTCCAGCCTGGCAACAGAGCAAGACCCCAACTCAAAAAAAAACAAAAGAAGTAAGAAGTGTCTGCCCCATCTGCCTTCATATTGCCTTACCAACGCTAGAGCAACTATAGATTTTTAAATCTTTAAATACAATAACTAATGCATATAATGCATCCTTTTAGTTGGTGAGGGTGTCTTAGCAATGAGTATTAAAATAGAAAAGCTCTTTCCACCATGAATTTGGGACTCCTCTTTCTGGGCCCAGAGTACTTCCTGACATTATGGCCAAATTCACGCTAAAACTTTTATAGTGATCAGATACCCACGGGACGTGACAACGGGCTTAATGGCGAAGCTTGCCTTTTGTAGTCAGCGAAGTTTCCATTGATTCTTAAGCATTCCTGCACTTCTCGGTCAATGTCAATATGTTGGGGACATAGTTACAGAAACGCATAAACTACCACTCAAGGTTTTGCTTAATAATTTATCACTGTGTGCATTTGTCTAATGGAAATTTTTGTTTTATGCTGAATTTCAAGATCCACGAGGCTAATACGGCACCTTTTCATGAAACGGTTGCATTCTTTCCTTGTTCACGGTACTCATAGATTTGGGAAAATTCCAAGCCAGAGATGACGTATAATGATGAATACGGTGAAAAATGGCGGAAGGCCTGGGCTGCTGTGGAAATAAATGTGCTAAAAACCTCAATAAGAGGCCAGTGTACCTGAGGTGGTACCTGGCCATCTGAACAGACCCACAGGTGTGTAGTCAGGTGGGATGCAGACAGAAAGGACCATCAGAGGCAACCCTGTGTCACCAAACTTTGCTCTCCCTGAAAGACAAAGTAATAAAAGACAAGTAGAGGCCAGTGCGGTGGCTCATGCCTGTAATCCCAGCAATTTGGGAGGCCAAGGCAGGTGGATCACCTGATGTCAGGAGTTCAAGACCAGCCTGGCCAACATGGTGGTGAAACCCTGTGTCTTCATTAAAAATAAAAAAAAAAAAAAAAAAAAGACCGGGCACAGTGGCTCACACCTGTAATCCCAGCAATTTGGGAGGCTGAGGTGGGTGGATCATGAGGTCAGGAGATCGAGACCATCCCGGCTAACACGGTGAAAGCCCGTCTCTACTAAAAATACAAAAACAAAACTAGCCAGTAATGGTGGTGGCAGGCACCTGTAGTCACAGCTACTCGGGAGGCTGAGGCGGGAGAATGGTGTGAACCCAGGCGGCAGAGCTTGCAGTGAGCCGAGACCACGCCACTGTGCTCCAGCTTGGGAGACAGACCAAGATTCCACCTCAAAGAAAAAAAATTAGATGGGCATGTTGGCACATGCCTGTAATCCCAGCTACTTGGGAAGCTGAGGAAGGAGAATTGCTCGAACTCGGGAGGTGGAAGTTATAGTGAGCCAAGACTGTGCCACGGCACTCCAGCCTGGTTGACAGAACAAGACTCCGTCCCCCCACAAAAAAAAAAAAAAAAAAAAAAGACAAGTAGGCCTCATGGAAAAGAATATTCCATTATATTCCATCCCCTTGGCATCCCCTGCTGTCTCCTTTGGGGAACTGCTTAGCAGTCCAGGTGTTTTTCTTACCTTTTTCTTAAGACAGAATCTCACTCCGTCACCCAGGTTGGAGTCAGTGGTGTGATCTCGGCTCACTGCAACCTCTGCCTCCTGGGTTCAAGCAATTCTCCTGTCTCAGCCTCCCAAGTAGCTGGGACTACAGGTGCCTGCCACCACGCCCGGCTAATTTTTGTATTTTTAGCAGAGATGGGGTTTTACCACATTGGTCAGGCTGGTCTCGAACTCCTGACCTCAGGTCATCCGTTTTGGGATTACAGGCGTGAGCCGCGTGAGCCACCTCGCCCAGCCCCCACAATTACTTTTGCACTAACCTTTTGGTTCCCTAGATTTCTGTAACAGTACTTGCAAGTCTTGCCTCTCAGAAAAAGCCCGAAGTGAAGGGAAAATTGTTCCAGAACTGACTGCATCTGTTGATCAAGGAAAAATACTGAACCTACCTGTGAGGATGTAAGTCTTTACTAAGAGGACATTTGGAGCAGTTGTCGATATTTGGAGTTTGGTCAATACAGAAAACAAATTTGCTTAGGAAAGGAAAGTCTGGAACTTTCTCTGCTAATGTTTTCCCGTGGGGAAAAAAAAAGAAAAAAGAAAAAAAAAATCAAGACAAGGAAAAAGGAAGATAAGCCAGGCAGATCAGCTTCCACAAATCCGGTTGGGCCATCTTCCCAAGAAGCCAAATCTCAAGGAGTTTTCAGGATGACAGGTCAGCGTCTCTCCCTTTCTGCCCTTGGGAAAGGAAAGAATGTTCAGGTTATCTTGGCCTTAGGCAAATCAATAGCCTCTTCTCACAGAAGCCAACCTGCACCCAGAGAAAGAGATTTCAGAATCAGGGCTGTGGATAGAAGTTTCAAAAAGAATACAGAGAGGCCGGGCACGGGGGCTCACACCTGTAATCCCAGCACTTTGGGAGGCTGAGGTGGGTGAATCACTTGAGATCAGGAGTTCAAGACCAGGCTGGCCAACATGGTGAAACCCTGTCTCTACTAAAAATCCAAAATATTAGGTGGGTGTGGTGGCAAGCGTCTGTAATCCCAGCTACTTGAGAGGCTGAGTCAGGAGAATCGCTTGAACCCGGGAGGCAGATGTTGCAGTGAGCTGAGATCATGCCATTGCACTCCAGCCTGGGCGACAGAGCAAGACTCCATCTTAAAAAAAAAAGAAAACAAAATCCTTTTTGGCGCTGGGTGAATAACTCATGCCTATAATCCCAGCACACTGGGAGGCTGAGGTGGGTGGATCACTTGAGGTCAGGAGTTCAAGACCAGGTTGGCCAACATTGGTGAAACTCTGTCTCTACTAAAAATCCAAAATATTAGGTGGGAGTGGGGCAAGCGTCTGTAATCCCAGCTACTTGAGAGGCTGAGGCAGGAGAATTGCTTGAACCCGGGAGGCGGAGCTTGTAGTGAGCTGAGATCATGCCATTGTACTCCAGCCTGGGCGACAGAGCGAGACTTCATCTTAAAAAAAAAAAAGAAAAGAAAATCCTTTTTGGCACTGGGCGAAATGACTCTTGCCTATAATCCCAGCACATTGGGAGGCTGAGGTGGGTGGATCACTTGAGGTCAGGAGTTTGAGACCAGCCTGGGTACCATAAAGAGACTCCATCTCTACTAAATATCAAGAAAATTATGCAGGTGTGGTGGCGTGCACCTGTAGTCCCAGCTATCTGGGAGGCTAAAGTGGGAGGATTGCTTGAGCCTGGGAGATGAAGAACGCACTGAGCTATGATTCCACCACTGCACTCCAGCCTGGGCAACAGAGTGAGACCCTGTCTCAAAAAATTTATAAATAGAAAATATGTATTGGCCTTGGTGGAGGCCAAGGAAGCTTGACTTAACTGGGTAGAAAAAAACAATATCCTAAGAGAACTTATCCCACCAAGCCTGTGACACAGAGCAGGTTCAGAAGCTGAATCTCATGGTGAACTTCTTGGAGTGCTTGGTAGAGACAAATGTAAAACTTTTCTGGAGGAATATTTTACAAATCGGGTCACAAGGGATTCTTACAGAAAAAATGGTTCTCGGCCGGGCACAGTGGCTCACGCCTGTAATCCCAGAACTTTGGGAGGCCAAGGCAGGTGGATCACTTGAGGTCAGGAGTTGCAGACCAGCCTGGCCAACATGGTGAAACCCCGTTTCTACTAAAAATACAAAAATCAGCCGGGCATAGTGGCAGGCGCCTGTAGTCCCAGCTACTCAGGAGGCTGAGGCAGGAGAATCACTTGAACCTGGGAGGCAGAGGTTGCAGTGAGCTGAGATTGTGCCACTGCACTCTAGCCTGGCAGACAGAATGAGACTTCCTCTCAAAAAAAAAAAAAAAAAAAAAGAAAGAAAGAAAAGAAAAGAAAAATGGTTCTTCCCCCACCCATCCCAAAGATGACCTCATAAAAACAATTACCAAAACAAATAAGGAAAAAATCCACTGCTATAGGGAACCAGCAGACACAACAATAGCTGAGTGAGAATAAAAACAAACCAAACCAAATAAAACAAAGCAAACGAAAGCACACAGACGATCCTGGTAGAGACTGTAAAATAATACTGTAAGTGATTAAAGAGATGCAGGAATAGAAGCTATAAGGAAATAACATTCTGAAAAAGAAATTGAAAGATCTACACCAAGTAAAAAGATTGTAATACTAGTTTTTTTGCTTTTTTTTTTTTCCCGAGACGGAGTCTCACACTGTTGTCTGGGCTGGAGTGCAGTGGCGCGATCTCACCTCACTGCAACCTCCACCTGCCAGGTTCAAGTAATTATCCTGCCTCAGCCTCCCAAGTAACTGTCACCCAACCATCACACCCAGCTAATTTTTTGTATTTTTAGTAGAGATGAGGTTTCACTATGTTGGCCAGGCTGGTCTTGAACTCCTGACCTCATAATCTGCCCTCCTCAGCTTTCCAGAGTGCTGGGATTACAGGTGTGAGCCACTGCCCCCGGCTGCATTACTAATTTTTAAACAATGCAAAAGCAAGGCTCAGGCCCACGTGGTTTCACTGGTGAATTCCATCAGACATTTAAATAAAGTAAATACTAATTCTTCATAAACTCTTCCAAGAAATAGAAAATGAGAAAAAATAGTTTAGCAGTTCCTAAAAATGTTAAGTATAAAATGATCATGTGATCACTTGTGACCATGTCATCATGTTAAGTATAAAATGATCAGAGACTTTTTTTGCCATATAAGGTGAACTGTATTAGTCCATTTTCACACTGCTCGTAAAGACATACCTGAGACTGGGCAATTTACAAAAGAAAGAGGTTTCTTGGACTTACAGTTCCACATGGCTGGGGAGGCCTCACAATCATGGTGGAAGGCAAGAAGGAGCAAATCACATCTTACATGGATGGCAGCAGGCAAAGAGAGCTTGTGCAGAAAAATTTCCATTTTTTATTTGTTTGTTTGTTTGAGACAAGTCTTGCTCTGTTGTCCAGGCTAGAGTGCAGTGGTGCCATCTCGGCTCACTGCCACCTCCACCTCCTGGGTTCAAGCGATTCTTCTGCCTCAGCCTCCCAAGTAGCTGGGACTACAGGCATCCGCCACCACGCCTGGCTAATTTTTGTATTTTTAGTAGAGATGAGGTTTCACCATATTGGCCAGATTGGTCTTGAACTCCTAACCTCATGATCCTCCTGCCTCGGTCTCCCAAAGTGCTGAGATTACAGGTGTGAGCCACCATGCCCAGCCAAAATATTTTTTAAAATTAGCGGGGCATGGTAGCACGTGCCTGTAGTCCCAGCTACTCAGGAGGCTGAGGTGAAAGGATCATTTGAGCCCAGGAGTTTGAGGCTGCAGTGAGCTATGATTGTACCACTGCACTCCAGCCTGAACAACAAAGCAAGACCTTGTCTCAAAAACACTAAAATAATAAATTAAAATAAAATAACGTAGAATGCTATGATAGAGAAAGCCTCAAATATGACTTCAGGTTGAGTGGTCAGGAAAGGCCTCTATGAGGCTGCATCTAAGCTGAAATCCAAATGACAGGAAAAACCTGGGTTGGGGTGGAGGGGGCAGGAGGAGAATATTCCAGGCAGAAGGAATAGCTAGTGAAAAACTCTAGGGCAGAAATGAGCTTGGCATGCAGGCGAACTCAGTGCTGTTGGGATTGGAAGAAAAGTACAGAAAGGTTAACGAGTTTTAAATTCCCATCTACCTTTCAGAACAAGAAAACTTAAAGCTCAGGCTGGGCGCGGTGGCTCACGCCTGTAATCCCTGCACTCTGGGGGTCGAGATGGGCGGATCACTTGAGGTCAGGAGTTCGAGACCAGCCTGGCCAACATGGTGAAACCCTGTCTCTACTAATTATTCAAAAATCAGCCGGGCGTGGTGGCACATGCCTATAATTCCAGCTACTCCGAAGGCTACAGCAGAAGAATGACTTGAACCCAGGAGGTGAATGTTGCAGAGAGCTGAGATCGGGCCACTACACTCCAGCCTGGGTGACAGAGTGACACCCTGTCTCAAAAAAAAAAAAAAAAAAAGCTGGGTGCGGTGTGTGGTGGCTCATGCCTGTAATCCCAGCACTTTGGGGGCCAAGGTGGGCAGATCAGTTGAGGTCAGAAATTCAAGACCGGCCTGACCAACACGGCGAAAACCCATCTCTACTAATAACACAAAAATCAGCCAGGCGTGGTGGCACATGCCTGTAATTCCAGCTACTCTGGAGGCCGAGGCAGGAGAACCCAGGAGGCAGAGGTTGCAGTGAGCCAAGATCTGGTCACTGCACTCCAGTCTGGGTGACAGAGTGAGATTCTGTCTAAAAAAAAAAAAAAAAAAAAAACCCGAAGAGTCCAGGCCCAGTGGCTCATGCCTGTAATCCCAGCACTTGGGAAGGCCAAGGCAGGTGGATCACGAGGTCAGGAGTTCAAGACCAGCCTGGCTAACATGGTGAAACCCCCGTCTCTATTAAAAGTACAAAAATTAGCCGGGCGTGGCGGCGCACACCTATAATCCCAGCTACTCAGGGAGCTGAGAGAGGAGAATCGATCGAACCCGGGAGGTGGAGGTTGCAGTGAGCCGAGATCGCGCCACTACACTCCAGCCTGGGTGACAGAGTAAGACTCTCAGAAAACAAACAAACAAAAACCAGAAACAAGACAAAGGTTAAAGCTCCACCCTGTCTATTAGTAGTTTTTACAGGAATGTGCCCCAAACTGCCGTTATCAGCAGAGATCTCTTTTGTCACAAAATACAGTGAAATCTTCATGGGTTCCCCTCGCTCAAGTACCCACCAGGGCAAAGGAAGCCATCGGCACACCACATAGTAAGTTTGAAAGAAGAAAGAACCCCCAAAAGAAGAGCTTGTTTTAACTTCGGACGTCAAAATCTTATTGACAGCCAGGCGCGGTGGCTCACGCCTGTAATCCCAGCACTTCGGGAATCCGAGGCGGGTGGATCACTTGAGGTCAGCAGTTCGAGACCAGCCTAGCCAACATGGCAAAACCCCAACTCTACCAAGAATGTAAAAAATTAGCCAGGCATGGTAGCGCATGCCTGTAGTCCCAGTTACTTAAGAGGTAGGGCAGGAGAATTGCTTGAACCCAGGAGGCGGAGGTTGCAGTGAGCCAAGATCGTACCACTGCACTCCAGCCTGGGTGACAAAGTGAGACTCTGTCTCAAAAAAAAAAAAAAAGTATTGACATTGTCACCTGCCATTGCATCTTACAAACTTTGTTAACATAAACAGGATTTTTTTACTCCAATGCCCTATAAATTATGATGGGGTTTACATCCCAATAAACCCATTGTAAGTTGAAAACATCATTAAGTTGAAAAATGCATGTAATACACCTAACCTACGAAACATCATAGCTTAGCCTGGCCTACCTTACACATGCTCAGAACACCTACATTAGCCTACAGTCGGCAAAATCATCTGGTACCACAGCGCGCTGCAAAGTATCGGCTGTTTACCCTCATGATGCTGCAGCTGACCTGGTAGCTCCCTCCACCTGCCCAACATTGTAGATAGCATCCTACTGCCGGGCACGGTGGGCTCACACCTGTAATCCCAGCACTTTGGGAGGCCGAGGTGGGCAGATCACAAGGTCAGGAGTTCAAGACCAGCTTGGCCAATGTGGTGAAACTCCATTTCTACTAAAAATACAAAAATAAGCCAGGCGTGGTGGCGGGCGCCTGTAATCCCAGCTACTCAGGAGGCAGACAGGAAGAATTGCTTGAACCCGGGAGGCAGAAGTTGCAGTGAGCCGAGATCACGCCACTGCACTCCAGCCTGGGTGACAGAACAAGACTCTGTCACAAAAAGAAAGAAAGAAGGAAAGAAAGAAGGAAAGAAGGAAAGAAAGAAGGAAAGAAGGAAAGAAGGAAAGAAGGAAAGAAAAGAAAGAAAGAAAGAAAGAAAGAAAGAAAGAAAGAAAGAAAGAAAGAAAGAAAGAGAGAAAGAAAGAAAGAGGGAGGGAGGGAGGGAGGGAAGGAAGGAAGGAGAAAGAGAGAAAAAGAGAAAGAGAGAAAGAAAGAAAGATAGAAGAAAGAAAGAGAGAAGAAAGGAAAGAAAAAAGAAAGAGAAAGAAAGAAAAAAGAAAGAGAGAGAAAGAAAAGAAAGAGAAAGAAAGAAAGAAAGAAAGAAAGAAAGAAAGAAAGAAAGAGAGAAAGAGAAAGAAAGAAAGGGAGGGAGGGAAGGAAGGAAGGAAGGAGAAAGAGAGAAAAAGAGAAAGAGAGAAAGAAAGAAAGAGAGAAGAAAGAAAGAGAGAAGAAAGGAAAGAAAAAAGAAAGAAAGAAAGAAAAGAAAGAGAAAGAAAGAAAGAAAGAAAGAAAGAAAGAAAGAAAGAAAGAAAGAAAGAAAAGAAAAAAGAAAAGAAAGAAAGAGAAGGGAAGGGAGGAAAGGGAGGAAAGGAAGGAAGAAACCATCCTGCTGTATATTCCTAGCACAAGGAAAGATCATAATTCAAAATTCAAAAAAGTACAGTTGCCGCTGAAGGCATGTTACTTTTGCACCAACATAGTCAAAACCGTCGAAAGTGAACCATCGTAAATTGGAGATCGTCTGTACTGAAGCTGAAGGAGGAGATCTTGGTTGCCTGTCTCTGGGAAGGCACTGGACTGATTTACAGAGAGGCCACGCCAGCTCTTCTGCAGCGCTTCTATTCAGGAGGAAAGAGACTGCAGGGACTTCTCAGTAAAACAATGACTGCTACTCTCACCTTCTCCTGAGTCATCCCTTCCTATTGATTCGCCTTCTTTACCTCTGAGCATCGTGAAGTCTCAGAATAACAAAGGCTGTGGATTTTCAAGTTTAGATGAAACCAGCAAATGTACTTGAAGAGTCTAAAACAAACGGCCTTTTGAGATCACATCCACCTTTTCACCTATGGCATGATTGGTTGTACCTGGATGATGGCTTTCACTGTAGTCCTCAAATTCTACCTTCTTCACAGGCATGGTTCAAACCCAGTTCATTCCACACACTACAGCCCCCAGCAGACTCCCTGGCACACAGCAGATCATCAATACTCATTTGTATTTTGTTCAACCAAGACCTCCCAGGCATCGATGTGCCAAGCACTGAGCTGGGAACTGCACTACTCTTTTTTTGTTTTTGTTTGTTTTTTTGAGAAGGAGTCTCGCTCTGACGCCCAGGCTGGAGTGCAGTGGTGCGATCTCGGCTCACTGCAACCTCCGCCACCTGAGTTCAAGTAATTCTCCTGCCTCAGCTTCCCAAGTAGCTGGGATTACAGGCACACACTGCCACGCCCTGCTAATTTTTGTATTTTTAGTAGAGACGGGGTCTCACCCTGTTGGCCAGGATGGTCTCTATCTCTTGACTTCATGATTCACCCACCTCGGCCTCCCAAAGTGCTGGGATTACAGGCAGGAGCCACCATGCCTGACCTTTCTGTTTGTTTGTTTCTGTTTTGATTTGTTTTGTTTTGAGACAGGGTCTCACTCTGTTGCCCAGGCTGGAATGCAGTGGCGCAATCTTGGCTCACTGCAACCTCTGCCTCCCAGGCTCAAGTGAGTCTCCTGCCTCAGTCTCCTGAGTAGCTGGGATTACAGGCACGCGCCACCAAGCCCGGCTAATTTTTGTATTTTCAGTAGAGACAGGGTTTTGCCATGTTGGCCAGGCTGGTTTTGAATTCCTGGCCTCAGGTGATCCATCCGCCTCGGCTTCCCAAAGTGCTGGAATTATAGGCATGAGCCACCGCACCCAGCCCCTGGGCTGCACTACCCTTTAATGTTGTTACAGACCAGGAACTGACCACTTTCAAAGACTTCTAAAGGAGCAGGTTGGTCACAACTAGAAAATTATTTCCATAAAGGAGTATTAACTCTGACTGTGTATCTGGTGGAAGATTTGCATACAATTATGAACCTGGTCTTTTGATCAAATTCCAACGTCAGCAATCAAATTGGGCCATCTGAGATACTTGAAGGTTGGCTGTTGTTTTTGTTTTTGTTTGTTTTTGAGATGGAGTCTCGATCTTGTTGCCTAGGCTGGAGTGCAATGGCGCAATCTCGGCTCACTGCAACCTCTGCCTCCCGGGCTCAAGCGATTCTCCTTGTAATCCTGAGTAGCTGGGATTACAGGCGCACACCACCACGCCTGGCTCATTTCTGTATTTTTAGTAGAGACAGAGTTTCGCCATGTGGGCCCAACTGCCCTCGAACTCCTGACTTAAGGTGATCCGCCCACGTCAGCCTCCCAAAGTGTTGGAATTACAGGCATGAGCCACTGCGTCCACCCACTTGTGGGTTTTACGGTGGTTTGTCATTCTCTGTCTTTTCTGGCTCTTAACCACACCACAGAGCTGTGGGGGTGTTAAAGGTCAAGCCTCTGCTCTCTTTCCAGCTCCTCAAGTGACCACCTGGCAGCAGAGGGTGAAACGATCTCATTCATCAGAAGACATAGAAGGAAGTTCTAACACAAAAGGTGATCTGCAAAATTAAGGCAGCGATTTTCAAGTTTCAATAAAAATCAACAGACGTACTTACAGAGCTGAACACATAATGGTAGGAATTATAAAGTCATGAATGCATCTCCCATATGGGAAGTGAAACCCAGTTGGCGAACCTCATGAACTAAAGACTGTAAATCTGTTAAAGAAGGAGGCACCTGCTTCCATCGCCAGAAACTTGAGACCGATGTGTTATTTCCCCCGACATCAGGAACACGTAACCTTTTGGTTCCTAAGCATGATACATTTTTTTCTGTTTGCTTGTTTGTTTTGAGACAGAGTCTCACTCTCTTGCCCAGGCTGGAGTACAGTGGCAGGATCTCAGCTCACTGCAACCTTCGCCTCCCGGGTTCAAGCGCTTCTCCTGTCTCAGCCTCCCGAGTGCCTGGGACTACAGGTGCCTGCCAACCAAGCCCGGCTATTTTTTGTATTTTTAGTAGAGACAGGGTTTCTCCATGTTGGTCAGGCTGGTCTCAAACTCCTGACCTCAGGTGATCTGCCTGCCTCAGTCTCCTAAAGTGCTGGGATTACAGGCATGAGCCGCTGTGCCCGGCCGCATGATACGTTTCATAGCTTGCAAAACCTGATAAAATGGTCCCCAAGTCCAAGTGATGGTTTCCGTTCTAAGTCCATCCTCTTGGCGTTCCCATCTGTGTTCCCATCTGGGCCACACAGTGCCTTCATTGTGTATGTTTCCTAGCGAACTTTATCACAAGATTAGTTTAGAAGTCTCACATCTTTCTTCTTTTTTTTTTCCTTTTTTTTTTTTTTTTTGAGACAAAGTTTTGCTTTTGTCGCCCAGGCTGGAGTGCGATGGTGCAATCTCAGCTCACCACAACCTCAGCCTCCCAGGTTCAAGCGATTCTCCTGCCTCAGCCTGCTGAGTAGCCAGGATTACAGGCATGCACCATCAAACCCGGCCAATTTTGTATTTTTAATATAGACGGGGTTTCTCCATGTTGGTCAGGCTGGTCTCAAACTCCTGACCTCAGGTGATCTGCCTGCCTCAGTCTCCTAAAATGCTGGAATTACAGGCATGAGCCACCGCGCCCGGACAGAAGTCCCACATCTTAACAGCCCATAAAAGATGCAATTGCACTCACATAGACGTTTTGGCATTTTTGTTTGTTTTTTGAAACAGAGTCTCACTCTGTGGCCCAGGCTGGAATGCAGTGGCACAATCACAGCTCACTGCAACCTCCACCTCTTGGGCACAAGCCATCCTCCTACCTCAGCCTCCGGAATAGCTGGGACTACGGATGCACACTACCACACCTGGTTAATGTTTTTATTTTTATTTTTTGTAGCGATGGGAGTGGGCTCCCTATATTGCCTAGGCTGGTCTGGAACTCCTAGACTCAACCAATCCTCCTGCCTTGGTCTCCCAAAGTGCTGGGATTACAGGCATGAGCCATCCTGCCTGGCCTCCAGATAGAAGTTTTTTGTTTGTTTTTGAGACAGTTTCGCTCTTGTCCCTCAGGCTGGAGTGCAATGGTACTATCTCAGCTCACTGCAACCTCCGCCTCCCAGGTTTAAGCAATTCTCCTGCCTCAGCCTCCCGAGCAGCTGAGATTACAGGTGCACGCACCACCACGCCCGGCTAATTTTTGTATTTTTAGTAGAGACGCGGCGGTGGGGGCGGGGGAGGTGGTGTTTCACCATGTTGGCTAGGCTGGTCTCGAACTCCTGACCTCAAGTGATCCACCTGCCTTGGCCTCCCAAAGTGCTAGGATTACAGGCGTGAACCACCAAGTCCAGAGGTTTTAAAACATCAGAATAAGACCTCCCGCCCTTGTTGGGTGCGGGTCTCAGGTGCTAAGTAGTGGTTCTTACTGGGGAGAAGGTTGTCACCTAGCCCAAGATACATACTCCTGGAAGAGGCCCAGAGAAGGCAGCTGCATCACCTTTGGGCAGGGCTGAGGCTGGGGTGGAGACAAAATAGGGAGCCCAGGAGCCACACACCTCCAGAGTTTGAGTGATGACAGGAAGAAAGGCTTCCCTAACACCTCAGCTGAGGTGGTCTTCTAAACCCTGCAACAATCTTGTGAGTAACACGGTTATATTGCATTGAGTTAAAGGTCGCTGTTAATGTAAAATTTAAAAACGTACTTCCGGGCTGGGCGCGGTGGTTCACGTCTGTAATCCCAGCACTTTGGGAGGCCGAGGCGGGCGGATCACCTGAGAGGTTAGGAATTCGGGACCAGCCTGGCCAACATGGTGAAACCCCGTCTCTACTAAAACTACAAAAAAAATTAGCCTGGAGTAGTGGGCGCCTGTAATCCCAGCTACTTGGTGAGGCTGAGGCAGGAGAATCACTTGAACCCGGGAGGCAGACGTTGCAACGAGCTGCGATTGCGCCACTGCACTGCAGCCTGGGCGACAGAGCGAGACTCCATCTCAAAAAAAAAAAGTACTAACATTTCGGTAACTAGATCTTGGCATTTATTAGTTTTTTGATATATCAGGAGCTTTCAAAATTGCAAGTGGCAGCCCGCTTTCTCCACCTAGGAGGGCCCATGTCCCCCACGGGTCCCTTTAACTTTTGAGGTCAGTGAGCGGCAGGGCAGGGAGAAATCAATCCGGGAAATTAATACAAGTGGGGAATGTGGCCCCTCTTCCCTTGGTCCCCAAAAGGCAGGGATAGACGAAGCCCTCATGGAGGGCGTGGGCCTCGGGGTCCTCGGGGTCAGCACCAGGCGAGGCAAACAAGGGTTCCAGGACTACAGTCTAAACACCCCCAGGCTGCCCTTGCCCTAGCAAAACAGCAAAGCGAGCAGCCCACTCCACACTCGGTCCCACTCCAGGGTCTCCGGCCCTATGTCTCCGGAGCTCTGGGAGGGCCGCAAGGGGGCGCACCGTGGCCTCCCTGCCTTGTTCGCCCCAGGTGGGGTGACCCCGCCCACTCGGGGGCCCGCTTCCCTCCGGCTACGCCCATTCCAGCTGCCTGGCCCCGCCTCCTCCCCGCTCACCAGGCCGCCTCAGGTGGGGCCGCCCCGCCCCTCCGGCCCCGCGGCCCCGCCCCCGTCCACCCCGCCCGCCTCAGGTGGGGCTGCCCGGCCCGCCCCGCTTGCTCGGGCTGCGTCCGGCAGCTTCTCCTCCGCTCCTCGCAGAAGGCCAGGGCGGCGCCGCCGCAAGTTTTGACATTTTGGCAGCGGAGGCGCGCGCGGGCACTCTCGGGCCGACGGCTGCGGCGGCGGCCAACCCTCCCGAGCCCCTTAGTCGCGCCTCGGCGCTCCCGCTGCCCGGAGTCCGGCGGCCACGAGGCCCAGCCGCGTTCTCCCGCGCTTGCTCGCCCGGCGGCCGCAGCCATGTCCCGGGGGCCCGAGGAGGTGAACCGGCTCACGGAGAGCACCTACCGGGTAAGCCCGGGGCCCAGGGCTCAGGGAAGTCAGGGCTTTCCACCTCGGGGGTCAGAAGGAGACTTTACGCGGGACGGTACTTTCCCAGCCCCCCCCCAGCTCCCCTTCCCCTCCTCGTCCCCGTCCTTCCACCTCGCCCCGTCTCTCCCACTCCTCCCCTGGCCCTCCACAGCCCCTCTTCTTCCTCCTCTGGTCCTCTCCCTCCTCCCTGTCCCTCCCCATCCCTTACCCCCCACTTTTCCCCCTCCTTCCCTCCCACCCACTTCCCCCCTCCTTCCCTGCCCCCCACTTTTTCCCCTCCTTTCCTCCCCCTCCTCCCTGTGCTTCTTCCCTCTTTCCCTCCCCCGTACCTCTCTCCCTCTGCCCCTCCGCTCCCCATTCACTCTCTCTCCTCCCCTGCCCCTCCTCCCTGTCGCTCCCCTCTTTCTGGTTCTTCCTTCTCCCCCGTGTGTCTCCCCCTCCTCCCCTGTCCCTTCTCTCCTTTCTCTCCCCCTCCTCCCTCTCCCTCCCCCTCCTTGTGGTTCTTTCTCCTCCCCCGTGTGTCTCCCCCTTCACTCCTGGTCCTTCTCCGCCTCCCCTGTCCCTTCTCCTCCCCTGTCCCATCCCCTCTTCCCTGACCCTCAGAGCGCTGGAGACCGCCCCCCATCCCCTGACCGGCTCCACATTTTACAACCAGTGCACTTAGATCGGGGAGGGGTCGGTTGTGCTTCGATGGGGGCCCACGTCCTCCTCCCAACTTCTTGGAATCAGTGACCCGCGCTGGCCTGGCTGTCGGGCTTAAGCCTCCGGGACCAAAGACACAAGCTCGAGTTTCCTCTGAGAAAAGAAAGCGCCCAAGAATGTGGGGGTGAAACTCCCCTATTACTAGGATCGCCAGGTGAGCCGAGCTCTGGGCGTTCTCCAGGGAAACGCCCTCCCCCTTAGACCCGTCCTCTCCCAGCTTTCAGTTTGAACTTGGCTTTTATATATGGGTTATTTGGTGAGGTTCTTGGAGTCAAAGAACAACCGAGGTTTTAATGAAATTCACCTAACCTTAAGGAATGCATTCATGGCCGGTCTCTTAACTTGCATGTGTTAGGAGAGAATTTTTCCTGAGACAGAGACTTAGGATTAGTGGCCAGTTTAAGTACTAATAAATGAATTCCAGGTGAAATAAGATATGTTAATCATCTGCTATTAATAGAACACAAAACAACTTTTGTTTTAATTCAGCCTAGGCATCTTGAACCCTTGAAACTTTGACGTTCTCTAAGTTCGTGTATAGGCATGTTTAAGATTATAAATGGTCGGTGTTGGTTGGTGCGTTTTATCTTTTTTTCTGTCCCTGGTGCTTGAATCAGGAAGTTTGGTCTCTCTGATAGACTTTTTTAACCGTAAAATTTTAGTTTCTGGGGTTTCAAGGTCTGAATTCCTAAAATCAGAGGAGTCTTAACTTTTGTTGAATGAAAGTAAGAGAAGAACATGAACATTTTTGTTATGTATTGAAATCCAAGAGATTATCCATTCTGTTTATCTTAACACAAAGTGTATACTGTCACATATAAATTATGCCTGACAGATAGGGAGAGTAGAGACAGTTGACGCAGTGTTTTTGATGCTCAGTCACTGTGACCAAAAACTCTTCCTATTCGTATGTTGCCTTCATAGAGGGCGATCTTTAGACATCTGGGAAATTCGAATGTTGAAATCCTACATTTGTACTGAGATTGCTACTATTTAAATGACCCGGAAGACGTTGCTGCATGAGGTGTGTCGGGAGCTGACCAAGTGTGTAAATAAAACGTTCTTTCTGCCAGACTCAGACCTGGGAAGTAAGTAGTAGCTGCCCTGTTGACTGTCAGTGAAGGAAAAACTTTGTAATTGAGGAACACAGGCCATTCCAAATTTGAGGCAGAGTCTGATATCCACTGGGGTGCAAAAACAGACCACCACTACCTTCCACCCTCCCTCCAAGAACAGAGCCCTGTGTATCTTCCCAGTCTGAGCTGCGATTGAAACTTGAGACTAGCAGTCAGGTGTTCTGAGTTAAATGCTGCTTTTTTTTTTTCTCCTGCTTCTTCCTGACGTAGACTTTTATTAGCAACTCCTTAGAGGGACCGTACCAAGGCGAATTGCAGCGTCACAAATGCCAACCACTTGGGCATGTCGTATTACCCAAAGAACAGAAACGGCAGGGAAAAAGTGTGGATTTCATCATTTTGGTTATATGTATTTGTAGACGTAAAGCAATGTAAATGGAGATTAAATACCAGTACCTGATTGTTTTCCATTGCCAGGTGTCTGAAAGCATACTGGAAAGCTCACTAAATGTTTGTTAATTTTAATTACTATTTCCTTGTTAGTGTTTTGGGACCTTTTTTTTTTTTAATGTCCAGGTGGTAGGATATTTACAGCATCAGACCACAAGTTTATGTCATCTATGAAATAGTGAGGACTGCTAGCCTATGCTTTGGCCATGCAGGCAATGCAAAGTGAAATTTTATATTCAGGAGTCTGAAAAACCTTCCCCTGTCTCTGTATTGGGTTCATCCCCTTATCCCGCCCCGCCCCGTGATGTTCAAGCTGAAAACAATTTAAGCTTAATATGGCAAAAATCTAGGGGCAGTGTTGATGAATCTAGTGCTTTTAAGAAGAGGTGTCCTCTATGTTACCTAACCCTCTACCATATTTTACTAATAGAAACGCAACCCAACCAGGTGTGTTTACAAAAGCCACTTGCAAATGATTTTTTTAATGATTTGCTAGTATGGGTTTTAGTTTTTAAAAAAATACTCAGGGCCGAGCGCGGTGGCTCACGCCTGTAATCCCAGCACTTTGGGAGGCCGAGGCAGGCGGATCGCGAGGTCAGGAGATTGAGACCATCCTGGTTAACACGGTGAAACCCCGTCTCTACTAACAATACAAAAAATTAGCCGGGCTTGGTGGCGGGCACCTGTAGTCATAGCTACTCAGGAGGCTGAGGCAGGAGAATGGCGGGAACCCAGGAGGCAGAGGTTGCAGTGAGCCGAGATCACACCACCACACTCCAGCCTGAGCGGCAGAGCGAGACTCTGCCTCAAAAAAAACAAGAAAACAAACAAAAAAACCTCAGGTTTCTCTGATTTTGAAATAAAGGAATACTTTAGAGAAAAGGAGGAATTATAAAGTAGCGTGATCCTCTGTAGCCAGTATCAAATATCCTTAAATATATGCTGTGTACACATTTGCTGAAATGTTTAAAATGTATATGTAGGCAAATGATTACTGGAGAGCCATGTTAACTCCCAGGATGATGTGTGTATTTTACTAATTCTCAAGCAAATGATGTTATAAACCCCAAAATGTCAAGTAATGTTGCTGTTACTAATTAGAGTTCAGCCAAAAATCCCTCCCCTGTCTACACTTTATAGCATGCCCATAATTTGCCCTCAAAAGCTTGCTTGTGATTTTGCATGGTTTTCTGATGAGTATATGCTCTCATAGTAGAGGAAGAAGTTCAAAAAAACCCTTAATTAAGAGTAGCCACAGCCTTCCTAGAAGAACTGTTAAAGACTTAGGAAGTAGGGCTGGGTGCGGTGGCTCAAGCCTATAATCCCAGCACTTTGAGAGGCCGAGGTGGGCAGGCAGATTATGAGGTCAGGAGATCGAGACACTCCTGGCCAACATGGTGAAACCCCGTCTCTACTGAAAATACAAAAATTAGCTGGGTGTGGTGGCACGTGCCTGTAATCCTAGCTACTCGGGAGGCAGAGGCAGGAGAATCGCTTGAACCAGGGTGTTGGAGGTCTCAGTGAGCCAAGATCGTGCCACTGCACTCCAGCCTGGGCAACAGAGCAAGACTCCATCTCAAAACAAAACAAAAAACTTGGGAAGTGGAGGAAGAACGGGCATGGCAGCATCCAGGGATGTCCTACCTACAGGAATCTTGCTAAACAGAAAGCAAAAGGGAAGATGTCACAGAAGCCTTTCAATGTCACCTCAAGGAAGCAAGCTCAAACTCTCTTTCAGATTTCAGACACCTCCATCCATCTCCCAGCCCCACCTTAGGCTACATTACCTTCCCCCATAACACTTCCTTAGAATAGGCTATGTGATATATTTATTTATTATGTTTCTGTCCCTCTCTTTCCACCCCAACTAGAATGTGAGCTCTACAAGGCAATGAGCTTTGTTTTTGTTTTATTCCAAGCACTTAGAACAGTTCCTGACACATAGTAGGCATGCGTCTTTGTTGAATGAATGGACATTTATCCATTTAATGTGTGAAGCACCTGTCCTTTGGTAGGCTCCTGCTGCCCTCCTATGATACTTTTCATAGAGTTCTTACTTTTCTTTTTTTTTTTGAGATGGAGTCTCACTCAGTCACCCAGGCTGGAGTGCGGTGGCCGGATCTCAGCTCACTGCAAGCTCCGCCTCCCGGGTTTACACCATTCTCCTGCCTCAGCCTCCCGAGTAGCTGGGACTATAGGCGCCCGCCACCTCGCCCGGCTAGTTTTTTTTTTTTTTTTTTTTGTATTTTTTAGTAGAGACGGGGTTTCACCGGGTTAGTCAGGATGGTCTCGATCTCCTGACCTCGTGATCTGCCTGTCTCGGCCTCCCAAAGTGCTGGGATTACAGGCTTGAGCCACTGCACCCGGCCTCATAGAGTTCTTAATTCTAAGAAAACATCAGCCCTCCAGGTGAATGTGGATTGTGTTTACTACTATTTATATTTATTTATTTTTGAGACAGGATCTTGCTTTGTTGCTCAGGCTGGAGTACAGTGGTGCAATCGCAGCTCACTGCAACCTCCGCCTCGCGGGTTCAAGCAATTCTCCCACCTCAGCCTCCCGAGTAGCCGGGACTGCAGCCACCACGCCTGGCTAAGTTTTGCATTTTTTTGATAGAGGCAGGGTTTCACCATGTTGGCCAGGCTGGTGGTTAACCAGATTGAGAAACTGAGGCCTCGGGTCTCTTAGTGACCGGCTGCCACATCCCACTTACCATGCCTTTGTTTGTATGATAATTTAATTTCCAGTGACCAGCAGATGCACAAACCAATACATTTTCATAATGCGGCGATCTATGGTGTCACTGGAATTTTCTGTCATTCTGTTAATTCGTCATCATTGGCATGTTTTGAACAACTCTCTTAATAAAATGAAGCTAGGAGCGGCGGCTCATGCCTGTAATCCCAGCGCTTTTGGGGGTCAAGATAGGTGGATTGCTTAAGTCCAGGAGTTCGAGACCAGCCTGGGTAATGTAGTGAGACCCTACCTCTACAAAGATACAAAAATTAGCCAGGTGTGGTGGTGTGTGCCTGGGGTCCCAGCTCCTCAGGAGGCTGAGGTGGGAGGATCACCTGAGGCCAGGAGTCAGAGGTTGCAGTACTGGAGTGGTGCCACTGTACTCCGGCCCGGGCAACAGAGTAAGACCCCATCTCAAGAAAAAATGATTATTTTTTAATTAAAAACTGGGTGGAATGTTGAAGAAAAGAATCCAGTTTGTTTTAATTCCATGCAGATTAGCTTTCCCTTGAAGGTCTATACAAGACAAGAATTAATACCCACAACTGAAATAGTGTCACAAATGTAAATCAAAAGCTACAGGTATGTAGCTGGGACCACATGCACCACCATGCCCGGCTAACTTTTTATTTTTGGTAGAGATGGTGTCTCGCTGTGTTGCCCAGGCTGGTCACACGCTCCTGAGCTCAAGTAATCTGCCTGCCTCGGCTTCCCAAAGGGCTGGGATTACAGGCCTGTATTCAAAGCTATAATAATTCCAACTTAATATTCCAACTTAAAAATAAGTTGTAAAAGCTGCACAGAATTTTAACTTATCTGCTGACACATGCAAATCTATTTTAAAGTTTGTTTTTAAAACATTTTATTGAATAGCAGTATATATAAAGTTGTGCTTAAGTGTACATAGCTAACTGTTCACAAACTGAACACACCTGTGTAACCACCACCCAGATCAAGAAGCAAACCATGGCAACCCCCTGAAGTCCCTCTCGTGCCACCTCCCAATTGCTGCACCCCTCCAAGGGTAGCCCCTCTCCTAACTTCTTTTTTTTTTTTTTTTTGAGATGGAGTCTTGCTCTGTCACCCAGGCTGGGGTGCAGTGGCATAATCTTGGCTCACTGCAACCTCCACCTCCCAGGTTCAAGCAATTCTCCTCCCTCAGACTCCTGAGTAGCTGGGATTACAGGCTCGTGCTACCACGCCTGGCTGATTTTTGTATTTTTAGTAGAGATCGGGTTTCACCATGTTGGTCAGGCTGGTCTCAAACTCCTGACCTCGTGATCCACCCGCCTCAGCCTCCCAAAGTTCTGGGCTTACAGGCATGAGCCACCATACCTGGCTGGGATTATTTTCTTTCTTTCTGCTTTTTTTTTTTTTTTTTTTTTTTTGAGACGGAGTCTTGCTCTGTCACCCAGGCTCAAGTACAGTGGTGTGTGTGATCTCAGCTCATTACAACCCTTGCCTCCCAGGTTCAAGCGATTCTCCTGTCTCAGCCTCCCGAGGACCTGGGATTACAGGTGTGAGCTACCACGCCCGGCTAATTTTTGTGTTTTTAGTAGAGACTGGGTTTCACCATGTTGGCCAGGCTGGTCTCAAACTCCCGACCTTAGGTGATCTGCCAGCCTTGGCCTCCCAAAGTGCTGGGATTGCAGGCTTGAGCCACTGCGCCCGGCTGGGATTATTTTCAGACTATTCCAAGATATTATGAGTCGTGCTTTATGAATGTTCTGGCTCCCATCTGATGGCCATAGGCCCTCATTTCTCTTGGGTAGATACACAGGAGCAGACTGGCTATTAGCTATTGAAATATTTGGCTTTAGGAAAAACTGCTGATTGATTTTGCAAAGCGATGCACCAGTTGCCATTCCGCCAGCCGACTGTGAGAGTTCCGGTTGCTCTTCATCCTCACCAGCTGCTGCTACTTCCCATCCTTTTAATTTTTGCCATTCTTGTGGGTATGTGCAAAAAATTTTAAAGTAAACACAAAACAAACAAAATCGTTTGTTCCAGGCCTGCTGGTGATCTGTCATTTCTCTGTAGGGTGTCTGTAACCTTGGCAGGGAGCCCCGTGGGAAATCCTTCAGGTCACAAGACAAACCAAGACCTAGGGAATTCTGGTCTGAGAGAGGCCATCCAGTTCTGGTAGTCACTAGAGGAAGACATAAACTGAAGTTCATTAGACTCTAAAACTATCATAACGGAACGCATGAAAGGGTTTTGTTTTATTTTGAGACAGAGGCTTGCTCTGTCACCCGGGCTGGAGTGCAGTGGCGCAATCTTGGCTCACTGCAACCTCCGCCTCCTAGGTTCAACTGATTCTCTGTCCTCAGTCTCCTGACTACAGGCGGGTGCCACCACACCCGGCTAATTTTTGTATTTTTAGTGGAGACGGGGTTTCACCTTGTTGGCTAGGCTGGTCTCGAACTGCTGACCTCAGGCGATCCACCCTCCTCAGGCTCCGAAAGTGCTAGGATTACAGGCGTGAGCTACCGCACCCGGCCATGAAAGGATTTTATTGCATAAAGGATGTAAATATCCCTTATGTTAAACTGGAGGGCTCGGAATGGGGTGCAGAGTTATGGTTAATTGCATTTTCTTGTTAATTAAATATTAATGAAAATACTTTCCTTTTTATGTAACGTTTCTTGAAAATGTACCTACTTTGGGCCAGACATGGTGCGGTGGGTGGTGGGGGCGGGCACTCATGCCTGTAATCCTAGCACTTTGGGAGGCTGAGGCAGGTGGATCACCTAAAGTCAGGAGTTTGAGACCAGCCTGACCAACATGGTGAATGGCGGTTCATGACTGTAGTCCCTGTTTAGTAGAGATAGTAGCCTATCTCTACTAAAAATATAAAAATTAGGCCAGGCGCAGTGGCTAACGCCTGTAATCCCAGCACTTTGGGAGGCCGAGGAGGGCAGGTCATAAGGTCAGGAGATCAAGACCATCCTGGCTAACATGGTGAAACCCTGTCTCTGCTAAAAATACAAAAAAATTAGCCAGGCGTGGTGGCGGGTGCCTGTAGTCCCAGCTACGCGGGAGGCTGAGGTAGGAGAATGGCATGAACCCGGGAGGCAGAGGTTGCAGTGAGCTGAGATCGCGCCACTGTACTCCAGCCTGGGTGACAGAGCAAGACTCTGTCTCAAAAAAATAAAAATAAAATAAAATAAGAAGTGTAAATAAGCATGCCCAGAATCCTACAAACCAGAGATAACACTAACTCTTGCTGTCACTTTTTCTGATATTTTTCAATACATATTCCCATGTGAGTTTTCTGTGCGCTATCATTTTGATGACTGAACACGACTCCATTTTTCATCATAATTTATTGGTCAGCCCCTGTGGTTGTACATAGATCGTTGCCAGTACTTTGCTGTTACAGCGCCGCCATGGGCATGATTGCAGTCAAAGCGTTGCACAGATCCGTAAGCAGATCCATTATGTTTTCCTTAAACCACATTCCCAGAAGGGAGCTCTGGGTCAAAGGGCAGGTACATTTTAAAGCCTGTTTGCTCCACATTGCAAAATGCCCTACAGAAAGCATGCACCAAATGATGCTGTCAGCTGCACTGTGTGAGAGTGTACCTTTCCCTGAACTCCAGCCAGTTAGGTAGACTTCTTTTTTGAAACAGAGTTTTGCTCTTGTTCGCCGAGGCTGGAGTGCAATGGTGCTATCTTGGCTTACTGCAACCTCCGCCTCCTGGGTTCAAGCAATTCTCCTGCCTCAGCCTCCCTAGTAGCTGGGATTGCAGGCGCCCACCACCACGCCTAACTAAGGTAGACTTCTTTTTCCTTTTCTTTTTTTTTTTATTTAGAGAGGGGTCTTGCTACATTGCCCAGGCTGGCCTAGAACTCCTGGGCTCCAGTGATCCTACCTCAGCCTCCCAAGTAACAGGGACTACAGTCATGAACGGCCATTCCCTGCTCAATTAAGTAGATCTTTTAAAACCACTTCCTTTTTAATAACACATAGAAGGGGTGTGTGCGTGCGTTTTCAGTATTTAAGCATGTGTACCATATAGAATATGGACATTGGCGAGAACACCCACGATTTCATGCCTATTAATAACTAGGCATATTTTCCCCCATAAACTTAGAACTTGTAGATATGTGCAGAGTAATTATAGCTCTGTGACCTTTCAGACCTTAGACTTCTGTTCTTATTTTCCTCAGCCTTGATTTTATACTTCTATTTTTCTTCCTAACCTTGAGTCCTTCTGGTTTATCATGATTTTAGTGACTTGAGTTTTAGATTTTTTTTTTTTTTTTTTTTTTTTTTTTTTGAGACGGAGTCTCACTCTGTCACCCAGGCTGGAGTGCAGCTGCGCAATCTCAGCTCACTGCAAGCTCCGCCTCCCAAGTTCACACCATTTTCCTGATTCAGCCTCCCAAGTAGCTGACCACCACCAGGCGCCCACTACCAGGCCTGGCTAATTTTTTTTTTTTGTATTTTTAGTAGAGACGGGTTTTCACCATGTTAGCCAGGATGGTCTCGATTTCCTGACCTCGTGATCTGCCCACCTCGGCCTCCCAAAGTGCTGGGATTACAAGCATGAGGCATTGCGCCTGGTTGAGTTGTAGATTTTAGTGGTTTTAGTTCCTAGTGTAATCGCTACCTGAAGTCTTTGGGGATAAAGGTGCGATGCATATAAATCAGATAAAATGTGGCCAGTCTCTCTTTCTTTAAAAAATAGAAGAAAAAATATTACCAGAATGTGTTCCCAAACCAGGGAGCAGAATAGATGAACCCAGCTCAGAGATCTAACCAATCTCTCACAGTCTCCTAGAGTGCCTGTGCTTTTGAGAGAACAGTGGGTGGGTGAAGACGCCCCCGGGTTTCCTGCTTTAACTGTGTTTATAGGCTGGGCACCATGGCTCACGCCTGTAATCCCAGCACTTTGGGAGGTCGAGGCGAGCAGATCACGAGGTCAAGAGATCAAGACCATTCTGGCCAACATGGTGAAACTCCATCTCTACTAAAAATATATTAAAAAAAAAAAAGTTAACTGGGTGTGGTGGAGCGCGTGTGTAGTCCCAGCTACTCAGGAGGCTGAGGCAGGATCGCTTGAACCAGGGAGGCAAAGGGAGCAGTGAGCTAAGATCATGCCACCGCACTCCAGCCTGGCAACAGAGTAAGAGACTGTCTCAAAACAAACGAAAAAACATGTTTATTCATATGGTACTTTGGAGGCTAAAAAGTCCCTAAACAATAGCAATTAAGCACTAGTAACTCTAGGGCAGGGGTTTTTGTTTTTGTTTTTGTTTTGAGACAGAGTCTCGCTCTGTCACCCAGGCTGGAGTGCAGTGGCGAGATCTCGGCTCACTGCAAGCTCCGCCTTCCAGGTTCACGCCACTCTTCTGCCTCAGCCTCCAGAGTAGCTGGGACTACAGGCGCCTGCCACCACGCCCGGCTAATTTTGTTTCTGTAGTTTTAGTAGAGACGGGATTTCACCACATTAGCCAGGATGGTCTCAATCTCCTGACCTTGTGATTCACCCGCCTCGGCCTCCCAAAGTGCTGGGATTACAGGCGTGAGCCACTGCACCCGGCCACGTTTACATTTTTTAATGTGAATTGCTTACTTTTATAATGTTTAACATAAATGAAGCAGGTAAATATGTAGATAAATATATATATTCCATTTTAATGGGCATGTGTTTTTAAACCTAAGCTAAATTTGCCATCTCCTACCTCTGTTTGCAAATTACCTATTTAAAGATAAACCTAATTTTAAATCTTATGATTTTTGTCTTGATTTTTACGTATGGGAATACATGTTTAACATCTACTAACCCAAGGCTGGGTGCAGTGGCCCATGCCTGTAATCCCAGCACTTTGGGAGGCTGAGGCGGGCGGATCACGAGGTCAGGAGATTGAGACCATCCTGGCTAACATGGTGAAACCCCGTTTCTACTAAAAATACAAAAAATGAGCTGGGCACTGTGGCGGGCGCCTGTAGTCCCAGCTACTCAGGAGGCTGAGGCAGGAGAATGGCGTGAACCCGGTAGGCGGAGCTTGCAGTGAGACGAGATTGCACCACTGCACTCCAGCCTGGGAGACAGAGCGAGACTCCGTCTCAAAAAAAAAAAAAAAATTTTTTTTTACTAACCCGAGACTACATGTGCAACAGGCAACTAGCTGAACAAAATTGAAAACACTCAAATTCCAGTTCTTAAAACTGCCTTTTAAAAGTCAAGACTATACTTTCAGGGGTCATTTCTATAGTTTGTTCAGAAGTTTCTCTGAATGTGTAGAGCAAAAAGTCATTTGTGATGTTGCAAGTGGTTAATTGCTCTCCAAGCATGGCCGTATCTTTGAAAGGCACAAAATCAGGTGACAACAGGGACAAGAAGAGGTACAAGAGTGGTAATAACCTGTCAAAAGTATGGGGCAAAAGTCAGATGATTAAAATATAAGGCATCCTCACGCCTGTAATCCCAGCAGTTTCGGAGGCTGACGGGGCGAATCACCTGAGGTCAGGAGTTTGAGACCAGCTTGGCCAACATGGTGAAACCCCATCTGTACTAAAAATACAAAAAAATCAGCTGGGCATGGTGGTGGGTACCTGTAATCCCAGCTACTTGGGAGGCCGAGGCAGGAGAATCGCTTGAACCTGGGAGGCGGAGGTTGCACTGAGCTGAGATCTTACCACTGCACTCCAGCCTGGGTGACAGAGTGAGACTCTGTCTCAAAAAAAATAATAATAAAAATTAAAAATAAGGCCTCGAGCAAATGTGCAGAAAAGATTGGGGTAGGAGTTGGAATAGTTCCCAGGTGACAGATCCAACCACCAGCTACCCTAATCCAACAGCCCCGTGCTGAGTTAGGAAGAGGGAAGCCACTGCCTGTTGGGGGAGGGGAGAGGAGTACAGAAGACAGGGCCCCCTGTCACCTTCACATGCCTATCTGACAACTGCCTGAGTCTTAGTTAATAGACCAATCTGTTTCTGGCCACAAAAACCTCAAGTGACAAATCAGGAAAGTCACAATGAAAATTGCTCATACTTAGGGGCCAGGGTTTTCTTTGGATAAAACTTGGATGTTTTTTTTTTTTTTTTTAATTTTCTTGGGGTCTATATTGCCCATGCTTGAGTGCAGTGGTATGATCATGGCTCACTGCAGCCTCAACCTCCCAGGCTAAAGCGTTCCTCCTGCCTCAGCCTCCCAAGAAGCTGGGACTATAGGCACGTGCCACCATGTCTGACTAAGTTTTATGTTTTTCATAGAGATGGAGTTTCGCTATGTTGCCCAGGCTGCTCTTGAACTCCTGGGCTCAAGCCATCTGCCTGCCTTGGTCTCCCAAAGTGCTGGGATTACAGGTGTGAGCCACTGCATCTGGCCCAGTTGTGATTATTTAATGGACTAAATGGTGTGTGTCATCATAGCCTGGGCTTATCTTATACTTTGAGCAGCTTAAGATACAGGACATCAACTACGTCTGGCAGTACAATATGTGTCTGAACAGTAAATGCGGGAACAATATGCCTGTAAACAAAAAAGTTTAAACATGCAAAACATTGTGGCTTTTGTTTTGTTTTTGAGAGGGAGTCTTGCCTTGTCACCCAGGCTGGTGTGCAGTGGTGCGATCTCGGCTCACTGCAACCTCCGCCTCCCAGGTTCAAGCGATTCTCCTGCCTCGGCCTCCCAAGTAGCTGGGATTACAGGCATCCACTTAGAGACTTAGTCCAATCCTTTTTTTTTTTTTTTTTTTTGAGGCGGAGTCTTGCTCTGTCGCCCAGGCTGGAGTGCAGTGGCCAGATCTCGGCTCACTGCAAGCTCCACCTCCTGGGTTCATGCCATTCTCCTGCCTCAGCCTCCCGAGAAGCTGGGACTACAGGCGCCCGCCACCTCGCCCGGCTAATTTTTTGTATTTTTTAGTAGAGACGCGGTTTCACCGTGTTAGCCAGGATGGTCTCGATCTCCTGACCTCGTGATCCGCCCGTCTCAGCCTCCCAAAGTGCTGGGATTACAGGCTTGAGCCACCGCGCCCGGCCGGCTTAGTCCAATTCTTACGCCCTCTGAGAAGGCTTCTTCAGCTAACCAGTGCATCCTTTGTGTCATCCCAGATGGTCATATGTACTTGATAATGCCCTATTCTTTCATTTGATGTTATGCTTTAGTCTGTAAATAAGGATGATAATACCTCCTAGGGTTGCTATGAAGATGAAACATGGTCATACATGAAGGCTCTTAGAATACCGTCTGGCGCATTGTAGGTATTCAATTAGGGTTAACTGTTAGTAGGCACAGCGTGTGTTTATTAGACTGTCACCACCCCAAGAGCAGTGATTTTCATCTGTTTTGTTTATTGCCTGCCCCCTTATTTACAAATGACTGAGATAGGTGGAGCTGAGTAAATACCTTATAAGAGAATACTGTTGAAAATATTGGCACACATTTTTATCTCGCTGAAGGAGCTATATGCTCCTTGAAGGTTTTTTTTGGTTGTTTTTTTCTTTTGTTTTGAAACAGGGTCTTAACTGTTGCCCAGACTGGAGTGAAATGGCACGATCGTAGCTTATTGCAGCCTCCAACTCCTAGGCTCAAGCAAATTCTCCTGCCTCAGCCTTCGGAGTGGCCGGGACTACAGGCGTGCATCACCACACCCTGCTAATTTGTTTTTTGTTTTGTTTTGTTTTTTGTTTTTGTTTTTAGAGAGACAGGACCTGCCTCACTTTGTTGGCCAGGCTGGTTTTGAACTCCTGGGCTCAAACAGTCCTCCCACCTCAGCCTCCCAAAGTGCTGGGATTAAAGGCATGAGCCACTGCACCCAGCCCTTGAAGGTTTATTTAATCCCTTATCGTGGTGGTGCATAGTAAGAACTCAAAAATACTTGTGTTTTAAATGTTGAAGACCTGTGCTGATCACACAGGGGTGACTGAAACTGTCACCAACTCCTTAGTGGTGCTTAGATCTCATCGGTAATAACAGCTGCCACGTCGCCAGCACCTGTGAGGTACATGCCGAGCTTTTACCACCAACATGAGTTCTTCCCGCAACTGTTTTCTTGAGCACCACAGCTGTGCCAAGCACCATGGTTACCACCAGGAACCACGCTGGAGAAAAGACAAAGAAGGTCTGTGCCCGTCTAGAGTTTATAGCTATGACAGGACAGCAACCCCAAGTTCTAGTAGCCCCAGCCTCTCTCCTCCGCCTGGACCTGCCCGTGTTGTAAATTAAACATCCTTGCTCCTTTCCCTACCCTCTGTCCCAGAGGGGGCTGGCCTTTGCAACTTCAATATTTGGACTTCGTTTTGTCTCAGTATGCGAAAAAAGAAGGAAAAACTTAATATGCATGTAGGTTAAGTTTGAGAGGAGTTTTAAGGCAATTTAAAGAAGTCTTTAAGGAAATCTTTGGAAGACCAGGCGCAGTGGCTCACGCCTGTAATTCCAGCACTTTGGGAGGCCCAGGCGAGCCGATCACGAGGTCAAGAGATCGAGACCATCCTGGTCAACATGGTGAAACCCCGTCTCTACTAAAAATACAAAAAATTAGTTGGGCGTGGTGGTACGTGCCTGTAGTCCCAGCTACTCGGGAGGCTGAGGCAGGAGAATTGCTTGAACCCAGGAGGCAGAGGTTGCAGTGAGGTGAGATGGCACCACTGTACTCCAGCCTGGCGACAGAGCAAGACTCTGTCTCAAAAAAAAAAAAAAAAAAGCCTTTGGAAAGTTGCATATAGGAGAGAAGTGGATGAGAGAGAAAAAAAAGTTCTCAGAAAGAACATTGTAGAAATGTTGATTCCTGGCTGGGTGTGGGGGCTCATGCCTGTAGTCCCAGCACTTTGGGAGGCTGAAGCAGGCAGTTCACTTGAGGTCAGGAGTTCGATCGAGACCAGTGTGGACAACATAGTGAAATCCCATCTCTACGAAAAATACAAAAACATTAACTGGACATGGGGGTATGCGCCTGTAATCCCAGCTACTCTGGAGACTGAATCGCTTGAGTCCAGGAGGTCGAGGCTGCAGTGAGCCGAGATTGCACCACTGCACTCCAGCCTGGGCAACAGAGCAAGACCCTGTCTCAAAAGAAAAAGAAATGATTTCCCTTACTGGTATCTGATAAATAAAAGTAAAGAATTTAAACTGTTTTTAAATTATTTGGAGTTTTTGAACAATTCCTCAGATCGCAAAGGCTGCAATTTTATTTTGAGACAGAATCTCGCTCTGTCACCCAGGCTGGAGTGCAGTGGTGCAATCTTGGCTCACTGCAGCCTCTGCCTCCTGGGTTCAAATAATCCTCCCACCACTGCCTCCTGAGTAGCTGGGATTAAGGTGCCTGCCACCATGCCTGGCTAATTTTTGTATTTTTAGTAGAGATAGGGTTTCACCATGTTGGCCAGGCTGGTCTTGAATTCCTGGCCACAAGTGATCAACCCATTTCAGCCTCCCAGAGTCCTGGAATTATAGGCATGAGCCACCACACCCACCTAGCTGCGATTTTAAAACAATAGAATGAGGTTGGTTGCCGTGGCTCACGCCTGTAATCCCAGCACTTTGGGAGGCCAAGGCAGGTGGATCACCAGAGTTCAGGAGTTCAGCACCAGCCTGGCCAACATGGCAAAATCCTGTCTCTCCTAAAAACACAAACATTACCCAGGTGTGGTGGTGGGCACCTGTAATCGCAGCTACTTGGGAGGCTGAGGCAGGAGAATCGCTTGAGCCTGGGAGGCCAAGGTTGCGGTGAGCCGAGATCGCGCCACTGCACTCCAGCCTGGGCGACAGAGCGAGACTCCATCTCTCACACACACACACACACACACACACACACACACACACACACGTAGAATGATCTATCTCACAGAGTCTGGTTGAGGGAAGTTAGCTAGAATGATTCCAGATACTACCATAAAAGTGGCTTTTGGAAAGAACTGGTGCAGTAAGTCAGTGTACTTTGATCCGGTAAAGTTCCTGTTACCTGTTCAGTGCTCTGGGGCCTTCTAAACAAACGTAACCCAGTGCATAAGATGTCCCTTCCTGTAAATTTATCGCTCGCTTTTTTATTCCAGGACACACCTTTTAAAAACAGTAACTAGGCAGGCAAGAGCACTTAGTCAAACAACCTAGTGTACCCTGTGGCCTTCAAAGTATGTATCTTTTGACAGCTATTTCAGAATCAGTGATCAATTACTGGTTCCTTAATACATGCCATTTATCTGTGGTTAAGTTTTATATTTCTAAGTGATAATAAGGTAATATTAAAGGTGTTTACTTTTCTTATTTTCACCTATGCCTCTGTGAATTGCCTTGGTATTTCTTCATACCTGTTTCCCTGTGAGACGGTGCATTTCCAAGGACTGGAGCTCTTTCTTTTTTTTCTGAGATGGAGTTTCACCCTTGTTGCCAAGGCTAGAGCACAATGGTGCGATCTCGGCTCACTGAAACCTCTGCCTCCTGTGTTCTGGTGATTCTCCTGCCTCAGCCTCCTGAGTAGCTGGAATTACAGGCGCCCGTCACCACGCCCAGCTAATTTTTGTATTTTTAGTAGAGACAGGGTTTCACCATGTTGGCCAGGCTGGTCTCAAACTCCTGACCTTAGGTGATCTGCCTGCCTCGTTCTCCCAAAGTGCTGGGATTACAGGCATGAACCACCACGCCCGGCCTGGAACTCTTTCTTCATTCATCTTTGTGTTTCCTGTGTCCAGCACGGAGTGGGCTCAATGCAGGCATAATAATAAAGGTTGCAGAAATGTGTAGATTTTTATGATGTTTCAAAGCCCGAAATGTGAGACTTTACAGAGTCGGTGGAATGAAACATAAGTACACACATTCACGTGTTACCTCTCTCTCTCCCCCACACATGCACAAACTTACACAAAGAGGAAATCCCAGAAAAGAGGCACATTTTCAGATTCTGGTTGAAATGTTACTTTTAAGACTGAAAGTTATGGCTGGGCGCAGTGGCTCACGCCTGTAATGCCAGCACTTTGGGAGGCCAAGGTGGGCAGATCACCTGAGGTCAGGAGTTCGAGACCAGCCTGACCAACATGGAGAAACCCCGTCTCTACTAAAAATACAAAAAAAATTAGCGAGCGTGGTGGCGCATGCTTGTAATCCCAGCTACTCGGGAGGCTAAGGCAGGAGAATCGCTTGAACTGGGGAAGCAGAGGTTGTGGTGAGCCAAGATCGCGCCATCGCACTCCAGCCTGGGCAACAAGAAGGAAACTCCGTCTTAAAAAAAAAAAAAAAAAAAAAGACTGAAAATTATGTTACATGGCAGTCATCTTGGTACAGCAGCTTAGAATAGGACGGGTTGTGTTTCCATTCTTTTTTTCTTTTTTTTGAGACAGAGTCTTGGTCTATTGCCCAGGTTGGAGTCCGGCGGCACCATCTCAGCTCGTTGCAGCCTCCTCCTCCCAGGTTCAAGTGATTCTCCTGCGTCACCCTCCCAAGTAGCCGGGATTACAGGTGCATGCTACCATGCTCAGCTAATTTTTTACATTTTTAGTAAAGACTGGGTTTCACCATATTGGTCAGGCTGGTCTCGAACTCCAGACCTCAGGTTTCATTCTTTCAAATAAGAACATGTACCTCTAAGAACAAAACAAACATGGATACTGGTATTATCCTAGTAGGAATTTCAAGAAATGATTTTTACTTCAGTCTTATAGGCATTACTTATTCCCTCTGAAGTTCAGAATTTAAAACTTGTTTGAATTCTGGGGTAGGGTTCCACAATCCCTCGCCTGATGGAGGCCGATGTGGACCCACCATTGTTCCACAGTTTGATAGGTTGATAATTGCCAAAGCTAGGAACGCCTGCCTTCAACCTGAACGCTCTCCTGGCATTGCCAAGAAATAAATGTAACTATATAGAGTTATAGTATCTGTGGACCTTAAACCCAGTGTAATCATCCACACTTAAACTACAAGGGAACGTGATTTTGAATGATTCCATTCATAGACAAATGGAAAACCTTTATCTAGTAATTAAAATAGAATGAAATTTTCTAGTCTTTTTTTAAATTTTATTTTTTTATTTTTTGTAGAAACAGAGTCTCCCTGTGTTGCTCAGGCTTGTTTCAAAACTCCTGGCCTCAAGCGATCCTCCTGCCTTGGCTTCCCAAAGTGCTGGGATTACAGGCGTGAGCCACTGTACCCGGCTGAAATTTTCTAATCTTGAACTAGGTTCAAGAGCGTTATTTTTCCCTTCAAGTTACTTTCTCAGATGGGCCGAGCTCGGTTTTCCTGTACATTGTTCTCCCTCCTCACTCTTTTTTCCAAATTAACAATTGAAAACCTAGATTTTGGCTGGGCACGGTGGCTCACACCTGTAATCCCAGCACTTTGGGAGGCCGAGGCGGGCAGATCACGAGGTCAGGAGATCGAGACCATCCTGGCTAACACAGTGAAACTCCGTCTCTACTGAAAATACAAAAAATTAGCCGGGCATGGCGGTGGCCACCTGGAGTCCCAGCTACTCGGGAGGCTGAGGCAGGAGAATGGCGTGAACCCGGGAGGCAGAGCTTGCAGTGAGCTGAGATTGCACCACTGCACTCCAGGCTGGGCGACAGAGTGAGACTCCATCTCAAAAAAAAAAAACAAAACAAAAAAAACAAAAAAAACTAACTAAATTTTTCCCCTAATGTGGGGTGGGGGTAGCTCTGGAACTTCATTTTCTTAATGGGCTTGATAATTTTGTCCAGAAGATGTAAACAGTTATAGAACATCCTTCTTTTCTTACCTCAGTGTATTGGGGCCATTTTTTGGCTTCATTGTGCTTTAGCTGCAGAATAATTCTTGCTGCCTAAGTGAGTAGGGAATAGGAAGCAGAGAGTTTGTCACAGAAATCTGTCTCTTTAAGCAACGAAATGAAAGGTCGCGGCAATGTGATGCGTCTGGTAATGTATCAGAAGAGGCAGCGATTTCTGTCTTTCAGTGATCACACTGGTCCCGATTCCTTGGTTGGCTTTAGGGAGCTCAGGCTCTCCTAGGTCCTCCCAAGACTCTGAGAATATTCTTCTGTGAGAGGCTAAGCCCAAAGACTGCACCTGCACGCCCAGTGGAGGTTCAGGCCACGTTGCTAGGGATGGGGCCTCATAAGCCTGCAGGCCTCTTGGCTTCCTTTCTCCTGTGATCTTTGCACCCTGAAGGACAACTTTTGCAGCAATAATTCTGTATCAGCCAAAACCTAGATTGTGGGTGCAGATGGGAAAGGAAGAATGAAGGCAAAACAATGATTCTGTCATAATGAAATTCTCACGGAGAGTTTTCTCGGTGCACTGAAGATTTCCTAGGAAACTCCCCCGTTTAGAAGGACACAGTAAGGACTTTTGCCTGGAAAAACATTTGCCAAACTCCCTCCCCAGTCATAACTGGAAAAACAACTGCTATGCCAGCCGGAGATCTGCCTCAAAATAGCTGGGTTATCATTTGCTACTAATGGGTCAAATTGATTTTCACCCTAGAAGGGGAAATTGCTGGAGACGGCTCCACAGGCATAAATGCTTTGCAGACCAGTGGTGCGTGTCCAGCTGTCTGGGACCCGTGTTCCCAGAGGACAGGGGATGACCCTGTGCATCTCAATATGCTGGGCTCTGCTGTGGGCAGGCTAGTTAGAGACGACCAAAGAAGGAGCAAAGGCACACTTATCTGTGGCCATTCCATAGCATTAGGGATTTAGATCCCTGAATCCTTAGCAGCCTGTAATGGAAGAAGGGACAGAACGGGGTGGGGTAGGGTGGGGTGGGTGGTGGTTCCTTTAAAAAAAAAAAAAAAAAAGACCGGGTGCGGTGGCTCATGCCTGTAATCCCAGCACTTTAGGAGGCTGAGGTGGGAAGATTGCTTGAGGCCAAGAGTTTGAAACCAGCCTGGGTGATATGGTTTGGCTCTATGTCCCCACCCAGATCTCATTTTGAATCATGTGCTGTGGGAGGAACGTCGTGGGAGATAATTTGAGTCATGGGGGCAGTATTTCCACCATCCTGTCCTCATGGTCGTGAATAAGTCTCACGAGATCTGATGGGTTTATCAGGGGTTTCCGCTTTTGCTTCTTTCTCATTTTCTCTTGCCGCTGCCATGTTAGAAGTGCCTTTCGCCTCCCACCATGATTCTGAGGCCTCCCCAGCCATGTGGAACTGTAAGTCCAATGAAACCTCTTTTTCTTCCCAGTCTTGGGGATGTCTTTATCAGCAGCGTGAAACAGACTAACACACTAGGCAACATAACAAGAACCCATCTCTAGAAAAAATTTAAAAGTTAGCTGGGTGTGTTGGTGCACACCTGAAGTCCCTGCTAATGGGAGGCTGAGGCGGAAGGATCGCCTGAGCCTGGGAGTCTGAGATTACCATGAGGTCTGAGCACACCAGTGCACTCTAGTCTGGGCGACAGAGTGAGAGTCCCTATCTCTAACAAAAAAAAAAAAAATGTAATTTATATGTTATAAAATTCACTCATTTTAAGTGTACAATTTAATGGTTTTTAGTAAATTTATAGTTGTGCAACCATTGCCACAATTTAAATTTATAACACTTCTGTCACCTCAAAAAGAGCCTTCATCCCCATTTGCTATCGTGACTCATTCTTGTTTTCAGCCCCAGGCAACCACTAATAGATTTTCTGTCTCTACAGATTTGTCTTTTCTGTATTTTATATATAAATAGAGTCATACAATATTTGGTCTCTTGTGACTGGCTTCTTAATGGGTTTTATCCATGTTGTAGAGTGTCTTAATATTTTATTCCTTTTTTATGGCTGAATAATATTCTATTAAATAGATATACCACATGTTGTTCGTTCACCAGTTGATGGACATGAGGGTTGTTTCTAAACAAGATTGTTTTTAAGAGGCCACATGAATGCCTCTATTTAACAGGTGATTTAAATGACAGCTTGGAAAAACACAGGACTGGGAAGCGAAATTCACAAAGACAGCCCCGGCGTTTGCAGATGTGTAAGCCTGTTAGGACTCAGTAGGTAGAAGGCCAACCCTGACAGCTTTTGTGAACCTTGGTTGGAGTTATTGCCTTGAGCTAGGGAAGTTGCAAGCAGTCACACCATTACCTAATGCTCAATTTTCGAGGCTAATTGGCCCACGGGGCCTTGGTGTCTGTGGCGCTGTGTTCAGATGAGCTGGTGGAGTTGAAGGCACAGCCTGCAGCTGGTTCATCCGTGGGTGCAGGCGTCTCTTATGAAATACAGATGTCAGAACCTGCTGCTGCTGAGGACACTGTGAGGCATTAATCAGATGATCCAGGCAGTGTTCTTGGTGCTGGAAATGCGGTGGTGGTTACATTAAGATTCCTAGCCTTGGCCCGGCTCAGTGGCTCATGCCTGTAATCCCAGCACTTTGGGAGGCTGAGGCGGTCAGATCGCCTGAGGTCAGGAATTCGAGACCAACCTGGCCAACATGGTGAAACCCATGTCTCTACTAAAAAGACAAAAATTAGCTGGACGTGGTGGCCTGTGCCTGTAGCCCCAGCTGCTGGGGAGGCTGAGACACGAGAATTGCTTGAACCTGGGAAGCAGAAGTCACAGTAGCCGAGATCACGCCACTGTACTCCAGCCTGGGTGACAGAGCAAGACTCCATCTAAAAATACAATAAAAAAAGATCCCTCGCCTTGATTACATGTAGTTTCTACCAAGGAGACAGATCTCAAACAGAATATCTTATACAGTATGATAAGCACTTTAAAGAAAGAGAAGCCGGGAACAGAGCTAGAGAGAGGCTGGCATTGCCACCATTTGTGGAAGAGGTCAAGGAAGGTGTCTCTGAGAGTCTGTGGGAATGGATGTGACCTGTCTGGAGAACAGCCTGGAGGCCAGTGTACCTCAGCCCAAACCCAGGTGGAGCATGCAGCTGCAGGGAATGTCCCGGCTTTCAAGGCCTCTTCCCACCCTGTGGTTGAAAGGACAGAAGTCACTGATGACATTCACTTATGATAGACAGGAGAACTGAGGCTAAAACACACCAGGAAACTACCTTTCATCATTTCTCTCCCCCTGCTTAGCTATTTCCAGTCATGTGTTATTTTTTAATGCTGATAAGAAATAGTGTATGGTACTTTTTTTGGTTCGTTTATGGTTTTTTTTTGTTTTTTGTTTTTTGTTTTTGGAGACAGAGTCTCACACTGTCACCCAGGCTGGAGTGCAGTGGCCCAGTCCCGGCTCACTGCAACCTCCGCCTCCTAGGTTCAAGCGATTCTCCTGTCTCAGCTTCCCAAGTAGCTGGAACTGCAGGCATGCCCCACCACGCCCAGCTAATTTTTTTTTTTTTTTTTTCAGTAGAGATGGGGTTTCACTATGTTGGCCAGGCTAGTCTCAAACTCCTGACCTCAGGTGATCCGCCCGTCTTGGCCTCCCAAAGTGCTGGGATTACAGGTGTGAGCCACCGCACCCAGCCTTTCTTTTTTTTCTTTTTGAGACCGTGTCTCTGTCTGTCGCCCAGACTGGAGTGCAGTAGTGAGATCCCGGCTCAATGCAACCTCTGCCTCCTGGGTTCAAGCGATTCTCCTGCCTCAGTCTCCTGAGTAGCTGGGATTACAGGCGCCCACCACCACACCCAGCTAATTTTGAATATTTAGTAGAAATGGGATTTCACCATGTTAGCCAGGCTGATCTCGAACTCCTGACCTCTGGTGATCCACCCGCCTTGGCCTCCCAAAGTGCTGGGATTACAGGTGTGAGCCACCAGGCGTGGCCTAGTGTATGGTACTTTTTAAAAGATACTATTGTTTGCCTATCAAACAGGCAAAAAGTATGACAGTGCCAAGTGCTGGGGAGAACGTGGCAAAACTGTACTTTGACACAATGGTTTCCAGCATGGAAATGGCTGCAGCTGCTGTCTTCAAATTTGGGAGTATCTAACAAAATGGAGAAATCTTTCACAAACGTGTGTCTCTGCAGTTCTGTTTCTGGGTACATTCTTACCTGTATGTACAAGGAGACATGTATCATTCCTTACCACCTTGTTGGTATTAGCAGAAGCTTATAAGCCTTGTAAACGCCTGTCAGTCAAGAAATAGATGGGTAAAATGCAGTCTGTTTATATGATGGGATATATATGTATATGTATATATAAATGATTTATTTCAAGAAATTGACTTCCATGATTGTGAGGCTGATGAGTCTAAGATGTATAGGGCAGCCTGGGAGCTGACACCACAGTCCCTAAGCAGAATATCTTCTTCCTCAGCGAAACCTCCATTTGTTCTTAAGGCTTTCGACTGATTAGATTACACCCACCCCGATTACTGAAGATAATCTCTTTTATTTAAAGTCAACTTTAAATAAAACTTGTAGTGTAGATGTTGACCATATCTACAAAATACCTTCATAGCAACACTGTTTAGACAACACTGTGTTAGATTAGTGGGTTGGTTTGTTGTTGTGTGAGACGGAATTTTGCTCTTGTTGCCCAGGCTGGAGTGCAATGGTGTAATCTCAGCTCACCGCAACCTCCGCCTCCCGAGTTCAGGTGATTCTCCTGCCTCAGCCTTCCGAGTAGCTGAGATTACAGGCATGTGCCACCAAACTCAGCTAATTTTTTTTTTTTTTTTTTGTAAAGATGGAATTTCTCCATGTTGGTCAGGCTGGTCTCGAACTCCTGACCTCAGGTGTTCCGCCCGCCTCGGCCTCTCAAAGTGCTGGGATTATAGGCGTGAGCCATGGAGCCCAGCCAGTGGGTTGGTTTTGTCTTGTTTTTACCCTCTGTTGCTCAGGTTGGAGTATGGTTGTGCAATCGTGGCTTGCTGTAACCTCGACCTCTCTGGCTCAAGCAATTCTCCCACCTCAGCCTCTAAGTAGCTGGGGCCACAAGTACATGCCATGCCACCCCACCTGGCTAATTTTTGTTGTTGTTTCTGGTAGAGATGGGGTCTCACTATGTTGCCCAGGCTAGTCTCGACTCCTGGGCTTAAGCAATCCTCTTGCCTCAGCCTCCCAAAATGCTGGGATTATAGGCATGAGCTCCCATGCCCAGCCTAGATTAGTGTTTAATTGACTGACTGAATACTGTAGCTTTGCTACCTGGACACTTAAAACAAACAGTCATAAAGGGATACCGCGTAGAAGTTAAACAGGAAGAACCTTGGTCAGTACAGACCAAGGTGAGCAGATCTCAGAAGTATAACACTGAATAAAGAAGTAAGATATGCTGGGCACGGTGGCTCATGCCTGTAATCCCAGCAGTTTGGGAGGCCAAGGTGGGAGGATCACGAGGTCAGGAGATCAAGACCATCCTGGCTAACATGGTGAAACCCCATCTCTACTAAAAACACAAAAAATTAGCCGGGCGTGGTGGCGGGCGCCTGTAGTCCCAGCTACTCGGGAGGCTGAGGCAGGAGAATGGCGTGAACCCAGGAGGCGGAGCTTGCAGTGAGCCAGGATCGCGCCACTGCACTCCATCCTGGGCGACTGAGCGAGACTCCGTCTCAAAAAAAAAAAATAGAAGTAAGATATAAGAGTGAAAAGTATTATATGATACCATTTAAGGATTTATGTATTTTTTTAACACACAAAACAAAATTTTATGTTAATCTTGACTAAATATATACGCGTGTGTGAAAATATAAAATATAGGCTAGTTAACGGCAGTCTGAATTAGTGGCTCCCCCATGGGAGAAAAGAAAGGGGATGAGACTTGTATGGGGTGACTAAGGCATCCTGTCATTTTATCTCTAGTGCTTTTTCAGAAAAGGGAGCCAATGTGGCTATTAACTATTAGGAATTTTTTTTCTTTTTTCTTTTCTCTTTTTTTTTTGAGATGGAATGTCACTTCTGTCACCCAGGCTGGGGTGTGGGGGCACAATCACTGCAAACTCCACCTCCCAGATTCAAGCGATTCTCCTACCTCAGCCTCCCGAGTAGCTGGGATTACAGGTGCCCGCCACCATGCCCGGCTAATTTTGTATTTTTAGTAGAGATGGGGTTTCTCCATATTGGTCAGGCTGGTCTTGAACTCCTTACCTCAGGTGATCCGCCCACTTTGCCCTCCCACAGTGCGGAGATTACAGGTGTGAGCCACTGTGCCCGGCCAACTGTTAGTAATTATTGTGGGACTACAGGTGGTTGTAGATTCTACACTCTCACAATTTTTTTTTTTTTTTTTTTTTTTTTTTTAAGATGGAGTCTTGCAGTGTCGCCTGGGCTGGAGTGCAGTGGCTTGATGTCGGCTCACTGCAGCCTCCGCCTCCTGGGTTCAAGTGATTCTCCTGCCTCAGCCTCCCGAGTAGCTGGGATTACAGGCACCTGCCAGGCTAAATTTTGTATTTTTAGTAGAGACGGGGTTTCTCTGTGTTGGCGAGGTTGGTCTCAGACCCATGACCTTGTGATGCACCTGCCTCAGCCTCCCAAAGTGCTGGGATTACAGGCGTGAGCCACCATGCCTGGCTTTTTTTTTTCTTTTTTCTCTCTCTTTTTTTTTTTTGATACAGGGTCTCACTGTGTCACTCAAGCTGGAGTGCAATGGCGCGATCTTGGCTCACTGCAACCTCTGCCCCCTGGGGTCAAGCACTTCTCCTGCCTCAGCCTCCCAAGCAGCCAGGACCACAGGTACACACTGCTACGCCCAGCTAATTTTTTGCATTTTTAGTAGAGACAGGGTTTTGCTGTGTTGCTCAGGCTGATCTTGAACCCCTGACCTCAAGCGATCCTCCCACCTTGGCCTCCCAAAGTGCTGGGATTACAGGCATTAGCCACCATGCCCAGCCAGATTCCCCTTTTTCTTTCTTTTTATTTATTTATCTTTTTTTATTACCATTTTATTTATCTTTTTTTTTTTTAATATGGGAAAATAAAGGAGAGGGAGGGTCAGACAAATTTGTTTGCCCAGGCAGAATTGGTCCACATTATGGTATGAAATTAATTATATTCACCAAAAATGAGGAATAAGATTACAAGAAAGCTTCTAAAAAGAGGAAAAAAAAAAAGTACTGTAGAGACACCTACAATCACTCATACCAAAATATATCAGCGCTCTGACCTCATAAAATACATCTTCATCTCACTTTTTCTCACCATTCATTTGAAGGAACTATTGAGGCCTCAGGCAAGGGCCAGTAAGGAAACTGCCTGGACCTGACTCCACCCCACCTCTTGCTGCTGGTAGGACCTTTAGCAGGGTTTTAAAATTCAACATTTCAAAGCTTTGGCATCTTGTCTGTAAAGTGGGGTTAATAGCCACGACGTTAGGATCAGTTGAGACAATCCATGTATGATGTTAGACATAGAGCCGGATTCATAGTAGTCCTCTGTACATGTTAAAATGTGCCTCAAATGGCAAACATTAATGGCAAATGTTCTATGGCCAGATATGGTGGCTCACACGCGTAATCCCAGCACTCTGGGAGGCTGAGGTAGGAGGATTGCTTGAGTCCAGGAGTTCAAGACCAGCCTGGGCAACGTAGCAAGACCCCGTCTCTGCAAAAAATCCAAAAATTAGCTGGATATGGTGGTATTCGTCTGTAGTCCCACCTATTCAGGAGGCTGATGGGGGAGGATTGCTTGAGTCCGGGAGTTCAAGACCCGCCTGGGCAACATAGCAAGACCCCCATCTCTACAAAAAATCCAAAAATTAGCCAGATATGGTGGTATGCGTCTGTAGTCCCACCTACTCAGGAGACTGAGTGGGGAGGGTTGCTTGATCTCAGGAGGTCAAGGCTGCAGTAAACCATGTTCTTGCCTCTATACTCCAGCCTGGGCAACCGAGCAAGACCCTATCTCAAAATAAATAATAAAATGTTCTCAACCGAATAAAGCAGAAGATCATAACACCTTCAATGTCCTTTGTCCCGTACCGTTTTCCGGAGGTGCTGTGTTCATGATCTCCCTTGTCCTGACAGTGACACCAGGGTGAAAGAGCTGATGCCACTTAACAGGAAGTGGAGGTTCCTGGAGATACCTGTGTAAATAGGAGTGTTCCTCTGTTTGGAGACTTGACTCATATTTTAGAGCTTTTCTCTTAGAATATTAATGACTACAGGTGGTTCAGTGTGTACTGATTATTAGGTGCTATCAACCTCACTGAATCCTCATGCCCCTCATGAGCTAGAAAGTATCATGATTCCCATCGTAGACAGGAAGAGACTCAGGCCTTGTAGAGGCTCACGGAGTTGGTGATGTGATTTGCCCAAGAATTCAAGGCCAGATTTTCTTTCTGCCAAGTTCCCCACACCTTCCAGGCCCATTGCTATTGAGATGGCATCTTATAAGTTACAGATAATGCAAACTAATACATAATGCAAGATAGCTGATAAAATAGCTAATATAGACCAATAGGGAACCAAAACATTACTCATATTTGACCAACAAAAGGCATTTTTGTGGGTTTATATATTTCAGTGAGTATTTCTGATCTAACTCAATACCTCAAAGAGAAACATCTCAATTGTCTACTTTTTCTGTACTTGGCTTGTGCTCCAAATTCATGATGGGTATGAACAGCATGACTCTTGTGACCATCTGTTAGCCCACAGGCAGCTGTCTCCATGCCAGATTTGCTTACTAATACCTTCCCTAAAGGAAGAGCGGGTGATCAAGTATTGGTGATGTTAGTCCAGGAACAGCAGCTTCCAGCAACACTTAAGGAAGAAGGAAGCAAGATTTCCTACAAAAAAAATTGATCTTGACTGGGTGCGGTGGCTCACGCCTGTAGTCCCAGCACTTTGGGAGGCCGAGGCGGCCGGATCACGTGAGGTCAGGAGATCGAGACCAGCCTGGCCAACATGGCGAAACCCCATCTCTAGTAAAAATACAAAAATTAGCCTGGCATGGTAGTGGGCACCTGTAATCCCAGCTACTCCTCAGGCATGAAAATTGCTTGATCTTAGGAGGCTGAGGTTGCAGTAAGCCGAGATCACACCACTGGTCACTGCACTGCAGCCTGGGAGACAGCGAGACTGTGTCTCAAAAAAAAAAAAAAAAACCCAAAATCGATCTCGACATATCCTCAGTTAACCCTTGTTACAGCTGTTTTTGCCACATGACATTAGAATGTGCCTTGATTGGTTTGAACATTTGTGATATCAGTTAATTTGTATGAGATTATATAGAATAATATATAAAATTTCAAGGATACATACAAGCCACAGAACTGCATATTTACTTATAAATTCTTAAATCACTTTTAATGCTTATTTATCATAAATATTATACTTTTAGCTGAGAAAAAGCACTGAAATATCGAATAATTTGTCCTTGTGCATATAGAGAACCTTTTTTTTTTTTTTTTTTTTTTTGAGACGGAGTCTCGCTCTGTCACCCAGGCTGGAGTGCAGTGGCTGGATCTCAGCCCACTGCAAGCTCCGCCTCCCGGGTTTATGCCATTCTCCTGCCTCAGCCTCCTGAGTAGCTGGGACCACAGACGCCCGCCACCTTGCCCAGCTAGTTTTTTGTATTTTTTAGTAGAGACAGGGTTTCACCGTGTTAGCCAGGATGGTCTTGATCTCCTGACCTCATGATCCGCCTGTCTCGGCCTCCCAAAGTGCTGGGATTACAGGCTTGAGCGACCACGCCCGGCCTTTTTTTTGTTTTGTTTTGTTTTTTTTGTTTGTTTTTTTGAGACTGAGTTTCGCTCTGTCACCCAGGCTGGAAAGCAGAGGTACCATCTCAGCTCACTGCAACCTCTACCTCCCGGATTCAAGCAATTCTCCTGCCTCAGCCTGCCGAGTAGCTGGGACTACAGGTGCCTGCCACTAAGCCCGGCTAATTTTTGTATTTTTAGTAGAGACAAGGTTTCACCATGTTGCCCAGGCTGGTCTTGAATTCCTGACCTCAGGTAATCCGGCTCTCTCGCCTCCCAAAGTGCTGGAATTACAGACATGAGCCACTACACCTGGCCTATAGAGAACTACTAAAATAAACTAAAAGAGGGCCGGGCGCAATGGCTCATGCCTGTAATCCCAGCTCTTTGGGAGGCTGAGGCAGGCGGATCGCGAGGTCAGGAGATTGAGAGCATCCTGGCTAACATGGTGAAACTCCGTCTCTACTAAAAATACAAAAAATTAGCCAGGCATGGTGGCAGGCGCCTGTAGTCCCAGCTACTCAGGAGGCTGAGGCAGGAGAATGGCATGAACCTGGGAGGCGGAGTTTGCAGTGAGCCGAGATCACGCCACTGCACTTCAGCCTGGGCAACAGAGCGAGACTCCATCTCAAAAAAGAAAATAAAAAATAAAAAAAGAAAGAAACTACAAGAGAAACTGATTCTTAGAAGTATAAAGTCCACTCAGCTTATCTGGCTAGTCATAATTGAATTAATGTATACTTTATTAATTATAAATATACACGGTTAATTTATGCGTAGTTCCATATTGGTAATTATTTTAAAAATGAGTTATAAAAAGTCCAAATGCTAAGGAAGTTAAAACCATCATAAGATTGCATCATTCATTTCTCATAATCATAATTAATCATTATGATCTGTAACTCTGCAGAGGCAGGGGAAATGCGGAGGTAAACAGGGCAGCTAGAAATCTGGTGGAAAGTGTGTGCTGGTTCCAGGGGGACTGTCCTCCAACATTTTATTTAGAATCGCTGATCACTAATTTTCTAATATCTCTAAGGTTTTGCGGTAGAACCAAGCAAGCCTTCTTTGTATGTGATTCAGCACAAGTAGAAGAGTGATATTACCATTAGCTTAGAATGTATTGTGCAACCATAACTATGCATGCCCTTCCCTGGATGGAAATGAAACTCATTCTGGTGAAAACCAGTTTGGCAGAGTATCCTCCTTGCCAGGCAGTAACTGGTGGAGACAGACTAAGCTTTTGCTTTTTTTTTTTTTTTTTTTAAGTAACAGTGCTGCTTGCCATTCATACTTTTTCTGTTCACTTTGTTAAGATTCACTTGGTATCCTAAGCCCTTTAATTCTTACTGCCAAACTTAAATTAAAATGGATTTGTTCATTACTCCTAATGACTCTTAACATTGTAGACTGTTTAACAATTCAGGTCTTCACAAGCCTTGCACTAGCACTGACCTTTGCCTCAACTACAGCTCTCCCCCAAAATGTATGACCCTTTCCATTCACAAGTGCATCCACAACCACTATACAACTTTACAGATTTGGGAATACAAAGGCAGCATTGCTTTTTTGACCCTGGGTTTAAAAATAACATGTACTTCAGCTAAAATAACTACATGAATGGCCAAGAGCCAATATAGGAATGGGTTTTCCACTGTTAAAAAGACCAAAATTAGCCAGGCGCGGTGGCTCACGCCCGTAATCCCAGCACTTTGGGAGGCCAAGGTGGGTGGATCACGAGGTCAGGAGATCAAGACCATCCCGGCCAACATGGTGAAATACCGTCTGTACTAAAAATATAAAAAATTAGCCAGGTGTGGTGGTGGGCGCCTGTAGTCCCAGCTACTCGGGAGGCTGAGGCAGGAGAATGGCATGAACCTGGCAGGCAGAGCTTGCAGTGAGCCGAGATGGCGCCACTGCACTCCCTGGGTGACAGTGCGAGACTTCGTCTCAAGGAAAAGGGCCAGAATTTCTGGGAGAAAACATTTCTGTAGCTGAACCTAAGTACAGTAAGAAAGAAGTATATATGTTGAAACTTTTCAAGCTTAAAAACTCAGTGTTGACTACAAGCTGATTGTAGTCTCAAATCTTTTTTTTTTTTTTTTTTTAAAAACAGAGCCTCACTCTTTTGCCAGGCTGGAGTGCAGCAGCGCCATCTCAGCTCACTGCAACCTCTGCTTCCTGGGTTCAAGAGATTCTTCTGTCTCAGCCTCCTGAATAGCTGGGACTACAAGCAGCCGCCACCACGCCTGGCTAATTTTTGTGTTTTTAGTAGAGATGGGGTTTCGCCATGTTGGTCAGGATGGTCTTGATCTCTTGACCTCGTGATCCACCCACCTTGGCCTCCCAAAGTGCTGGGATTACAGGCGTGAGCCACCGCGCCCAGCCTAGTCTCAAGTCTTAGTTGAACTTTTTTTTTTTTTTTTTTTTACCCCCCTCTGGTAGAATCATTTGGATAGGGATTTGTGTATGGTGTTAACTGTGGAAGTTCTCATTAATTTGTTGTTCTTGGTATTTTAAGATGTTAGGGTTATATGTGAACATTTTAAGAATTATATCAGGAAATTGGCTGGGTGTGATGGCTCATGCCGGTAATTCCAGCATTTTGGGAGGCCCAGGCGGGTGAATCACCCGTGGTCCGGAGTTCAAAACCAGCTTGGGCAGCATGGTGAGACACCATCTCTACTGAAAAAACAAAAATTAGCCGGATATGGTTGCAGGCACCTGTAATCCCAGTGACTCGGGAGGCCGAGGCGTGACAGTCGCATGAACCCGGGAGGTGGAGGTTGCAGTGAGCTGAGATGGCTCCGTTGCACTCCAGCCTGGGCAACACAGCAAAACTCTGTCTCAAAAAAAAAGAAAAGAAATATATCAGGAAATCGAATGAGACCTTCCTCGTATTATATTTGGAGAAGGAATATCCGCAGGAAAGAACAGATCTGGGCTGCTTTCTGTGGTGCTCGTACATTATTGAGCAGGGTCAGCTCTCTGTCAGTTTTCTTATATTTTTACCTACATCCAGCCTCATTAGAATATCATACGAATTTTATTTTTCGAGACAGGGTCTCGCTTTATCGCCCAGGCTGGAGTGCAGTGGCACGATCTCACTGCTACCTCCGTCTCTTGGGTTCAAGCGATTCTCCTACCTCAACCTCCTGAGTAGCTGGGACTACAGGCACCCACCACCATGCCCAGCAAATTTTTGTGTTTTTGGTAGAGGTGGGGTTTCACCATGTTGCCCACGCTGGTCTCGAACTTCTGGGCTCAAACACCCCACCTCCCTTGGCCTCCCAGAGTGCTTGGGATTACAGGCATGAGTCACCACGCGTGGCCTGTAAGAATTTTCAATATCTTTAAACTAAATTAAAATACCTTTTAATTAGAAAGTAGCCATGTGCTAATGAAATTATCAGATTTTGAAAATGAGTGACACAGAAAGAGGGAAAATCCAAATAAGACCTGTAGTTTAGTTAATAGTACTGTAGCAGTGACAGTTTCCTGGGTTTGATAATATACTATGGTTATAGAAGATACCATTGCAGGAAGCATACCTGGGAACTCTGTGTATTATTTTTACAACTCTTATGAGTCTTAAACCATTTCAAAGTAAAAAGCCCCAAAACAAAAGAATTGAAAAGAGATGACAGAAATAACAGCTGTGGACATACCAGCCTGGACAACATAGCAAGACCCTGTCTCTAAAAAATAAATACATAAAATAAAATAAAATAAATTTTTAAAATTACCTGGGCATGGTGGCACATACCTCCCAGCTACTCGGGAAGCTGAGGCAGGAGGATCACTTGAGCCCAAGAGTTTGAGGCTACAGTGAGAGGTGATCATGCCACTGTATTCCAGTCTGGGTGACAGATCAAAACCCTGTCTTAAAAAGAGAAGAAGGAAGAAAGGAGAGAAGAGGGGAGGGAGGGAAGAAAAGAAAAAAGAAAAGCAAGGAAAATAAAAAGAGCAGCTGTGGCTACGTACTGAGGCTTCACCAGCTTGTAGAGAGGATCATGGGGGAGTTCGCTGGCTCTGGGGCTTCCTGGCCACTGGTTGTGCGTAGGTGCCAAGCACCTGACTGCCTCTGGTGACACCAGGTGAGTGGGCTTCCAGGCAGGCATGGGAGAGACACCTTGTGTATTTTATTTTCTTCCTTTTGAGAACCCATTAAAATGATGGCAAAGGAATTAAAAACAAAACCCAATAAATCCACAGTGCAAAAAGACCTGGGAAACATCCACTGACAAGAGACTCAAAGAAATCTGAGGTGATAGAAAACGGACAGTGTGTGCTCACTGACCTCAGAGGGCCTGAAGAACCTGGGGAAAGGAGTCTGATGGGAACTGAGCCATTCACCCTGGGGCCACAGAGGCTGAGGACTGGGCCGCAGAAGGTGGGGGTGGGAATCGGAGTGTGGCGCACAGGGTGGCGGAGCTCCTGGCTTCCCTCCCATACCCCAGCCACCACCAGCAGCTCCCTCTGCTTGGCAGAGCAAAGATTGAACCTCAGGATAATATGAGGTGCTCTAGACTTGGAAACAGCAGCCAAGGGTGGAGGAGGCAGAACTCTGAGCTGAAAACAGAGGAATTCCCTGAAAATCATCTTCGCACTGTCCGGTCCCGGCCCCCTTCCTGACTGGGAAAGCTGACCATCCGATGATTGTCCCCCACCCAGTGACAGGAAATTAGAAAGTTCTCAGCAGAAGCCCAGTGGCCCCTGACGACTGCAGAGTGGCCATTCGCTCGGAATGAAGCCAGCAAGTCAGCCACTACCCTGGGCGCACACCCACAGCTTCCAGCCGGCGGTGACGCGCTGCACTCCTAAATACGAACTGACCAGCAGGGATCACCACACGTTTGAGGAGAGTTTCTAACATGAAAGACAGGGATATCAAACAGTGAAAGGTGATCGGGAGATGATATGGGAACTGGAATAAAACACACCAAAAAATTACAATTCAGACAGGAAAAGATACTGCGTCTATAAAACAAGAACAGGAGGGTACTTTTAAAAAGAAGCAATCAAAAGGCTGGGCGCAGTGGCTCACACCTGTAATCCCAGCACTTTGGGAGGCCATGGTGGGCAGATTGCTTGAGCTCAGGAGTTCTAGACCAGCCTGGGCAACATGGCGAAACCCCGTCTCTACCAAAAATACGAAAAATTAGCCAGGCATGGTGGCGCATGCCGGTGATCCCAGCTACTTGGGAGGTTGGGGCAGGAGGATCACTTGAGCCTGGGTGGCAGAGCCAGGATCACACCACTGCACTCCAGCCTGGGCAGCAGAGTGAAACTCCATCTCAAAAACCAAACCAAAACAAAACAAGATACATGAACATGCCCTGAGAAATTAAGGTATATGAAATTAAAAAAATAGAATTGGAACATAAAGTTGAGGATATCTGTTTGAGTTGTAGAACAAAAATACAGAAAGCAGAAAATCAAAAAAGGGTAGAGAATAAATCCAAGATATATAAAATCTTCATCAGAGTTCCAGAAAGAATGAAGAGACAGGAAATAAAACAGGAACGATATTTGGACCTGAAGGACATAATTCTCCGCATGGCTAGGGGTCCCACTGAGTATCCAGTAAAATAAAAACAAACAAAAAAACACTGGGACAGACCATGGTGCAATTTCAGAACACAGAAATCAAGAGAAGGCTTCCAGAAATAAGCTTTAAAAAAAAAAAAAAGTCACATCAGAAGAACTGGCAGCTGACTTCAGCAGACCCAGATGCTAAAGACAGTGGAGTAATATCTCTCTCTCTCTCTTTTTTTTTTTTTTTTTTTGAGACATTGCCTCACTGTCACCCAAATTGGAGTGAAGTGGTGCAATCACAACTAACTGCAGCCTCAAACTCCTGGGCTCAAGTGATCCTCCCACCTCAGCGTCCCAAGTAGCTGGGACCACAGGCACAAGCCACCACACCTGGCTCATTGTTTTTATTTTTGTAGTGATAGGGGGTCTTGATATGTTGTCCAGGTGGGTCTGGAACTCCTGGGCTCACGCGGTGATCCTCCCACTTCAGCCTCCCAAAGTTCTGGGATTACAAGCATGAGCCACCACGCCTGACCAAGTGATATCTTAAAAATTCTAAGGAAACTAGGTTCAATCTACTCTGCTCTACTCAGCAAAACAGCAAACAAATGTTAAGGTAAAGGTAATTTCAGACACATGGGGACTCAGATTTACCTCTCATGCATCAGTTCTTAGATCATTTTTGGAGCGTGATCTCCATTTTGGAGAAAGAGGAAGATGTGGACTTGGCTGACAAGAGCCCTGCCACAGGCCACCAGGAGGGCCATGCTAGGGCAACCGTGACAGTCAGGCCACACTGAGCAAGGTGGTGGAGAGTCCTCAGAGGAAGTCGAGGGAAAAACGGAACGGGCGATTCGCTAAGAGTTTTGTACACTGGAAAAATAACACCGATAGGCCTCAGCCAAGTCTAATACGGCATGAGGACAAGTTTAAGGTAGATAAACAGAAAACTAAGCAAAGGTGGCGGGGTGGAAAGAAACAATTATCCATCCCAGGAAAAACAGCCAGGCTGTACCGAGAAAGGGAACCGTCAGCCTTAGTACAAAGTCATAATGAACACTAGAGTCATCAGGAAAGTGCCATCTAATTGCACAGAAAGTCCCCTGGAAAGGAAGACCGAGAGGTATAGAGACCCGAGACCTCATCTGCTGTCGTCGGAAGCTGCAGTTACTCTCCAAAATCAAGAAATCAAGAATATTAAATATATATATATATATATATATATTCAAAACTGTAGCAATAAATACAAGAATAGGAGTGTAGTTGAAAGTGCTCTTGGGTGTAAGACCAGGGCTATGGAAAGGTCAAGGCATGGGTTGTTTTGTGTCGTTATCGCTGTTTGATTGAAAACAAGAGTCATCCTATTCTCTGTCTCCTCTTGATTCATTTATTCTGAAGGGTATGTGTGTAAAGCACCTGCCTCTTTGAATGTTGCGTAGTAGTTCATTCTTTTTTGTATCGGTCATCTATATAAATGGAGTATGCTTTTGGGGAAGGGGTCGATGAGACTTGAATGATCTCTTTGGGGTGATTAATATCGTGAAGCTTATTGTTCCTGGACGGAACAAACACAATCGCCACATGTTGTGAGTCGTGAAGTCTGAGTACCATAGGAATGACTTATTGTCTGTACTTCAAAGTTAGGGTATTTTAAAATTTAGACCCACATCCCAAATAGTTGTTTGTCTTATACTTATTCTAGCATTTGTCTTATACTTATTCTAGCATTTGTCTTTATGACTTTCTAGTGAGACAGGAAGAACACGTGTTAAAATGAAACCTGGCCATGGCCTGCACCATGAAATCTGTGAGAGGGAAACTGTGCCGTCTCATCCTTAGCTGCATGTGCAGGGCCTGGCCCATGGTAGTTACTCCACATTCCCTCAGTGAATAAACTAATCACTGGAAAAATGCCAGGGAGGCGGGTGTGGTGGCTCATGCCTGTAATCCCCGCACTTTGGGAGGCCAAGGTGGGCAGATAACCTGAGGTCAGGAGTTCGAGACCAGCCTAGCCAACATGGCAAAACCCTGTCTCTACTAAAAATATAAAAATTAGCCAGGTGTCAGCCGGGCACGGTGGCTCATGCCTGTAATCCCCGCACTTTGGGAGGCCAAGATGGGCAGATAACCTGAGGTCAGGAGTTCAAGACCAGCCTGGCCAACATGGCAATACCCTGTCTCTACTAAAAATATAAAAATTAGCCAGGTGTCGGCCGGGCACGGTGGCTTATGCCTGTAATCCGAGCACTTTGGGAGGCCAAGGCGGGGAGATCACGAGGTCAGGAGATCGAGACCATCCTGGCTAACACGGTGAAACCTCGTCTTCACTAAAAATACAAAAATTTAGCTGGGCGTGGTGGTGGGCGCCTGTAGTCCCAGCTACTTAGGAGGCTGAGGCAGGAGAATGGTGTGAACCGGGGAGGCAGAGCTTGCAGTGAGCCGAGATGGCGCCACTGTACTCCAGCCTGGGCAAGAGTGTGAGACTCCATCTCAAAAAAAAAAGTTAGCTGGGTGTGGTGGTGGGCTCCTGTAATCCCAGCTGCTCGGGAGGCTGGGGCAAGAGAATTGCTTGAACCCAGGAGACGGAGGTTGCATTGAGCCGAGACTGCGCCACTGTACTCCAGCCTGGGTGACAGAGTGAGACTTCGTCTCAAAAAAAAAAAAAAAAAAAAAAAGAAAGAAAGAAAAATGCCGGGGACACCCAGAAAGAACTTTCCAGGCAGGCCTGTGTCCTGGGGCCGTCAACAACATGCCACCAGCGCCCCCTTCCATGTCCCTCCCTGCCCACACCCCTATAATTAGGCAAAGTAAAAACAAAAATTCCTGGAAGTTTCTATTCAATGGATAGAAATTCATTGAAATCTATTGTAAACATTGCCTTTGTAATTAAATACAGAGAGCTGATCCTGCACTGGCGTTCCTTAACGCTAGAATATGAGAACCATTAGCAATCCACTCAAACCCAAGAGGATGCCAGGCCCACAGTCCCTGCAGGGGATGGTAGAGACATGAATGCCTGCTGCCTACTCCGATTATAGCAGATTCCAGGCAGCTCCTTGGGAAACTGAGAACTGTCAGGGTTACGGGCACCTTGCCTCCTGCGAGCCCTGTTCCACTGGGTAAGGGAATAGGTGTTCTTCATGGTTTTTGCATCAGCATTTATCACTTTGTAGACTGTGCTATTAGGCGTCCATAGCTATCCTGGTCCGCACAGCAACAAAATCTGAAGATGATTCGGTTTATTGTTTGTTTATTAATTTGTGTGTTTTGTTTGGCAGAATGTTATGGAACAGTTCAATCCTGGGCTGCGAAATTTAATAAACCTGGGGAAAAATTATGAGAAAGCTGTAAATGGTAAGTCTTTTTCTGAATTGATTATATATAAAGCCACTCAGTAAATATTTAATTAGTTTCAAATACTTAGTATTGAATTTTTAAATACTTTTAAGTGGCAAAAATTGTTTACAACGAATGCAATCTACACAGCTTTGCAATGACCGTACACAATGATGTTAGCGTATTTGAAACAGGTCGATTGAATGAAAGCGAGGCTACTCTAAGTGATGTCTTTTAGCTATAAAACCATGCTTTCTGCTTTTTAAACCAAATTCTTAGTAAACGAACAAATATAAAATGTGTACATAAGACATTTATAAGTTAGTGTCCTACAGCACAGAAATTGCTCTCCTTTTATGTATATAAAAGAATTTCTTGTCTTTAGACGTATCACGTTTTTCATCTTTTTTTCCCCCAATGTGTCACTTTTGATAGTAACATGAGAAACATTATTTTTAGCCTGTATGAAATTAGCTGAACGTGGTGGCGCACACCTGTAGTCCCAGCTACTCAGCAGCGTGTGGCGGAGTGATCACTTAGGTTGAGGCTGCAGTGAGCTGTGATCGTGCCGCTGCACCCCAGCCTGAGCAACAGAGTAAGGGCCTGTCTCAAAAAAGAAAAAAAAAAAAAAAGTTTTTTTTAGCCTGCATGGAAAAACATCTAAATTAAACGGCTGGACTTAGATTCTCATGTCAAAATCTATGCTTCATTTAAAATGAACTTGAGTATTGGTGTTGGCCTGTCTTTGTGAACCAGAGTTGTTAGTTTAAGAGATTTGTGTTTAGGAAGCTGATATGCATTTTCCTCCTGAGAGGCGAATGTTGTTAAAACGCATCAGTGATCACCTTAAAAACTTAAAATGCTAGCAATCACCAAATTCTAACATGGTCAAGACAGTTCTCCCCCAAAATGTAGCAAGTGTCACCCCAAAACATTCAGACCCCAGTTTCATCCTCTCCGACGGTTCTACTTACGTCACCAAGTAACATAAGTAGAAATGTAGTTTCTGACAGTTAGATTTGAAGGCAGCTTCAGATCAAGTTTTACATCTTTTTCTTATCTCTTCTTTCTTTCTTTTTTCATTCTTGCTCTGTCACTCAGGCTGGAGTGCAGTGGAGCAATCTCGGCTCACTGCAACCTCTGCCTCCTGGGCTCAAGCGATTCTTCTGCCTCAGCCTCCCAAGTAGCTGGGATTACAGGTGTGCACCACCATACCTGGCTAATTTTCGTATTTTTAGTAGAGACGGGGTTTCACCATGTTTGCCAGGCTGGTCTCGAACTCCTGACCTCAGGTAATCCACCCTCCTCAACCTCCCAAAGTGCTAGAATTACAGACGTGAGCCACCACGCCCAGCCTCTTAGGTATATTTTTTGTCATACCACACCTTTGGTTGCTCCCTGTTGATATTTTGAAAATAAACCTGTGGCCTCATACACGCTCAGCATGAACCTGCCCCAGGAAGGGGCATGAGCTGGCTAGACTGTGGGCTCTGGGTGAGGAGGAACGTCGTTGTGTGTAGTCGCTGGAAAAGTAAACTGCTCATTCACTCTCTTCTGCCTCGCTGTGCTTTCGGGGATTTCAGCGACAGGAAGTGCAGCAGGTCTGGGATTTTGCTCCCTTGCCCTCCAGCAGTCCCCGTGACTTCTGCAGGTGCCCCCGTCCTCCAGAGAGCCAGAGCCATGCACTTCTGACTCTCCCTCGAAGATTGCTTAGTCACAAGGCCACAGAGTCATTGCTTTAGATGTCCTTGTGAAGGAAATCACTGTGACCTGCAGGATTTTTTTTGTTTGTTTTTGTTTTTTTCTTTCTAGCATGAGCTGCCTCTTTTTTTTTTCTTTCTTTCTAGCATGAGCTGCAGAGTTTTACAAGGTGAGCCAGTGAGCTGCCTACAGCTTAGCTTCCTGCTAACAAGGCTTCTCCCCAAAGGGCTCTCGCCACTTTAGCACCTCCTGGGGAGTATTCTGTGCTTCAGAAAGTATTTCCAGAATTTCTACAGGCCATCTGGTCGTGCCTCTGCTGAAGCCATTGAGAAATGTAGGTAAATGTGTAAAGACCTTGGTGAGAATTTGGAAATAGTTGAGGCTGCTAGGTGTGCAGTCTACAGTTATGTTAGAACACAAGGCAGTCTGGGCGTGGTGGCTCGTGCCTGTAATTCCAGCACTTTGGGAGTCTGAGGCAGGAGGATAGCTTCAGCCCAGGAATTCGAGACCCCATCACTACTAAAAAAATTAAAAATTAGCTCGAGCCGGGCACAGTGACTCACGCCTGTAATCTCAGCAATTTGGGAAGCTGAGGTGGGCAGATCACCTGAGGTCAGAAGTTGGAAACCAGCCTATCCAACATGGTAAATCCCTGTCTCCACTAAAAATACAAAATTTAGCCAGGCATAGTGGCACGTGCTTGTGGTCCCAACTACTTGGGAGGCTGAGGCAGGAGAATCACTTGAACCTGGGAGGCAGAGGTTGCAATGAGCCAAGATTGTGCCACTGCACTCCAGCCTGGGCAACAGAGTGAGACTCGACTTCAAAAAAAAAACCTGTCTCAAAAAAAAAAGTTAGTTGGGCATGGTGGCATGCGCCTGTGGTCCTACCTATCAGGAGGCTGGGGTGGGAGGATTGTTTGAGTCCAGAAGTTCGAGGCTCAGTGAGCTGTGATTGTACCTCTGCACTCCAGCCCAGGAGGCAGAGCAAGACCCTGTCTCAAAAAAATAAAAATTAAAAAAAGGAATCCAGGTCTGCAGGTGAATGGCTAGTAGCATTGTACAGACCAGTGTCAAAGAATTTGAGTGGTGTGGGTTGGTGTGGACTGGAACAGGACGGAGGCCCTGCAGGAGCTGAGCTAGCTGCCAGATGTTAGGTTTCAGCAGGCAGACACTGCCGCACGCATAAAAGATAGCAAGTCAGCCGGGCTCGATGGCTCTCACCTGTAATCCCGGCACACTGGGAGACTGAAGCGGGCGGATCTCAAGGTCAAGAGATCGAGACCAGGCCGGGCGCGGTGGCTCACGCCTGTAATCCCAGCACTTTGGGAGGCCAAGACGGGCGGATCACGAGGTCAGGAGATCGAGACCATCCTGGCTAACACGGTGAAACCCCGTCTCTACTAAAGAAATACAAACATTAGCCGGGCGCGGTGACGGGCACCTGTAGTCCCAGCTATACGGGAGGCTGAGGCAGGAGAATTGCTTGAACCTGGGAGGCGGAACTTGCAGTGAGTGGAGATGGCGCCACTGCACTCCAGCCTGGGCAACAGAGCGAGACTCCGTCTCAACAAAAAAAAAAAAAAAAAAAGAGATCGAGACCAGCCTGGCCAACGTGGTGAAGCCCTATCTCTGCTAAAGATACAAAAATTAGCCATGTGTGGTGGCAGGCGCCTGTAATCCCAGCTACTTGGGAGGCTGAAGCAGGAAAATCGCTTGAACCCGGGAGGTGGAGGTTGCAGTAAGTAGAGATCGCACCACTGCATTCCAGCCTGGCAACAGAGCAAGACTCTGTCTCAAAAAAAAAAAAAAAAAGCAAGTAAGCCAGGACCTGGGGTCCACACTGGCATGGGTGGCACACTGTTGGGGAGTGGGCGGGATAGGGTTAGATCACTGTGCACTTGAATGCGCACATCAGAGCTTGTTATGCTGTGCCACACTGCGTACCTCGCTGCCCCCAAACGTGGTGGCTTCAGACAGCAACAGCTGCTTATTTCTCCTGTAAAGGCAGGGCAGTTCTCCAGACCCTCGGGACTCACTCCTGTACCTGCAGTCATCTGTGGCCCGTGCGGGGCCGTGGGCTGGATGCACCCCCGCAATGGGGTCTTTCCTCTTCAAGGAGGCCAGACGCGGCCCTCACTCCATAGCAGTGGTGTCCTAAGCGTATAAACCCCAGTGCCAGCACCTCTCAAGCCCCTGTGGGAGTCATGCTTGCTGATAACCTGTGGGTCAAAGCGGGTCCCATGGCCACACCACTCGGTAGGGGACCACATATGCTGGGAATTCTGGGAGGTGTGATTCCTGGAAGGCCATTACTGTAAAAATCTACCATGGGCTCTGAGGTGTGTGACCTTACCTCACGGGCAGTGGGAGGCCACCAAAGGCTTTAAGCAGAATGTTCACCCAATGAAACCGTATTTTAAGGAAAAAATATCAGGTAGATGTGCATAGATTAGACTGAGGAAGTAGTTGGCTAACCACTAAAATAGAACTACACTAGGTATTGTGGCTCATGCCTGTCATTCCAGCACTTTGGTAGACTGAGGTGGGAGGATCGCTTGAGCCCAGGAGATCAAGACCAGCCTGGGCAACATAGTGAGACCCTGTTTCTAGAAAAAATAAATTAGCTAGGTGTGGTGGCATGCACCTGTAGTCCCAGCTACTCAGGAGGCTGAGGTGGGAGGGCTGCTTGAGTCCAGGAGGTTGAGGCTGCAGTGAGCTGTGATCACACCACTGCACTCCAGTGTGGGCAACAGAGTGAGACCCTGACTCTTAAAACAACAACAACAAAAGAATATGCCTCTTTCCTTAAAACAATAAGTAGTAGAAAATAACGTGCTCACAAAAGGGAGGCAAAATTATGAAAGTATTAGTTACCTCTTCTGGCTAAATTTTATAATTTTCAAGTTGCCTTATCATAGCAAAGATATTTTACAAGACCAAGAAGGTTACATGGTTTTCAATGTAAGTCAACAGTTAATGAAAAATTGTGATTTCATGTGTGGATACAAACCAAACATTCTGTTGAAATATTGTGTAATCCTGCATGCGATTCCACCACTAATTTGCTTTTCAGATTATCAGTGCTTTACAACTTAAAATCTTCATACTAAGATGTTACATCTTACAACTTGACAGTTTCCTGGCTACACACCTTGTTTTTAGGTGGAGTCACTTCTTTCTTAGTGCTAGCCAAGACCAAAGAGTCAGAAAGCACCATCATTTAGAGCTGAGGAAGTGAAGTGCCCAGCCAGAGCTGTGTGCCTTCCCGCTGACTCAACATTGACCTTGGGTATGTCCCAGAATATCTCCACCCCGCTGCCCTTAGAGCAACGACGGGCTGATGACATTACGAACTATGTCTCAACATCATTGGCTAGATTAAGTATATCTGTAAATGCTAATTGCTATTGTTCTTTTTACATTTACACTTTAAGGTTATTCTGAGTCTTACAATGGCACAGTAGCTAGAGTATTGCATTTCCTGAAGTTGGATACATATATAGTAAAAACCATAACTTATATATATACATAAATATATATATAAGTTATATATTTATATATTATATATGTATTTATAGAAAATATATATTTATATATTTTTTTGAGACTGAGTCTCACGCTGTCACCAGGCTGGAGTGCAGTGGTGCCATTTCAGCTCACTGTAACCTCTGCCTCCTGAGTTCAAGCGATTCTCCTGCCTCACCCTCCCGAGTAGCTGGGACTACAGGCATGCACCACCATGCCCAGCTAATTTTTGTATTTTTAGTGGAGACGGAGTTTCACCATGTTGGCTAGGATGGTCTCAATCTCTTGACCTCGTGGTCCTTCCGCCTCAGCCTCCCAAAGTACTGGGATCACAGGCGTGAGCCACAGCGTCCAGCCATAAATTTTTAACTCTACAGTAAATCCTCAAGTAGATTAATTTGCCAGAAAAAAAAAATACTACTGTCTTGACTTTTCATACCTTCAGCTGGACCTTCACATGAATTAATTCTGTGGCTAACAACTATAATCCAAGCACTTTGGGAGGCTCAGGCAAGAGGATGGTTTGAGCCCAGGAGTTCAAGACCAGCCTGGGCAGCAGGCTGGAGTATAGTGGTACAGTTGTGGTTCTCTGCAATCTTGACCTTCTGGGCTCAAGCGATTCTCCCACCTCAGCCTCCTGAGTAGCTGGGACTATAGGCATGTGCCACCACCACCATGCCTGGCTAGTTTTTTTTATTTGTTTTTAATAGAGATGGGGGTCTCCTTATGTTGCCCAGGCTGGTCTTGAACTCTTGGGCTCAAGTGATCCTCCTACCTCAACCTCTCAAAATGCTAGGAGTACAGGTATAAGCATTGCACCCAGCCCCTTCATTTTTTTTTTTTTTTTTTTTGTAATTAGCCAGGAATGGTGGCACGTCCCTGTAGTCCCAGCTACTCGGGAGGCTGAGGCAGAAGGATCCTTTGAGCCCAGGAGGTCAAGGCTGCAGTGAGCCATGATTGTGCCACCGCACTCCAACCTGGGTGAAAGAACAAGACTCTGCCTCTAAAAAAAATAAGTAAAATAAAATCCACCTTGTTAAAACAATTGCCCATTATACATTGGGGCATTGCAGCTGGTATAGCCTCTGGGATTTCCAAGGGCTCCTTTAGCTCCAAAACCATGTGGTCTCCAAAGCTCCAATAGAAACTGATTTCTGTGTCTGAAACCAATCTTACAGTAAAATTCCAAATAAATGCTTTTCTCCAAAATTACAGTGACCAGTCTGGGTCTGTATCATACACCTTCAGTACCTTCAAACCTAGATTGTAAAGTGAAAAAAGTGTATTAGTAGCTTCCATTTGTTTGTCCATCGCTCACATTCTTAGGGCATCTTAAGGACGAGCAACCTTTGTTTCAGAAAGGGTAAGTAATTTGCCCCAGGAGGTCACGTAGTTATAATTTAGTCTTCAGAATCAGTTTGAAGGGGGCAGTATTATTTTTAAGATAATTAGAACCCACCTTGTAGCAATAAAAGTTTTCCTGTCTTTGCCAAAAAATAAAAAAATGTAGAGGATTCAGTTGTTTTTTTCAGACAATTGTATTGCTTTTTGGAAAGATAATATATTTCAGATTTCATATATTCTCTCCTGGCAACAAATAGGTTGATTGGTTGTGGCTCAAAATGTCTTTTTCAATAGAAAAATGAAGCACTGCCGTCAAAGGACCAGACTCCTAGACTACCTCACACAACTCCTCCTGACTAAGCATGTTGCAGACCTGGAGTGCTGGAGAAGAACTAGCTCAGAAAAGATTTCTGGCTGGAGAGGATGTGTTTCTTTTTTTATTTTTATTTTTGAGACGATATCTGGCTCTGTCACCCAGACTAGAATGCAGTGTCATGATCTCAGCTCACTTGCAACCTCCACCTCCTGGGCTCAAGCGATCCTCTCACCTCAGCCTCCCAAGTAGCTGGGACTGCAGACACACTCCACCATGCCTGGCTAATTTATGTATTTTTTTTTTTTTGTAAAGGCGGGGTTTTACCATGTTGCCCAGGCTGGTCTCAAACTCTTGAGCTCAAGCAATCCTCCCGCCTCAGCCTCCCAAAGTGCTGAGATTACAGGTGTGAGCCACCATGCCCAGCCAAAGCCCTAGTTCAACGTTAGGAACACATCCACTCTGAAACTGGCATCAGGAGCAAGCAGAGCCTTCTCTGGACCTTCAGCCCCTGCTGCTGAAGGTTCCCCGGGGCTGGGCAGAGACAAGGATCTCATGTGACTGTCCCTTGGCTGGGGGGCCTCCACCCCAGTGCAGCTCTCAACACAGGCCTTACCTCCTGAGAGCCACACCTGCCACGGCCCAAACCTTGTGGCCAGAAGGGACCGAGGGGTGTTTGGGAGAAAACTTATGTCGCTTCCTCCTTTCCTTGTCTAAGTGACGATTTTGTGTGTCACCTTTCGTGTCTAGCTATGATCCTGGCAGGAAAAGCCTACTACGATGGAGTGGCCAAGATCGGTGAGATTGCCACCGGGTCCCCCGTGTCGACTGAACTGGGTGAGCCATCTGTCCCTTTATACGTAAACCCCACTTGTCATCCCGCGAACCCCGATAGAAATGCGTGGGACGGCCCAGTCCAGAACAGAGGAGAGATCTGGGCCAGCATGCTGCGGTTCTGCTTCACCGCGGTCTGTGGAAATTGATGCTTAGTCGGAGGGTGGGCTGGGGCTGGTGCCGGAGGCCGAGTGGAGGCCTTGCTTTCTGGCCAGCCTCCCTGCTCTCCTAGGAACTTGAGCTTTTGCCCTGGGTGCCTGGGCTCTCACCCTTCCCCCTGGGAGTTTGACCTACATTCCTGATGGGCGAGCAGGGCCTCCTGGAGCCTCGGGCTGCGGCCGGAGTGTTTCCTGTGACTCACCTAGTAGAAAATCCAACTCCTTTACGTTGCTCTCTTGGCCATTGCCTCTTCCCTGGTTGCTTTCAGCTGTGATTTTTCCGGTTCTGCTGGTATGAATCGCTCTCCTGTGCAGGCCGAGAGGGCGGTCACACCCCGGGCAGTGCCCGCTGCCGAGGGGATCTGGGCTTCTGTTTACAGAACACTTCACCGTTGAGGGGGAAAGGTGGGCTTTTAAAACAGCCCCACACAGCACTTTCATTTAAAAAACGTGTTGAATATGTTTTATTGTACAAAGGGTAAAATTTCTGGCTTGACCAGAGGAAAAATCATGGTAAAGTGTGTGTGTGTGTTTAAAGAAAAGTGCATCCATGTCCAGTTAAGAAGTAGGAAGGGGAAGCAGAGGAGTGGGGGGGCCTCACCAAGGGAAGGTGCGGGCAAGCCACATGGTTTCTCAATGGAGCTGTCCTGAGGGTTTTTAGGATTGTTTAGGAAGCTCTTAACTGACCCATAAAAGACAGGAACAAATGAGAGGCCTGACAGTGGAGTTAGGGAGCTGGGCTGTTGGGTGCAGAGGCGATCTGGGTCCTCACGGTCTCTGAGGACTTTGCACTTGAGTTTATAAAGCCATAGGCACACGGTAGACCATATGCTGGAAGTGATGTCCTGTTAGCGAATAAGTCAGTACTGCCAGAAAGAGATCTAGATGTTTTTTATTTTTATTTTTTTTATTGAGACAGAGTCTCGCTTGTCGCCCAGGCTGGAGTGCAGTGGCATGATCTCGGCTCACTGCAACCTCTGCTGGCCAATTTCAAGTGATTCTCCTGCCTCAGCCTCCTGAGTTGCCGGGACTACAGATGCCTGCCACCATGCCCAGCTAATTTTTTTGTATTTTTAGTAGAGACGGGGTTTTGCCATGTTGGCCAGGCTGGTCTCGAACTCCTGACCTCAGGTGATACTCCTGCCTCAGCCTCCCAAAGTACTGAGATTATAGGTGTGAGCCACTGCGCCCAGCCTAAATTTATTTATTTATTTATTTATTTATTTATATACACTATTTTATATTTATGTATTTATGTTAGAGATGGGGTCTCTCTGTGTTGGCCAGGTTGGTCTTGAACTCTTGGCCTCTAGTAGTCCCCCCGCCTTGGCCTCTCAAAGTGCTAGGATGACCGGCCTCACCCAGCCCAGTACTGCTATATTTAATGGACTCAATTACATGCAGAAGTTTTCCAAAATCCTGCCTGTGCCCTGGTTGGTGCCATAATCCTGCATGTGCCAGCGAGGACTGAACCGTAGTAACTCTGTTCCAAGCACGATGAATGTAATAAAATACGGAGGCTGCTGGATGTAGACAGAAGCAGACAGCAAAATCTAGGATGTTTGGGGGAGTTGTTGAGATGATTATAGGGTTCCAAAAATAGCATAAATAAAAAGTAACATCCTATTGGTGTCATGCCTCAGAAAGAGAACATGCGTGACCCTTACATTAAAACATATGGCGCTCCGACTCACCACACCCAGTTTGCCTTTTTAATGTTTTATGGGTCCTGCCACTGTTTAAATAAGACTTCTGCTCCACACCTTACTTGAGTCAGCCGTGAGTTCCTAATGTTGAAACAGCTATTTCCACAGCAACTATGTTGGTATAAACAACACAGGCTTAGAACTTTCATTTCAGTGAGGAAAATATTTTGCGATGGTGAAATTTCTTTCATGTGCATGCATATATATATGGTGTATTTTTTGTTTGCTTTTGTTTGTTTGTTTTTTGAGATGGAGTCTCACTCTGTCACCCAGGCTGGAGTGCAGTGGCATGATCTTGGCTCCCTGCAGCCTCTGCCTCCAGGGTTCAAGCAATTCTCGTGCATCAGCCTCCTGAGCAGCTGGGATTACAGGTGCCCGCCACCATACCCGGCTAATTTTCCTATTTTTAATAGAGACATAATTTCACCATCTTGGCCAGGCTGGTCTCGAACTCCTGACCTCAGGTGATCCACCCGCCTCCGCCTCTCAGAATACTAGGATTACAGGTAAGAGCCACCGTACCCAGCCACTTGTGTGTATGTATTTTATTCAGAGGGAACAGAAATAACTTTCTGTTGTATTTCGTTTCAAGCTGTCCTTTTGCTTAATACTTGCTATCTCATGTAATTACTGGGTTTTTTTTTCTCGTTTCTAACAATTCCATGGTACAATCCTATCTCAGGAGAAGTTACTTCCTTGACTGGCTCCATTTTTATTTTATTGATACAGTTCAGACTAAAACGGCACCCCGTATCTGTTTAAATTCCCTGTATGGAAAAGTCGTGGACAATTCGTAGAAAAAAAAAAAAAAAACGACCAAAGATAGATTGTATTTTTCTCATCTTCCAAGAAGATCTTATTGTCTAGTTACTCTGTGGTGGTACTTGGTATTCACAACTTCATCATGAAACTTAACTCTCCCTACGAGAAAACTCGAAGGGGTGTTATCACATATGTGAAAATCATGAATCATTTCAAAGCGCTCATTCTGTGCGCCTCGAGGGTCGCCTGTGTGACAGCAGAACCATTTCTGATGTCTAGCTGTGGATACTTAGACTTAGCTCCCTCCTGGCATCGGCTCACTCATGGCTGTGCGAACAACGTAGGATGCTTTGGCCCAAAAGTAAAAGAATAAAATACCCAATGAACAGTGAGTTAAGCAATCAGCATCTTTATTATTCCACATGAGGAGCAGCAGGTTGTCAGTTAATCATCGCTAGGGACCCAGGTTCCTTCTCTCTGTCTTCTCATCCTCATACTCATTTCCTCATGGTGCCAGGATGGCTGCCACTGCTTCTCCAACCATCACATCCTCTCTCTCCCCATTGTCTCCAAAAGTAGGAAGGGGAATTTCTTCTCAGGTGTGCTGGCGACCTTTGCCCCAAAGCTCCAGCACACAGCCCCTTATACCCCATGGCCCAATTTAGATCACATGCCCAGGACCCAGCTGCCAGCAAAACTCCTCAGGGTCAAGGAACACCAGGGCACAGAGGGTGTGGCTGTTAGGAGATGGCCTGGTGACAGCCCCCACGTTGGCATCTCTGGTATTAAAGGTCTGTTTTCAACAACTTTCAGTGAAAGGGCAGGACTGATAGAAATGTTAGTGATGCCCTGGGTGTACATGGTGCTTCCACGTTTTGTGTGTGTCTGAGTGGAGTCGTGTTTTTCTCCCTTGTGGGCTGGTGTGTGGTTTTATCAGCATGCGTATACTTCAAACTTTGTAACTGCGGCCAGGCGCTGTGGCTTAGGCCTGTAATCCCAGCACTTTGGAAGGCCGAGGTGGGCGGATCACCTGAGGTCAGGATTTCGAGCCTTGCCCAGCCAACATGGTGAAACCCTGTCTGTACTAAAAATATCAAAAAATTAGCCAGGCACGGTGGCGCATGCCTATAATTCCAACTATTCGAGAGGCTGAGACAGGAGAATCGCTTGAAACCGGGAGGCAGAGGTTGTGGTGAGCCGAGATCGCACCACTACAGTCCAGCCTGGGCAACAGAGCAAGACTCCATCTCAAAAAACAAACAGAAACTTCATAATTGCTGTTTTTCTAGGGCCCTCTCACTTTTTCCCCAGAAGACCACAGCCATCCTTTCCAGTCTGTTTCTATTTGGGAAGGGGAGATCTAAGCACAGAGGAAGAAATAGTGGCCTTGGGATAGGGGACCTTAGAGTAGCTGTAGGTTTTTTCTGCTGCTGCTGCTGCTGCTGTTGTTGTTGTTGTTGTTGTTGTTGTTGTTGTTGTTTTTGAGACTAGGTCTCACTCTGTCACCCAGGCTGGAATGCAGTGGCGCATTCTTGGCTCACTGCAACTTCCGCCTCCCAGGTTCAAGCGATTCTGCCTCAGCCTCCTGAGTAGCTGGGACTACAGGTGTGTACCACCACACCCAGCTAATTATTATATTTTTAGTAGAGACGGGGTTTCACCATGTTGGCCAGGCTGTTCTCAATCTCTTGACATCATGATCTGCCCGCCTTGGCCTCCCAAAATGCTGGGATTACAGGCGTGAGCCACTGCCCCTGACCATATATATATATATTTTTTTGTATTAGAGATGGGGTTTCACCATGTTGACCAGGCTAGTCTTGAACTCCTTACTTCAGGTAATCCACCTGCCTCAGCCTCCCAAAGTGCTGGGATTACAGGTGTGAACCACTGCACCCAGGCTGACAGGGGACTTTTCAAGAAGGGGATGAGAGGTTGTCGTTAGTGTCTGAGCGGCTGGCAGGCGTCATGATAAGCGGTCACAGTCCCCTTGGAAATGGTGGTTTCACTGGGGTTCCGACCATCAACGCCAGGAGTTACGGGGTAAGGATGGTGGAAATCACAGAAGAGCAGCGTGTGCGTGACTCGTCTTAGAAGTATTGCTCTGTTCTTGTGCCGTCTTAGAAGTATTGCCCTGCTGTTGCACCACGTGTTTCCGTACAGAAACGCGGGTCTCCGGACGTGTCCACCGCATACCGGGCACTTTTGTCTCATTTCATCCTCTGCAGCCTCCTGGGTGACTTCTTCCTCAGTGGCGGCAGGATGCGGTGTTTCCTGAGGGCGGCTGATAGGCCCTAAGGGTAAACGTAGCCATCACCTTTTTCTGCATGAGCCTAAGAGATAACAAGTGATAACCTCCATGGGCAACCACATTGGGTCACATGTCCCCAGCAAGGTGTTTGGCAGCCAAGCTAGGCAGAGCATGGACTGGGGGGGTGGTTACCCCTCCAGGAATGGTAGGGACATGGGTGCTGCCTGGGTTGTAGAGCTCACCCCGCCCAGGCGAGTCCCGGAAAGATCCTGTGACCTAGGACAGTAAGGCCAGGCCACATCTCACTTTCCCCTGAGACAGCCGGATAGCATGCTGCCTGGCACCTAGGAGATGCTCGGGAGCGGTGACGTTGCCACATTCCTGCTGTTCACTTGTGTGACCCCGGGCAGCACTTCACCGTGGGCAGTGGGTTATTTACTCATCGTGGAGGTGACAGCCACACCTTCCAGTCATTACATGAAATGAGATGATGTGCCTTGTGGCTTCTGTATCAAAGACTGAAAAGATGTCTCTGTTTCTGCTTCACACATTCGCAAATATTTCAGAATTTAAAAACAGTGGCAATTTTCTTCATTGACATTCTCCTCCTACAGTAGGTAATAAAAGTTTGTAAGAATATATAACATTTTTCTTTTCTTTCTTTCTTTTTTTTTTTTTTTTTTTGTGAGGCAAAGTCTCACTCTGTCGCCCAGGCTGAAGTGCAGTGGTGCGATCTCGGCTCACTGCAACCTCTGCCTCCCGGGTTCAAGTGATTCTCGTGACACACCCTCCTGAGTAGCTGGGATTACAGGTGCCTACCACCATGCCCGGCTAATTTTTGTGTTTTTAGTAGAGATGGGGTTTTGTCATGTTGCCCAAGCTGGTCTTAAACTCCTGACCTCAAGTGATCTGGCCACCTCGGCCTCCCAAAGTGCTGGGATTACAGACGTGAGCCACTGCACCCGGCCAGAATATATATTTTTCTTGATTATTCATGAACCAGTTGTTCAAGTCTCTCCATTGTGTCTTTGTTTTCTGTTTCATTGGTCTCTCCTTTACTCTCTTCCACATATCTTTGAGATGACTCTGTTATTATTTTTCTCATTTCTTTTTTTATTATTATTATACTTTAAGTTCTGGGATACATGTGAAGAACGTGCAGGTTTGTTATATAGATATACACGTGCCATGGTGGTTTGCTGCACCCATCAACCCATCATCTACATTAGGTATTTCTGCTAATGCTATCCCTCCCCAGCCCCCCACCCCCCGACAGGCCCCGGTGTGTGATGTTCCCCTGCCTGTGTCCATGTGTTCTCATTGTTCAGCTCCTACTTAGGAGTGAGAACATGCGGTGTTTGGTTTTCTGTTCCTGTGTTACTTTACTGAGAATGATGGTTTCCAGCTTCATCCATGTCCCTGCAAAGAACATGAACTCATCCTTTTTTATGGCTGCTCTTTTTCTAATTTCTTAAGTGGTACATTTAAGTCATTAATTTTAAAATCAGGCAGCCCTGCTTTGCATGGTAATGGCATCATAAAAATGCGCAAGCTGAAACCACACAAAGTCATCTTTATGCTGCAAAATTACATTGTTCTATGACCTTTAAAAATGTTTGTTAAAAACTCTCACTGTCAGTTCGAAATGTACAGGGAAATCAAACAATAGTAAAACTAATATTAGTGCACTTTAAAGCATTAGAAACATTGAGAATTAGAGTTTTTATTTGTAAAAATCCTAACAGGAATGATGTAAATAGTGCTTGCCACCTTCTTCTCATGGCTTATGTTAGCAAATTGCCGTACTCCTTGCCAAATTTGGATCAGCGTCCAACATTTTATCCTTGCGATTACAATGTTGTGAAACATCTTCAGGAGTTCCTTCAAGGTGAAGTTTGCTTTTTGTGTTTTGTTTTGTTTGCTGGCATCGCTTTCCCTGAAACACCTTCATCCTTTTCATCACAGCCACTTGCCTCAATTATGTTGATAAGTTTCGGCCTCACTCAGTTCCTGTGGCCGTTCCTCCAGTGCCTCAAAGGCCAGCAGTGACAGCATTTCCAGTCAGCTATTTCTTCTCTAACTCCATCTACGTTTGACTCAGTGTTGCTACTTTTCATTTCATTTCTGCCTCTTCAGTTTTGTTGGCCAATTTCTCTTGCAGTTACTCATTTTTGTAACACCACCTGGGTTATCACTTGGAGACAAGGAGGCAACACAGCTACACACTTGGCTGTCTGTGAGGATGCTCTGCTATCCTTGCACCAATAACAGACTGTCTTAATTACTGCAACTTTCTAATCTTGATACCTAGTAGCATAACTCCTCTAGCTTTGTGTTTATTTGAGAGTACCTTGGCTATTCTAGGACCTCTGCATTTGCTTATATTTTAGAATCAGCTTGTCAATTTCCACTTTAAAAAATTCGCTTGGAATTTTGATTGGAATACTTTGAATTTACAGGTGGATTTAGGTGGAATTGACATCTTAGCAATATTGACATCTTAGCAAATATGGATTTTCTAATCTATGAAAATGGTGTATGATTTCATTTATTTGAGATTTCTTTCATTTCTGTAGCACTACTTTTGTATTTTTTTTATTGTGGAAGTCTCCTGCTTTTTTTATAGATTCATTCTTTATGTGTTTCGTCCTATTGTAAATGGTCTTTTAAAATTTTATTTCCTAATTGCTGGTTCCATTGAATTTTTTTATTACAGTGCCTGTCTTTCATTACTGGAAGTCCTATTTAGTTCTTTTTTGAAATCTGCAAATTAATTTTTTGTTGTATTTATTTTTATAGCAGCTTGAGAAATAGTTCACCCATTTAAGTATACAGTTCACTGGTATATTCCCAAAGTTGTATGATTATCACCACAGTTAACTTTAGGGTATTTTCATCACCTCAGAAAGAAACCCTTACCCACTAGCAGTCGCTTCCCGTTTAACTCCAGCCGTATCCAACCATTCATATGCTGTACATCTTTAACACTTGTTATTGTCTCTTTTTTTAGTATAGCCATCCTGTAAACGATTTTACACATCCTGTAGTGTGAAGTGGGCTCTCATTTTGGCTTACGTTCACATCTCCCTAGTGACTAACGACATTGAGCATATTTTCATGTTCTTACTGGCCATTTGCATATCTTCTTTGAAGAAATGTCTATTCAGATCCTTTGCCCATTTTAAATTAATTTTTTTTTTAATTACCGAGCTTGCAAATTGACTTTTAGGCTGGAGCGCAGTGGCGCGATCTCGGCTCACTGCAGTCTCTGCCTCCCAGGTTCAAGCGATTCTCGTGCCTCAGCCTCCCGAATAGCTGGGACTACAGTACCCCGCCACCACATCCAGCTAATTTTTGTATTTTTAGTAGAGACGAGATTTCACAATATTGGTCAGGCTAGTCTCGAACTCCTAACCTCAGGTGATCCTCCCACCTCGGCCTCCCAACGTGCTGGGATTATAGGCGTGAGCCACTGTGCCCGGCTATCTTTTCATGTTCTTACTGGCCATTTGCATATCTTCTTTGGAGAAATGTCTGTTCAGATCCTTTGCCCATTTTAAATTATGGTGTTTTTTTTTTTTTTTTTGAGACGGAGTCTTGCTCTGTCCCCCAGGCTGGAGTGCAGTGGCGCAATCTCGGCTCACTGCGAGCTCCGCCTCCCGGGTTCACACCATTCTCCTGCCTCAGCCTCCCAGTAGCTGGGACTACAGGCGCCCACCACCACGCCCGGCTAATTTTTTTTTGTATTTTTTTTTAGTAGAGACGGGGTTTCACTGTGTTAGCCAGGATGGTCTCGATCTCCTGGCCTCGTGATCCGCTCGCCTCGGCCTCCCAAAGTGCTGGGATTACAGGCGTGAGCCACTGCGCCCAGCCTGTTTTTTTTTTATTATTGAGTTTGCAAATTGACTTTTGTCATTTGTACAGCAGTTCCCTTGCTTGAAGTTCTTGAGACTCCAATTTCGTTAGGTGTTTTTATTGTATCTCTTGATGGCTGTTCATGAAGGATTCTTTCTGTAAGGGTTTTGTCAAGTCCTCTTATTGTTCTCTTCCATGTTGGGCTGGTTGTTCTCTTTATTGCAATAAGGTGTAAATTTTTTCTGTTTTTTGAGACAGTGTCCTGCTATGTTGCCCAGGCTGGTCTTGACTTCCTGGGCTCAAGCGATCCTCCTGCCTCAGCCTTGTGGAAGATGTAAAAGTTTTGCCATTGGAAATCACCAGGAAATGAAAAGGAGAAATGCCAAGCAATGGGAGAGCCTCTCTGATTCTCCAAAAAATACTATAGTTCACTTCTTTTTCCTTTTTTTTTTTTTGAGACGGAGTTTTGCTCTTGTTGCCCAGGCTGGAGTACAATGGTGCGATCTCAGCTCATTGCAACCTCCGCCTTCCGAGTTCAAGCGATTCTCCCGCCTCAGCCTCCCAAGTAGCTGGGATTACAGGCATGCGCTACCATGCCCAGCTAATTTTTTGCAATTTTAGTAGAGACAGAGTTTCACCATGTTGGTCAGGCTGGTCTCAAACTCCTGGCCGAGGTGACCCACCCACCTCAGCCTCCCAAAGTGCTGGGATTACAGGCGTGAGCCACCGCACCCAGCCTACTTCTTACGAAGAAGATACTCTTTAATATACATATGCAAAATTTGCAAGTTAGTCTTAGTATCTAAAACTTAAGAAATAATGACATATTTAAATGATGTGCAAATCTGTCAGACCTACATTTCACCCCCACCAGAGAATTCATTTCTTGATTTTGCTCCTTAAAATAAAAGATCCTTTATGAATAGGATCTATTCTATTAGAGAGATGATTCAGAAAATGTGTCCTTGCTCTTTTTTCAAGTATATTTGAAAATGATAGAAAAATATTGATGATTTAAAGAGAAATACCAAATTCTAGTTATTTTCATGCTGAATGTTCTCAATGACTTGAAGATAAGGGTTAGCGTATAATTTGAAACCTTTCAATTTCATTTTGCTAAAATATCACCTTTACCAGAGGTACCTTAACTGCAGGGCTGAGCAAACTACAGCCAGGGATGACCAGGGCCTGCTTGTAAAGAAAGTTGTTTGTTTGTTTGTTTGTTTTTTGAGACAGAGTCTCGCTCCATCGCCAGGCTGGAGTGCCGTGGCGCTATCTTAGCTCACTGCAACCTCCACCTCCCAGGTTCAAGTGATTCATTTGCCTCAGCCTCCCTAGTAGCTGGGACTACAGGTGCCCACCACCACACCCAGCTGATTTTTTTTGTATTTTTAGTAGAGACGGGGTTTCACCATATTGGCCAGGGTGGTCTCTATCTCTTGACCTCGTGATCCGCCTGCCTTGGCCTCCCAAAGTGCTGGAATTACAGGCGTGAGCCATCACGCCCGGCCAAGAACGTTTTATTGGAACACAACTGTGCCCATTTGTTCCTGTCTGTGGTTGCATTCAGACAGGATACGATACAGTAGCAGGGCTGTGATACAGTAGCAGGGCTGAGTGACTGCAGCAGAGACGGTTGGCCCACAAGGCCTAACATTTTTGCAATTTGGCCCTTACCCAGACAGTAGAAGATCTCTTGTGTCATCCAGTTGCTTGTTTCAATTGGGGTAATCTTGTGAGGGATTTGGTATCCTTTTCTCCAAAGAAAAAGCATTTCCTTACTACCAGCTAGCTAAGTGTCTGGGTTTAAGGTGCATTAACGACATAGTCCTAACAACCACAGTAGCATGGGATACTCAGGTCCTAACTTCTTTGTCTTGTTGGGCAGAGCAAACAAACCATAAACCCAAACCCAGAGATCTGTAGTCAGGGTTTGGCCAGTAACGTATTTTAATCCAACTGTTTATTTTATTTAGTTTTATTTTTATTTTTTTGAGATAGAGTTTCGCTCTGTTGCCCAGGCTGGAGTGCAGTCGTGCGATCTTGGCTCACTGTAACCTCCACCTCCTGGGTTGAAGCAATTCTCCCACCTCAGCCTCCTGAGTAGCTGAGACTACCGGCGCCTGCCACCACACCTAGCAAATTTATGTGTGTGTGTGTGTATATATATGTATATGTGTGTGTATGTGTGTATATATATATGTATATGTGTGTGTATGTATATATATGTGTGTATATGTGTGTGTGTGTGTGTGTATATATATATTTTTTTTTTCTTTTTCTTTTTCAATAGAGACGGGGTTTCACCGTGTTGGCCAGGCTGGTCTCGAATTCCTGACCTCAAATGTTCCACCCGCCTCAGCCTCCCAAAGTGCTCGGATTACAGGCGTGAACCACTTCTCCCAGCCGCTCCCACTGTTTAATTGTTAAATAATAGGTCATAGGGTCAAATTCATGCCACTCAACAGGTGGTCAGTGTGTGTACCTGAAGTCACTCATGTGACTTTATCACGTGTTAAATCCTTTATCACACGTGATAAAGGTAAATCCTTCGTCACCTGTACACAGTTCAGTTCAAGGCAGCACACCTACCCAGCGGTGCCCGTTTAAAAGAGGAAGCTGACATTTTCATAAACTTCCAGTTTTGTTCCTGAATCAAGCAAGGTTTATTTTTATAACTCAGAAAATTTTGAAAAGGTGAAAGGGAAAACAGAAATGGTAAGGGGAAAATGTTTTGCCAAAATCTTTAAAAGAACCTTTGAATCAGTTTTTTCATCCTTAAAGCAGAGAAAAATAAAGGTTGTTCTCCTTGACTTCTCAGGAAATAACAGACTTTCTTTGGGGAGTTTATAAATTTGCTTTGAGCTTTTTAGAGCTCACCATTGTGTAAATTGAGGCTGTTATTTTGTTGCAGTTTAGTCAGCCATTGCATTTTGAATCATTTATTGTTTGGGCCAGTTTCTTAAATTGGGCACAGAACAGAAGATTTTATCTCCTGACTATCAGGGAACCTAGAAAATCATAGATTTCCTTTAATCATTGATAGAATGCTTATGGATTATGCAATTTTTAAAAACTATATTATAGATTTGACTTGCTGATACTCATAATCCAATCTGACAGTCTTTGGTCTAAAAATTAGAGCAGAAGCCAGGCACGGTGGCTCAGGCCGGGTGCAGTGGCTCACGCCTGTAATCCCAGCACTTTGGGAGGCCGAGGCGGGCAGATCATCTGAGGCCAGGAGTTCGAGACTAGCCAGGCCAACACGGCAAAACCCCATCTCTACTAGAAATATAAAAGTTAGCCGGGCATGGTGGTGTGCACCTGTAATCCCAGCTGCTCGGGAGGCTGAGGCATGAGAATCATTTGAACATGGGATACAGAGGTTGCAGTGAGCCATGATCACACCACTGTACTCCAGCCTGGGTGACAGAGCCAGCCTCTGTCTTTAAAAAATAAAATAAAATAAAATAAAATAATTTTTGAAACATTTTTGAACTGTTATTCATAAAAATATTACAAATGTATTCCTAAGATCTGGATAATAGAATTTATACCAAAGCAGGGAAAGAGCTGAGCTGAGGGCCGGGCGTGGTGGCTCAAGCCTGTAATCCCAGCACTTTGGGAGGCCGAGACGGGCGGATCACAAGGTCAGGAGATCGAGACCATCCTGGCTAACCCGGTGAAACCTCGTCTCTACTAAAAAATACAAAAAACTAGCCGGGCAAGGTGGCGACGCCTGTAGTCCCAGCTCCTCGGGAGGCTGAGGCAGGAGAATGGCGTGAACCTGGGAGGCGGAGCTTGCAGTGAGCTGAGATCTGGCCACTGCACTCCAGTCTGGGCGGCAGAGCCAGACTCTGTCTCAAAAAAAAAAAAAAAAAGAGCTGAGCTGAGCCACAGCAATTATAATTGACCAAAATCACTTATCTTTTAGTTATAGGTTAGACTCACTTTAAAGAGATTAAAATTCTTCCACAAAAATAGCAAAGAAACAAGAGGAGATTTTATTTACTGAACACTGTGCCTGCTATACGCCAGGCACAGTTCTAAGCACATTATAAATGTAATATTCACTCCTGTAATCGTCATGACAGCACCGTGAGGCCCATGCTTGTTATTTCCATTTTACAGATGAGGAGACTGAGGTACAAAGGCAGTAACTTACTGAGGTCACATAGCTGGTCAGCGGCTGGTTCATCTGACTCCAGGCTACCTACCAGGTATATGACCTAGCCTGCCAACTTAATTTTCTGTATGTCCAAAAGATGTGCTTTTTTAAAAAACAAAAAACTTTTCTTAGAGTTGGGGTCTTTCTATGTTGCCCGGGCTGGTCTCGAACTCCTGGGCTCAAGCAGTCCTCCCACCTCAGCCTCCTGGAGTGCTGAGATTACAGGCATGAGCCACTGCACCTGGACTGTGCTTTTCTAACGTGCTTTACTTTATGGCTGTCAGATTTTCATGCCCATTAGACTTCAGCAAAATAAAGGATTATGTTAAATCGCAAACCATCATATAGTCTACACTGGCTCACCACGTGAATATGAGTCTGTATTTTGTTGGATTTTTCTCATCTGTAATCACAATTTTGCCGGTTTTACTTAGAAGCATTTATAATGCGATCATTTATTCCAGCTTTTTTTCTTGAGTCATTTCAGTTTGAGGTTTGGAAAATAATTTTTTCCTGGAAGCAAGCACATGGTAAATGCCTTTAGACCTCGCAGGTGGCTTTTTTTATCTCAGTTTTTGGGTGGATGGTCTTCTGTCTTCTCCCTTTTGGAGCAGGAAAGATCTCAGCTAGAATAATTAGAGAGAAAGGTAGGCTTATAATTTATAAAACCTGTAAGAGCCCCCCCACACAAAAAAAAAAAATTAGCTGGGCATGGTGGCAGGCACCTGTAATCCCAGCTATTTGGGAGACTGAGGCAGGAGAATCGCTTGAACCCAGGAGGCGGAGGTTGCAGTGAGCTGAGGTCACACCTTTGCTCTCCAGCCTGGGCAACAGAGCAAAACTCCGTCCCCCCTCTCAAAAAAAAAAACCTGTAAGAGCATGTACTGTGTAAGTCCATATGTCATGTAGGCACATTGGTATAAGTATGTATACATTCCTAAAGTTTAGGGAGATGTTCTGTGTTTTAAATTGTACTTGTTTACAAAAGTTGTTAAAAGGAGAACATTCCTTCCCTCAGCTTTGAAGTGAGTATATGTACACTCAATGTACTAAAATTAGTAAATATTACTTACATAAAAGCTGAATCATCAAATCAAGATTAGCCAACTTAACACTTAGTGCCTCCAGATTGCTTGCTGGGCACATCCTAAGTGTAAATCTGAAACATCATTGCCTGTTTTTCATTATGATTTTATTATGCTTGCCCCTTCTCTTAAATCTTTGGATTTTTAAGTATATGAACAGAAAATTGTTTAAACCCAATTTTCACGTTACTCAAATTGGTCTGTTTGTCCTTGAAGTATATTGTGTGTCCTAGTAACTCAAGATGGAGAGGACGTAAGCGTCCCTGTCCTCACGCTTCAGCCCCAGCTAAAGGGCAGCTGGCCAAGGGGCTGCAACATCTGGGCCAGACAACTGGCCTATCGTGGTGAGGGGGTGGCGCCAAGGACCTGGGGCTGTGCCTCTGCCATCATCACCATCCTTGTTCACAAGAGCTACTTACATCCTCTTACAAATAGGTGTGGATTTGTTACTTTTTCACAGCACCGTGCTGGGCCTGCAGTGAAGGGTCAGGAACAAAAACACTAGGTGATGACACCCAAATGGGGAGTGGGAGTTTAGAGCATGCCAAGAAAGAGCTGCTGTGCTCAGACGCACAGGTGGCAGCAAAGGGCGTAGCCCACGTGACAGGTTGAAGAGAGGGATGAATGCAAACTCAAAGATGAATGCAGCTGGAATCATGAAGCAAGTGAGGCCTGGCCATGCCAGACACATTCCCAGGCACACCATGGTGCCACGGTGGAGGGTAGACAGTTCTGGTGGGGGGTTAGAGTCTTTGTTAGTGCAGGTGGGGTTCTAGAAGTTTTTTGGTCTGTAGCAAATTGGGAGTAAATGCACTTCGTTATGTACTCTTTCCTCTTCCAGGTGACTTAACAAAACTGTTAAGAGTGCCAACAAGCACATGAAAAGATGCGTAACATCATTAGCCATTAGGAAAATGCAAATCCCAACCACAAGCTAGCTACAGCACACCCAATAGAGTGACCACAATTAAGTCAGACAATAACAAGTGTTGACAAAGATGTGGAGAAATTGGAACCCTCGACCATTGCTGGTGGGCATGTAAAATGGGGCAGCCACATTGGAGCCATCTGCCAGTTCGTTAAAACTCAAGCATAGAATTACCGTGTGACCAAGAATTCCATTCTAGACACTGATCCAAGGGAAATGAAACATAAGCCCACACACAGTCTTTTTTATTTATTTATTTAATTTATTTTTTTTAGACAGAGTCTCGCTCTGTTGCCCAGGCTGGAGTGCAATGGTACAATCTCACCTCACCACAACCTCTGCCTCCCGGGTTCAAGCACTTCTGCCTCAGCCTCCCAAGTAGCTGGAATTACAGGCAGGCGCCACCACGCCCCGCTAATTTTGTATTTTTAGTAGAGACGGTGGTTCTCCATGTCGGTCAGGCTGGTCTCAAACTCCTGACCTCAGGTGATCCGCCCACCTCAGCCTCCCAAGATGTTGGGATTACAGGCGTGAGCCACGGCACCCGGCCTACACATGGTCTTGACCACAAATGTTCAGAGCAGCGCAACTCACAATGGCCCAAAGGTGGAGGCAGCCCAAGTGTCCACCTGCTGATAAGTGGAAAAACAAAATGGAATATTATTTAGCCACAAAAAAGAATGAAGTACCACTACATGCTGCTATGCAGGTGAACCTTGGATGTGTGCCAAGTCAATGAAGCCAGATAAAAAGGCCATTTATTGTATGATTTTGTTTATATGAAACACCCAGTGTCAGCAAATCCACATAGAAAGCAGATTTTGAGGCTTCAAGGGGGAGAGGGGAACAGGGAATGGCTGCTTAATGGCATCTCTTAAGGTGAGGAAGATGATTTTAAACTGGGTAGTGGTGACAGTTACACAATATTGTGAATGTACTAATGTTACTCTTGGTAAACTTATGTATATTATACCACCAAAAACAAAAAGAATTAAGTGAGCTAATATGGGGTATCCTAATGAATTCATACTAAAATCAGTAAAACAGGCATTGTAATAATTCAAGAGGCTAGCTGTACATACCTAAGTTTTTTGGGTTTTTTTGTTTTTTTTTTTTGGGAGATGGAGTCTTGCTGTGTCGCCCAGGCTGGAGTTCCATGGCATGATCTCGGCTCACTGCAGCCTCCACCTGGGTTCAAGCAATTCTCCTGCCTTAGCCTCCTGAGTAGCTGGGACTACAGGTGCACGTCACCATGCCCAGCTAATTTTTGTATTTTTTTTTTTAGTAAAGACGGGGTTTCACCATGTTGGCCAGGTTGGTCTTGAACTCCTGACCTTGTGATCCACCCTCCTCGGCTTCCCAAAGTGCTGGGATTACAGGTGTGAGCCACTGCACCCGGCCACATACCCAGCTATGAACTCTGTAGGAGTAGCAGTTATTTGACCCGTGTTTTCTGGTACTCTGGAATATTCAGGCAGTCTGGAAGCAATGCCATTAACATCTGATTGCTGCCTTATTCTCCTCAACTGTTCACACAAGAATGTATCTGAGGCCGAGGCGGGCAGATCACTTGAGGTCAGGAGTTCAAGACCATCCTGGCCAAATGACAAAGCCCCGTCTCTACTAAAAATACAAAAACTAGCTGGGCTTGATGGCACACGCTTGTAATCTCAGCTACTCGGGAGACTGAGGCAGGAGAATTGCTTGAACCCAGGAGGCGGAGGTTGCAGTGAGCCGAGATGGTGCCATCGCACTCCAGCCTGGGCGACAGAGCGAGACTCTCTCAAAAAAAAAAAAAAAAAAAAAAAGGTATCTGAAAACCAGAATTGGGTCCTGGTTGGGGAGAGATTTTTCAGACAGCGTGCCACACACTTTCCAGCACTTCCCACGTGCGCTGCCTTCTAACCTCGCCATGACCCTGTGAAGAGTTTTAGTTGGCTCTGACTCAGTGCGCTTTGCACAGTAAATGAATTTTATTAGCATTAATGGAAATATGAAATTCAGGAGTCTCATTTAGTTTTCACAGCAGTCCTCTCAGGTAAGAGATATTATTCCCATTTTATGGACAAGAAAATGGAAGCTTAGGTTAAGTGACTTGTCTAATTTCATCCAACTAAGGAATACGCACAACAGGTAAGGAGCAAAGTTGGGGTTTAAATTCAAAGTCCTTGATTCCATGGATAGTGGGACATTCACCACGAAACTCACAGCGCTCAACCTTAGACCTTTCCAGACTCTCCACCCCTTCTAAAACCTTACATGGCACTTCATTTTCTTTTTCTTTTCTTTTTCTTTTTTCTTTTTTTTTTTTTTAGACGAAGTCTCACTGTGTCACCCAGGCTGGAGTGCAGTGGCGTGATCTCCACTCACTGCAAGCTATGCCTCCTGGGTTCACCCCATTCTGCCTCAGCCTCCCGAGTAGCTGGGACTAGAGGCACCCGCCACCACACCCGGCTAATTTTTGTACTTTTAGTAGAGACAGCGTTCCTCCATGTTGGCCAGGCTGGTCTGGAACTCCTGACCTCAAGTGATTCACCCGCCTCAGCCTCCCAAAGTGCTGGGATTACCGGTGCGAGCCACCACACCTGGCCTATTTATGCATTTATTTATTTTACTTTCAACTTGTATTTTGACTCGGGGGGTGCGTGCGTGGGTTTGTTACCTGGGTATATGGTGTGATGCGGAAGTTTGGAGTATGACTGATCCTGTCACCCAGGTAGTGAGCATAGCACACGATAGTTACTTTTTCAACCCTTATTCCCCTCTCTCCCACCCCCGCTCATAGTCCCCAGTGTCTGTGGTTCCCATCTTTATGTCCACGAGGACCCAATGTGGAGCTCCCACTTATAAGTGAGATATGCGGTATTTGGATTTCTGTTCCTGCGTGAATTCACTAAGGATACTGGCCTCCAGCTGCATCCATGCAAAGGACATGATTTCCCTTTTTATGGCTGCAGAGAGGAGGATTTAGACCTCCTGTGTATCGTTCCTTCAGTCCAGTTGAAGGAGGATCCAGGAAGCCAGAATTTGGTTCAGTATAAAAAATGGCCTTGGGACAAGCCCTTCTGTAGAACCCAGACAGGAACTGTGAACGGCTGTGCTGCTGCAATGTCTCAAGAACGGGACTGAAGCTGAGGGAAGGTGTCCCGGTGGTCCTTCACTGGCGTCTGCTGGAGGGGGATACGAGTGGGGTAGCTAGCAGCAGTTACCACACCTGTGCCACCCCTGCCCAACTCAGTGATAACTTCTCGTGAGGCAAGGATGTGAGAATTGGATGTAGTTAAGGGTGAGTTTAGAAATGTTTGTTGATTGACTAAATGAGTGTATCAGATAAGAGTATTGGGCTCTAATCCAATGAATCGGATTTATCTGGGCTTTCTTGAAATCAAGATCCTCATTTACAGTGTTAATAAGACTTGGTCCCCACCTTCAAGACATCTGCAGTGCAGTAAAGGAGATGATTAAATATATACACACACACACGTGCACATTTATACACGTAGTTTGAATACTATTAAGGGTGGAATGCAAGAGTGAAATGGTTCAAAGGCTACAGGATTTCATGGGAAGAGATGATCCCACCTATATGGGGGTGAAGGGAAACTGAGTGTCAGGTGATGTGTAATATCCCCGTGGTCAGCACTGGAAGTGGAAAGGGTGATATTTTCTGGGGAAGGGAACAGAGAGAGGGGATGGGATATTTCCACTGACCTGGGATTTAGGGCTCATGGAGAGGATCATGGGAGATAATTTTTTTTTTTTCCCCCAGAGATGGAGGCTTGCTTTGTCGCCCAGGCTGGAGTACAGTGGCGCCATCTCGGCTCACTGCCAGCTCCTCCTCCCGGGTTCACAGCATTCTCCTGCCTCAGCCTCCCGAGTAGCTGGGACTACAGGCACCCACCACCACGCCCAGCTAATTTTTTGTATTTTTTAGTAGAGATGGGTTTTCACTGTGTCAGCCAGGATGGTCTCGATCTCCTGACCTCGTGATCCGCACGCCTCAGCCTCCCAAAGTGCTGCTGGGATTACAGGCGTGAGCTGCCGCGCCTGGCCGAAGATAGATTTTTAAAAACTTGGCCGGGCACGATGGCTCACGCCTGTAGTCCCAGCACTTTGGGAGGCCAAGGTGGGCAGATCACCTGAGGTCAGGAGTTCAAGACCAGCCTGACCAACATGGTAAAACCCCGTCTCTACTAAAAATACAAAAGTTAGCCAGGCGTGGTGGTAGGCGCCTGTAGTCAGTCCCAGCTACTCAGGAGGCTGAGATAGAATTGCTTGAACCCAGGAGGCAGAGGTTGCAGTGAGCCGAGATCGTGCCAGTGTACTCTAGCCTGGGTGACAGAGTGAGACTCTGTCTCAAAAAAGCAAACAAACAAACAAACAAAAAACCTTTAATGGAGCCTCATTATTTTGTGCGCCAGGCTGCAGATTCTGGGTTTGTATGTTCTTGTTTCAAACTGAAATACGAATTAGTATTACTAGGACTAAAAGGTTTTGAGTTATTTTTAAAAAACTGACTAATATCTTAGAAGTATGGGTTCAAAGGTAAAATAACAATTACTAGGTGACTAAAGAGGCACATTAAATGGTGAGCTCTACAACGAAGCTGGACTTTTAGACTCCAGAGTAAGTCTGTTCCTATAACTCTTGGGTGCACTGAAGCTGATCTGTGTGACTCAGGCATTTAAACGCGAAGGCAGGGCTGTTAGTAGCTTCCATTTTTATAACTATAGAAATTTGTGACCTACTAAGGTCTCTCTTTTTCTCCTTAATATATTTGATTAAACATTTTAATCTTAGGCCATGTTTATTCTCCTGCCTAATTTCCCATTTCATATTAACATTTTAAAATGGCTTACAAGTCCCCCGGGAAGCTTAGAAACATACTTTCATTTTAAAATGGGAATTAAAATATACTTTATGTGTTTTTTAAATGTATACCTTTACTGAGAAATGAACCTAATAAACATCAAACTCAATTTCTCTATTATTTTTAAATGCCTGTTTTTACGTAATTAAAACCTGTGCCTATAGACTTTGTGCACTGCTTTTTAAAATGTAACATTCCACACATGAGCCTTGGTACCACCGTGGAGCCGTGAGCCAGGGAGGAAGATGAAGACTGGAGTACTGGGATTGGGTACAGGGTTTGTGTCTTCTTGGCTTGTGGGGAAAATTGTCCCTTAGTTTGAGGGGGTGGGTAGTTATCTCTTGGTATTCTGAAAAGGACATAAAACCAAATATCTAATAAGAAATTGCAGTAGTTTTTCTTTCATATTCAAATATCAGTGTGCTCATTTATTTATTTATTTATTTTGAGACAAAATCTTGCTCTGTTGCCCAGGCTGGAGTGCAGTGGCGCGATCTCAGCTCACTGTAACCTCCACCTCCCAGGTTCTGGTGATTCTCCTGCCTCAGCCTCTGGAGTAGCTGGGATTACAGGAGCCCACCACCACACCCAGCTAATTTTTTGTATTTTTAGTAGAGATGGGGTTTCACCATGTTGATCAGGCTGGTCTTGAACTCCTGACCTCAGGTGATCCACCCGTCTCGGCCTCCCAAAGTGCTGGGAGTATAGGCATGAACCACCGCGCCCGGCCCAGTGTGCTCATTTAAATGAGCATGGCCTGTCTTGTAGGCATTGTTCTAGTCACTAGGGATAAATCAATGAAACAGAAGTCCCTGCCATCAGAGAACTAACATTCTAGTGGGGTGGACAGATAAACAAGTCTAATATCCAGGTAGTAGAAAGGCAAGGGGCCACCGAGTGATAGAAGGGGTGGGATGCAGCTGGCTTAGGTAGGGTGGTCAGGGACATGCATTGGGGGAACTCATCAGGCAGGTGTCTGGGGAGAACATTCTAGTGGGATCTGGCAAGTGCAAAGGCCCTGAGGCTTTAGTGGGCTTGGGTCACGCATGTTCGCTAGTGTGGCTGAGGGGCAGGCGAGGATGAGGTCTGCAGACAGAAGGCACGAGGCTGGGTCGCGTAGGGCTTCGAGGGTCCTGGCACGGGCTCTACCTCTTAACCCCGGGTGCAGGTGGGGCCTCTGGAGGTTGTCATCTGAGGAGGGATGCCACCTGACTTTTTTTTTTTTTTTTTTTTTGAGACAGAGTCTCATTCTGTAACCCAGGCTGGAGTGCAGTGCGTGATCACTGCTCACTGCAACCTCCACCTCCCAGGCCCAAGCGATTCTCCTGCCTCAGCCTCCCAAGTAGCTGGGACTACAGGCACATGCCACCACTCCCAGCTAATTTTTGTATTTTTTTTTTTTTTTTAAAGTAGAGATGGGATTTTGCCATGTTGGCCAGGCTGGTCTCAAACTCCTTACCTCGGGTGATCCACCCGCCTAGGCCTCCCAAAGTGCTGGGATTACAGGCGTGAGCCTCCGCACCCTGACAGCAGGTTTGTTTATTTATTTATTTTATTTTATTTTATTTTATTTTATTTTATTTTTATTTTTTTGAGACAGTGTCTTGCTCTGTCACCCAGGCTGCGGTGCAGTGGTACGATCTCAGCTCACTGCAACCTCTGCCTCCCAGATTCAAGTAATTCTCCTGCCTCAGCCTCCTGAGTAGCTGGCATTACAGTCACGTGCCACCATGCCCGGCTAATTTTTGTATTTTTAGTAGACGGGGTTCCGCCGTATTGGCCAGGCTGTTCTCGAACTCCTGACCTCAGGTGATCCACCCACCTTGGCCTCCCTAAGTGCTGGGATTACAGGCGTGAGCCACCATGCCCGGCCCCATATTTTAATATTTTTAAAGAAATGTTTAAAAGTCCAGATGTAGCATTTTTTAAGCCTTGAATAAAAATGCCTACAGTTAATTAGTAGTATCATAGGGAATAAGTCGTTGTCAGCCTTATTCATTATTGATAAGCCACCTGTTTTTATTTTTGTTAGCATGAAAATGGTTGTATTTTAACCTTCATCTACTAATCAGTGAAGAAGGAAGATGAATAATTAATGCTAATTTACTCGATATAATAAGTTGTAGAAAACTCTTAATCTTTTAATGTTGTGTTACATTCAGATATAAAGAAAACGAGTGCTGCTGGGCGTGGTGGCTCACGCCTGTAATCCCGGGACTTTGGGAGACTGAGGCGGGTGGATCACATGAGGTCAGGAGTTCAAGACCAGCCTGGCCAACATGGCAAAACCCAGTCTCTACTAAAAATACAAAAAGTAGCCGGGCGTGGTGGTGCATCCCTGTAGTCCCAGCTACTCGGAAGACTGAGGCAGGAGGATGGCTTGAACCCAGGAGGCAGAGGTTGCCCTGAGCTGAGGTCACGCCACTGCACTCCAGCATGTGTGACAGAGTGAGACTCCGTTCTATCTCAAAAAAATAGAAAGGAAACAAGCACTCGTCATCTGTATGTAGATGCAAAATTGATCAATTATTTGTGATACATAATTGATACAGTTGAATAAATTAACATTGTCCTTTTAGCTAAAATAAGACTAGTGCATTAAAACCCAACTTGGGAAATATTTTCTCTTTATTGCAAATCCTGTGCTTTAACTCGACAGTACTTGTGTAGAGTAGATACACTGAGTCAGTTTAATTGCTAATCAAAAGGCAAGTGGGAAATAAACATTTAATTTCCTTCCTGAATCAATTTGTCAGTCCTAATAAGAGAATTGTCACCTAAGCCCTGGGTCTCCCTACTCTTTCATATAATCAATACTTTTTTTTTTTTTTTTTTTTTTGGAGACAGAGTCTCACTTCTGTAGCCTGGGCTGGAGTGCAGTGTCGCGATCTTGGCTCACTGCAATCTTTGCCTTCTGTGTTCAAGTGATTCTTCTGCCTCAGCCTCCTGAGTAGCTAGGATTATAGGTGCCCACCACTAGGCCCAGCTAATTTTTTGTATTTTTAGTAGGGATGGGGTTTCACTCTGTTGGCCAGGCTGGTCTCGAACTCCTGACCTTGTGATTCACCCTCCTCAGGGTCCCAAAGTGCTAGGATTACAGGTATGAGCCACCGCGCTGGCTGGGCCTGAATACTTTGTTACACTTTTTGGAGGAGACATCTTTACTAAATACTACCTTAGGTACTGGATGACTAAATTGTACCTCACTGAAAATATGTGACATTAAAATATCCAGAATGTTGTCTTTTTTTTTTTTTTTTTTTTTTGACATGGAGTGCTCTGTCGCCCAGGCTACAGTGCAGTGGAGCGAACGTGGGTCACTACAACCTCCACCTCCCAGGTTCAAGCAATTCTCATGCCTCAGCCTCCCGAGTAGCTGGGATTACAGGCGTGCGCCACCACACCTGGCTAATTTTTATATTTTTGGTAGAGACAGAGTTCCACCATGTTGGCCAAGCTGGTCTCGAACTCCTGGCCTCAAGTGATCCGCCCGCCTCAGCCTCCCAAAAGTGCTGGAATTACAGGTGTGAGCCACCGCCCCCAGCCCTGTTCCTTTCTTTACGTAGATCCAAAGTTCTGACCTATGTGATTTTTGTCTCTGAAGAACTTCTTTTAACATCTTTTCGCAAGTCAGACCTACTGGCAACCAACTCCCTCAGTTTTTGTTTGTCTGAGAATGTCTTTATCTCTTCCTCACTTTTGAGGGATGATTTTACTGAAGAATTCTATGTTGGTGAATGTTTTTCTTCCAACACTTAAGTATTTTACTCCACTCTCTTCTTGCTTGCATGGTTTGTAAATAGAAGTCTGATGTCATTATTATCATTGTTCTTCTAGAAGCAAGGTGCTCTTTTCCTCTGGCTTCTTTTAAGATTTTTCTTGGCCGGGCATGGTGGCTCACGCCTATAATCCAAGCACTTTGGGAAGCTGAGGTGGGTGGATCACCTGAGGTCAGGATTTTGAAACACACCCTGGCCAACATGGTGAAACCCCCATCTCTACTAAAATTACAAAATTAGCTGGGTATGGTGGTGCATGCCTGTAATCCCAGCTACTCAGGAGGCTGAGGCAGGAGAATCACTTGAACCCAGGAGGCGGAGGTCACGGTGAGCCGAGATCGCACCATTGCACTCCAGCCTGGGCGACAGAGTGAGACTCGGTCTCAAAAAACAAAATTTTTTTTCTTTTTGCTAATCTACAGTTTGAATATGCTATACGAAGGTGTAGATTTTCTAGTATTCATCCTGTCTTGTGTTCTCTGAGCTTTTCGGGTCTATGGTTTGGTGTCTGTCATTAACTCTGGAAGATTCTCAGATATGATCACATCAGTTTGTGTTCTTTTTGTTCCCTTCTCTCTTTTTCTTCTGGTATTTCCGTTATGGGTATTTACACCTTTTGTGATTTCCCCACAGTTCTTGGATATTCCGTTTCATTTGTCTTTCTTTGTTCTCCTTGCATTTCAGTCTCGGAAGTTTATGCTGACATATCTTCAAGCTCATTCATCCTTCCCTTGGTCGTGTCCAGTCTACTGGTGAACTTATCAAAGGCATTCTTTGTTTCTTCATTTCAGTGTTTTTGATTTCTAGTATTTCTTTTTGAATCTTTGAGTTTCTATTTGATATATTTTGGATATTTGTCTGCTCCAAATTTTATGTTGAAATGTGGCCACCACTATTGGAGGTGGGGCCTAGTGGGAGGTATTTGTGTCATGGGGGCAGATCCTTCGTGAATGGCTTGGTGCCCTCTTTGGAGTAATAAGTGAGTTCTCACCGTATTAGGCCACATAAGATCTGGTTGCTTGCCGGGCGTGGTGGCTCACACCTGTAATCCCAGCACTGTGGGAGGCCAAGGCAGGTAGATTACAAGGTCAGGAGATCGAGACCATCCTAGCTAACATGGTGAAACCCTGTCTCTACTAAAAATACAAAAAATTAGCTGGGCGTGGTGGCGGGCGCCTATAGTCCCAGCTACTCAGGAGGCTGAGGCAGGAGAATGGCATGAACCTGGGAGGCGGGGCTTGCAGTGAGCTGAGATCATGACACTGTACTCCAGCCTGGGCGACAGAGCAAGACTCCATCTCAGGAAAAAAAAAAAAAATCTGGTTGCTTAACAGAGAGGGCACCCCTCCAACTCTCTTGTTCCCTCTCTCACCATGTGACATGCCTATGCCAACTTTGCCTTCTGCCTTGAGTAAAAGTTTCCTGAGGGCTCGCCAGAAGCCAAACAGATGCTGGTACCACGCAGAACCATCAGCCAAATAAACCTCCTTGATTTTTTATTTTTATTATGTTTTTAGAAACAGAGTTTTGCTCTGTCACCCAGGCTGGAGTGCAATGGCACGATCTCGGCTCACTGCGACCTCCACCTCTTGGGTTCAAGCGATTCTTCTGCCTCAGCCTCCTGATTAGCTGGGATTACAGGCATGTGCCACCATGCCCAGCTAATGTTGTGTTTTTAGTAGAGGCAGGGTTTCCTCATATTGGTCCGGTTGGTTTCGAACTCCTGACCTCAGATGATCCACCCGCCCCGGTCTCCCAAAGTGCTGGCATTACAGGTGTGAGCCACCACGCCCAGCCTAAACCTTCTTTATTAATGAATTACCTAGGCTCAGGTATTCTTTATAAGCAACACAAAACAGACTAACACACCATCTCTCTACTTCCGTTACCCATCTCTTCTTGCACAATGCCCACTTTTTCCAATGGAACTCTCAGCGTATTAGTCATAGTGGTTGGCAGTTCTCTGTCTGATAATTCCAGATTCTCTCCCACATCTGAATCTGGTTCTGATGCTTGCTTTGTCTCTTCAGGTTGTTTTTTCTTAGCATGCCTGTAATGTTTGTTGCTTTTAGAAGCTGAACATGACGTGTTGGGTAATAGGAACTGAGGTAGATGAGCCTTGAGTGTGAGGATTTGTGTTTATCTGGCTAGGAGTTAGCATGGATTTAACGATAGAGGAAGCTGTATCTGTAGCAGAGTCAGAGGCTTCGATTTTCCTCCGATGTCCTTGTTTTTTTGTCTCTGTTGTTGTCTTTGGTTTTCCCAAGAAAATTCTTCTGAATGAAGCCTGTGTCTTACGTATGACTCTGTGCTGTAACCCACAGATACTGTCCCAGAGCCATGTTGATGGTTAACTTGGTGGTCAAGTACTGGGGAAGGGAAGAATCTTCCTCTTATGTTTAAATCCCTGTGTTTGGATGGGTGTGGAGTGATAGGCCAGAGTTCCTGGGATGCCTTTCAGAAGAGTTTCTGAGTCTTTTTTTTTTTTTTTTCCCTCCCTCTGCTTGAGACAGGAAGACTGGAGGGGGCTGGAGTTAGCAAGTCGCCCTTTCCCTGGTCGGATAAGGCTTTATTACAGCAGATTCCCTTGAGGCCTGGCCTTCCGTACAAAGAACATAGCTGGAACAGAACAAAGCTCTGGGCATACTTTAGAATGTTTGCCTCCCACCGCCTCCACCAGAAGCCCCAGGGGAATCTTCTCCAACCTCCCCAGTGAGAATGTGGTGGGAGTCCCAGACATAAAACTCATGAAAGTGTGGGGACTGCCCCCAAAGGCTGACCCCCTGAAGTTTTGAACTCTCAGACTCCTCCATGCCAAGCCCCCAGCAATTCATCCATTGCAGTGTAAGAGTTTCTGCCAGGAATGGCCCCAGCATTGGTCTCTGCTCCGTGTGAACTGTGAGTCTCTGTGTCCACCTGTTTGTCTAGTTTTCAGGGCACATCTTTACCCTGTGAGCTTAATTCTGTCATGCATCTCAGAATCACTGTTTCTTATTTTAGCTTGTTTCCATTTGTTTAGCTTATTTTGTTATAAGGGAGTGACGACCTCCAAGCTCTTAGACGTGCTGGAGTGGAAACCGGAAGTGCCTTTGCGATTGTTTTTGCATCAACAGTGACCAGCTGTGTGTGTTCTCTGATGGATCAGTCCTGATGGCTGCAACTTAAACTTATAGGAGAAATGTCAGCACTTCAGACTGAGGTGCTCAGTATTCTGTTTAAGGTCTTAAAAGATAGAGGAAAAGAGAGTATATTCTACAGGTATGTTCCCTTAGGTAATAGGAGATTGACCGTTCTTCCTTTGAGGACTCTGGGACGGGGGAAAGAAAGGCTATGACAGAAGTGTCGAGCTGAATATATAGATGGATACATGGAAAGTGCACCAAACAATGCCGACTACAGGCTGAACAATCGCATGTGTGGATTTTATTTCCAGAAAACAAGTACTCACCCAGAAAATGGCCTGTTGAGTGTGTGGGCCCATTTGTGTTAGTGTGTGTTCTGAATTGTGTGTGTGTGTGTGAGATGGGATCTTGCCATGTTCCCAGGCTGGTCTCGAACTCCTGGGCTCAAGCAGTCTTCCCACCTCAGCCTCCCAAGTAGCTGGGACTGCAGGTGCAAGCCAGTGCATTATTGAACCCATTTGCTCCATGTGACTAGACTGGGGCACCTCAGCAGCCAGTGTTTCTCTGCAGAACACTGGACAGCACGGTACCCCCGAAGCCTGTGGAGCAGGCACTGCACAGATGAGAATACCACAGCTCCAAGAGATACTGCAGAAAGAGGTGAGGGGACTTCCCAGGGATGCACAGGTACTAAGAGGCCCGTCTGACGTCATTGCATCTTCCTGCGGATGCTGTGACCTTTGCCCCGTCTTCGTGTCCTTGAGTCTCTGTAGAGGCCGATGATCCAGAAGCTTCTGCCTTCTGAAACTGCATCCAATCTTTTCCCTTTCACAGCACCTGGCCTTTCTCCAACCTCCTCAGCCAGCCTTCCCATCTTCCTCATGAGCTCTTCTTCCTAAAGATCTTGTATTATATTATTCAGAGGTCAGCAGTCGCTCCTGTCTTTTTAGTATGAAAAAAATCAATGTCCTCTGAGCAATCCATTCTAGACTTATATATAAGATGAAGTTGTATTTGTGCTGTGTCTAAAAGGGAACCCATCCTCCAAGAAAAAAAAGCAGTGTTCGGATTTCTGGTTGCAACTCTTTTTGGCTTTTCACCTCCACGTCTCCAGCCATGTCTATCATTTTCTAAAATGGAGGTTGCCAGGGACCTCACTGTGAAGCAAAATGTTGATAATATTTCTCCTGTTAACACATTTCTCCATTTTCCCCCTTACCTCCCTCAGCAAGCACTGGATTAACTGCCGGAGGTTGATGAAATCATTTTATTCCTCTCTAAAAAGAAATAAGTAAATCCATTTAGTACTGCAATAAAGAATTGGCACAGGCATGAACCCACATCAGAAATCCTAAACAAGGATGAATGGTCAGGAATACAAAATCTTCCTTTTTGTTTTTTTGAAGACAGAGTTTTGCTCTTTTCGCCCAGGCTGGAGTGCAGTGGTCCGATCTCAGCTCACTGCTACCTCTGCCTCCCAGCTTCAAGTGATTCTCCTATCTAGTAGATGGGATTACAGGTGTGCACCACCATGCCCGGCTAATTTTGTATTTTTAGTAGAGACAGTTTCACCATGTTGGCCAGGCTGGTCTCAAACTCCTGACTTCAGGTGATTCGCCTGCCTCGGCCTCCGAAAGTGTTGGTATTACAGGCGTGAGCCAACCACGCCTGCCTTGTTTTGTTTTGTTTTGTTTCGTTTTGTTTTTGAGACAGGGTCTTGCTCTCTTGCCCAGGCTGGAATACAGTGGCATGATCTCAGCTTACTGCAACTTCTGCCTCCCAAGTTCAAGCAATTTTCATACTTCTGCTTCCCAAGTAGCTGGAATTATAGATATGCACCACCATACCCAGCTAATTTTTGTATTTTTAATAGAGACAGAGTTTTCATCATGTTGACCAGGCTGGTCTCGAACTCCTGACCTCAGGTGATCCACCTGCCTTGGCCTCCCAGAGTGCTGGGATTCCAGGCATGAGCCACCATGCCCGGCCAGGATCCTCACTTTTAAATACCGGATCTCCCTGATTGGATTCAGATTGTGTGGTCTCAGCTAGAATACTGTCCAAGTCATTTTGTGTCTGCTGAGTATAAAATTTGAGCACACAATGTTCATTTTCCTCTCATTTGTTATGTTTTGATTGTCCATTGAAGGTGTTGTCTGATCTCTACACTGGATGGTTAATGTTTTTTTTTGTTTTTTTTTTTTTAATCACGACTCGTAAGCAATTGGTGGGGAAAACACTTTCAAACCATGCAAATCTCTTTCCTCGTCAACACTCGTGCCCTGGTTGAGCATCTGTTGATGATTTCTGCCCAGACAAGTCTTCCCTGCCTTGTGGTGTTGATTTTCCGTCTCTATACGCCTTCTTCATTTACTGATTGGCACTGTGCAACTCTACTTCTAGCAAGAGCCGTCCCTGGTCCCCCATTTCTTTTTTCTAATCTGTTGACTGTGGACTCGTGGATTCCTAGACTTTGCAATGACTTATAATTTATGACTGCCTTAACTATTTTGGTGCTCAAGTTGTCCCAGTATGAGCTGCTTCACGGCCAGCACTAGCTCCTTCAAGCCGGCTCTTGTGGCATACCCGCTGGTTAAGTGAGTTAGTTTTGAGCACAGTGCAGAGTAAATACAGTCTCTGTGTAAGACATTGATTAGGATGTGCTGCTGCTGTTGTTTAAGTCAGCAGCTAGACACGGAGGAATGATCCACGCAATGCTCACCCTATCACTTATTTGGGGTCACCCCTACACACACATTGGTGGTTTGTACGTGTTTTTGTTTTGTTTTTTTGAGACAGCGCCTTGCTCTGTTGCCCAGGCTGGAGTACAGTGGCACAGTCATGGCTCACTGTAGCCTCAACCTCCTGGGCTCAAGTGATCCTCCCGCCCCAGCCTCCTGAGTAGCTGGGACCACAGGCACGGCACGCACCACACCTAGCTTATCTTTGTATCTTTTTTTTTTTTTTCTTTTTATTTTGAGATGAAGTCTTGCTCTGTTGCCCAGGCTGGAGTGCAGTGGCCAGATCTCAGCTCACTGCAAGCTCCACCTCCTGGGTTTATGCCATTCTCCTGCCTCAGTCTCCCGAGTAGCTGGGACTACAGGCACCCACCACCTCGCCCGGCTAGTTTTTTTGTATTTTTTAGTAGAGATGGGGTTTCACCATGTTAGCCAGGATGATCTCGATCTCCTGACCTCGTGATCCGCCCATCTCAGCCTCCCAAAGTGCTGGGATTACAGGCTTGAGCCACTGCGCCCGGCCCCTTTGTATCTTTTGTAGAGATGGGGTTTCACTGTGTTGCCCATATCCTGGGCTCAAGCGATCCTCCTGCCTTGGCCTCCCAAAAATGGGAGCTGTGATTACAGGTGTGAGCCACCGTACCCAACTTGTGCAGTGTTGGTACTAACTGGAGGAGGGCACCTTACCTCCAGCTGCATTCAGGGACTGCAGGTTCTCAGACGCTGACAGAGCCTTTCGAAGTTGGTCACGTTTGTGGTTGCTAATCTGCCTCCACACTGATTCAGTGTGGGTGATTCTAATCTTCAGAGCCCATACTCATTTAGCGCATCATGTGTGTGTGTTGGGGAGTGATTTGCTTTTACTTCCCCTGTTTTCGCCTCATCCCATTTGAAACTTGGAAAATTGTCAGAAAAAATCAGTCCTTCTTCCAATGATGTTTTTATTTTTATTATTTTTTCATGCGTATATATTTTTTGAGATGAAGTCTTGCTCTGTCGCCCGGGCTGGAGTGCAGTAGCACGACCTTGGCTCACTGCAGCCTCTGCTTCCTGGGTTCAAGCGCTTCTCCTGCCTCAGCCTCCCGAGCAGTTGCGATTACAGGCGTGCGCCACCATGCCTGGCTAATTTTTGTGTTTTTAGTGGAGATGGGGTTTTCCCATGTTGGCCAGGCTGGTCTTGAACTACTGACCTCAAGTGATCCACCTACCCCGGCTTCCCAAAGTGCTGGGATTATAGGCGTGAGCCACTGCACCTGGCCTCCAATGATTTTTTTTTTTTTTTTTTTTTTTTTTTTAAGATAGAGTCTCACTCTTGCTCAGGCTGAAGTGCATTAGCGTGATCTTGGCTCACTGCCATCTCTGCCTCCCCGGGTTCAAGTGATTCTCCTGCCTCAGCCTTCCTAGTAGGTGGGACCACAGGCGCCTGCCACCACGCCCAGCTAATTTTTGTATTTTTAGTAGAGACGGGGTTTCACCATATTGGCCAGGCTGGTCTCAAACTCCTGACCTTGTGATCTGCCTGCCTCAGCCTCCCAAAGTGCTAGGATTACAGGCGTGAGCCACTGCACGTGGCCTCCAATGATATTATTAATCAATTTTACTTTAATCTGTGCAGCATAGCTTTAGAACAGTACTAGATTGGCTGCTTCCACTTTTTACCATCTGATTCCACTTGCAGTGATGTGTAGGAAGCAGTGCATGACTCAGGCGTTGCTCTGCGTTCTCGGAAAATAAAGCAGGTTCTTATCCATTATCAGATGTAAACGGAAAGAATCTTTATGCCTACATGTCCTATGCAGTTCAGGTACATTAGTAATCTCCATCTGGTTCCTCTAAATTTGTACTGTGAACTGATGAAGAGAATATATTAATAGTCCTATGACTGTATTCTTTTTCTTTTTGGAAACAGGGTCTTACTCTGTCTCCCAGCCTGTAGCACAGTGGTGCCATCATAGCTCACTGCAGCCTCGAACTCCTGGGTTCAAGTGATCCACCTGCCTCAGCCTCCTGAGTAGCTGGGACTACAGGCATGTTCCATGAAGCCCAGCTAATTTTTAATTTTTTTTTTTTTTTTTTTTGGTAGAGACGGGGGTCTCACTATGTTGCCCAGGCTGGTCTTGAACTTCTGGCCTCAAGTGATCCTCCCGCCTGAACCCCACAAAGTGCTGGGACTTCAGCCACCACGCCTGGCCCTGTGTTTCCAGTGAAAATGTTCTATGAGTTCATACCAATAATTTTCCTGAAGTTTTATTCTTCAACATTATATTTTAACTTCATACCACCTATTGGCTAAATGCATCTCTTTGTGCAATATTGTCCAAAATGTTGGGCATATTTGTTCACAGTTTCTAAAATGAGAGTGATGCCACCATTAACCATTCTTTTTTGTTGGAGATTTCCACAACCTGCTAGACAAACTCTCGTAAAGCTGTAACACTCTGTGTGAATTACTTATGCGAATATTGAGGAAAAATTGATGGTAGAAAATGTCTTTGAGTTATGTTGAGTTCATGCTTTTGAAATACGTGTATATTGCCCCTTACTCAGACTGAATCACAGTACGGCGCTGAGTCCCTTCCCAAAAGGGTGACTCCAAACATAACCGGGGAAAAAAGGAAGCAGGCACCCCAGTGTGCACAGCACAGTGGTGTGGTTCTTGTCGGGGCGCATACTTAGCTCTGCTTCATCTGAGTCCGGGCTATGCCTGCTTCGCCTCACCCTCAAATATTTTCAGGGTTTTTTTTTTTTTTTTCCTTCTCAAATGTAATTTATGAAAAAGTAGGTTACCGAACTAAGAGCAAACAAACCCATGTGGCATTGCATTTTAAACATAAAGTAACACTTGCTCTATTTAAGATGAAGCTTCTGCAGATGGAACATAAAGGGTGTTTTCATCTTCCGCTTGACGATACACTTTCGGCTGCTTGCAGAATTGCAGCCAAGATGTGTGTTAATCCTTTCTGTGACCGCGGACTCCGCGGCGGCAGCTGCTGTGAGGCGGGCATCTGAATTCCAGGAGCAGTGAGGGACAGGAATAACAAGGCCAGGTGTTGCCCGCCTGCCCGCAGAGTGAAAGAGCTGCTTCACTGCGCCTCTCCCCTGCGCCGCGGGAAGCCACGGGCAGGAGCATGGAGCGTGCCCAGGGGCCCAGCCAGGCCAGAGCACCAGGTTCAGCAGTGTTGGCGTCCACCCTAGCACACACCTTGGTTTTGGCAGCATGCTTCCCAGAGATCCACAGTATATAAAGTTATGGAAATAAAGTTCATGAAAGAGAACAGTGTGAGAAAAAAATGTGAATGCGTTTCCTCTGGCTCAAATCACCGAATGCTTTGAGCCACATTGTTTTTAGACGTTTTTGTTTATTTTTTTTTTAAGTAGATCTCCCTTGCCAAGAATAGAATGTCTGATTTTCTAAATAACTGGAGTGGGTTTTGTTGTTGTTTATATTTCATCCCCAATGAGGAATTGTTTGTAGGTTTAACATAGATGTGAAAGTAACCGGGATTGTATCTGAATGGACCGAGGGGCTGTAAAATGGCATGTCAATGGAGTTTTGCTTTTGGCTGTGTGAAGGTGGCTTTTGCGAAGAATTCTGATCTGTTGGTTTTCTCATGCTACGTTCTGGAAGATGAAGCTGGTGTTGTTAAGGATGTGGAGTGGGAAGCTCGTTTACTCAGAGGGTGGAGCCCTGAGCGCTGGGATGATTCTGTCTTTACTCCCCATGTTTAGCCATCGAGTTGAGTTCCTCCATCAGAGCACCGTAAAATCCCACAGGGCTTAGGGACTAGGTTATATACCTGTCACAAGCCCTGCAAGTTCTGCTTCTCTGAGAGCTTCTGACCCCACCTTGTCTAGGCAGCACCGTTTGCAGAGGGCTCTGAAGTACAGCAAGGGAGCTGGTCTCCCTGGAACACCATGGGGGGAGGAGGGGAGTGACATGTTACGCCTGCATTTGGAAAGATCCCTGGCATCTGTGAGGAAGGTGATCCGGGAAGCGACAAGCTGGGAGTCCAGAGAGAGGATGAGGGATGGAAGCAGGCGTTGGGGTTGGGCAGGCTTGAGAGAGAACCTCCTCGAAAGCCCACGTGGTGGGACGTGAGTGCTGGGGGCTGGGGCTGGATGGGAGAATCCTCTGCCACCTCTGGTGGAACAGATCACCGGGTGAACATGTCTTGGTGACTTCACACGCCATTCCCCGTGCCTTCCGTCCTGGGCAAGGAAGAGATCACAGAGCTTGGGAAGGGACATGGCTGCACCCTACAGGTGGCTCCGATGATGGCCTCGCATCCCCCAGGGAGAGAGTCTTAGTCATCAGGTATTACACGTGGGCGAGAGGTTGACCCTTGGCTGGCTGGCAGCTGACAGCTAGAATTAGAGAATGCAGGGCAGCCAGAGAGGTCACTTTGAGACATGTCGAGGATGAGGTGTGCCCGATGGGACATCTGCGTGGCTGTGTTCAGCAAGGGTTGAATGCTAACCTGGGACAAGGGAAACCTGGGTGGCCAGTGTGAGACTCAGATGTCCCTAGAACAGGACACAATAGGGTCATATGGTGATCGTAGCTGAGGCCATAGTCCAGTCTGTGCTTTCTCTCTCTCCCCATATTCTACCACAGTCCTCATTCAGATTCCTCCCCTGCAGCCTCTCAGTTCCCCGCTAGAATTCCTTTTTTGGGGGGCGGGGAGACAGGGTCTCACGCTGTCACCCAGGCTGGAGCGCAGTGGCGCAATCCCGGCTCACTGCATCCTCCACCTCCCGGGTTCAAGCAATTCTCCCACCTCAGCCTCCAGAGTAGCTGGGATTACAGGCACGCACCACCATGTCCAGCTAATTTTTGTATTTTTAATAGAGACGGGGTTTCACCATGTTGGCCCGGATGGTCTTGATCTCCTTACCTAGTGATCCGCCCGCCTCAGCCTCCCAAAGTGCTGGGATGTGACAGGCGTGAGCCACCGCTCCTGGCCTGGAATTCCTTTTCATCTGGCCACTGAGCTGTAGGATAGTCCACTGGCACATTTTGCCGTTGGTCGGCATTGTTTGATGGTGGTGGTGGTAATGGTAGTTCCAGATGATTCTATGTGTTTCTCCCATTTCTTAGGTGTCAGATACTAGGAAACCCATTTGGCTCCTGCAGATAAGTTGGCAGAGAGAGGCCCTCGTTCACCTTTATCAGATGTCACCTGTAGAAAGGTGGCAGAGAGCTGGTGCACTGGCACTCACTGCAGAGATGTGATTGCAAACCCAGGGGCCTGATTGCTGCCCTCAGCGGTGGGCTTCTCTGTCCTAGAGCATCTTCCCCGTCACGTGACTGTGCTTGGTTTCAGGGGCTGGTGTATTCCCAGGAGAGGCAGGCTGAGCACTCTTCCTGCTGCGGGTTCCCCTGGCGTTAGGATTTTCCAAAACATTGTAAGAACTAACATGAGAAAAAAGAAATAGCCTTTATCTCTCGTGCCTGACAGATAATCCGATTACTCTGGGGATTCGATAAAAATAAATCATTGTTTATTCTTAGAGTTATCTTCTGTGATGACCGAAGTAATCATTTGTGAGACACTTTCAAAATTTAAATCAGATGTACAGAACTCGGCTTCAGGAACAAGTAAATATAGAAAGGGCCACGCGGTCCAGGCACAGTGGCTCACACCTGTCATCCCAGCACTTTGGGATGCTGAGGTGGGCGGGTCACTTGAGGTCGGAAGTTCAAGACCAACCTGGGCAACATGGTGAAAACGCCTCCCCACAAAATATCCCAAAAAAATAGCTGGGTGTGGTAGTGCACACCTGGAGTTCCAGCTACTTGGGAGGCTGAGGTGGAAGGATAGCTTGAACCCAGGAGGTGGAGGCTGCAGTGAGCCAAGGTCATGCCACTGCACTCCAGCCTGAGTGACAGAGCCAGACTCTGACTCAAAAAACAAAAGACAAAACAGAAAGACTCATGTGAATTTGAAGAGAGTTTGCATGAGAGTTTGAATGTGAGTTTGAAGAGTCTGATTGATTATGTCATAGAAGCCATTTGCTCTCAGCTGTGTGCCCCTGGAAGCCACTGTGGGGACCCCGTCGTGCTCCTGATGTGTCTCGGGGGTGATGCTTAGAGACCCTGAGGGCAGTGTATTTCTGTGTTTCCCTGTTCTGTTTTACTTTCCCTAATACTTTACAAAACTGTGCGACGGGCCGGGCGCAGTGGCTCACACCTGTAATCCGAGAATTTTGAGAGGCCAAGGCAGTTGATCATCTGAGGTCAGGAGTTCGAGACCAGCCTGGCCAACACGGTGAAACCCCATCTCTACTAAAAATGCAAAAAATTAGCCGGGCATGGTGGTACACGCCTGTAATCCAGCTACTTGGGAGGCTGAGGCAGGAGAATTGTTTGAACCCGGGAGGCGGAGGTTGCAGCAAGCCAAGATCGTGCCATTGCACTCCAGCCTGGGCGACAGAGCAAAAACTCCACCTCAAAACAAAAAAAAATATGCAATGGCTTTCTGCTAACATATCTGGTTTTGTTCCCAGGACATGTCCTCATAGAGATTTCAAGTACCCACAAGAAACTCAACGAGAGTCTTGATGAAAATGTACGTGATCTGTGTTTCTATTTACAAAATACACTTGTTTTAGGTTTTAGAACTTACTTTGCTTAAAGTCTCAAATCTGGTGTGAATTTATTTCCTTCTGTTAACAGTTTAAAAAATTCCACAAAGAGATTATCCACGAGCTGGAGAAGAAGATAGAACTTGATGTGAAATATATGAACGTAAGTGCATGGTTCTCCTCCAGCCCCAGCCTTGGACTGCCTGACCTCCCACCCTGAGAACTCATTCCCACTGTTGACTCATCAGCAGCAGACAGGAGCGAAGGCTCCCTGTTGATGATACCCAGATGCATGAAACTGACAAGCTCCCTTTGGGCTGCATGGACCGGTTTTTGCTAACACTTGGGATCTCTATTAGAAAGCATAGGGGCCAGGTGCGGTGGCTCATGCCTGGTAATCCCAGCACTTTGGGAGGCCAAGGTGGGTGGATCACTTGAGGTCAGTAGTTCAAGACCAGCCTGGCCAACATAGTGAAACCCCATCTCTACTCAAAATACAAAAAAAATTAGCCAAGCATGGTGGCACATGCCTGTCATCCCAGCTACTCAGGAGGCTGAGGCAGGAGAATGGCATGAACCCGGGAGGCAGAGTTTGCAGTGACTCGAGATGGCGCCATTGCACTCCAGCCTGAGCGATAGAGCTAGACTCCATCTCAAAAAAAAAAAAAAAAAAAAAAAACCTAGGAAAAAGTATTGCCAGAAATCACGCTGCTTCCAGAAAGCATCGTCTTCACAGAATACATTCACGCTGTAGGACATCTGTGCTTGCGTCACTGCAGCTGATGCAGACAAGCCAGCAGCGCTTCAGGCTGTGGGTGGTGTGCGGGAGAGTGCCGGGACACGCCCAGACCCATCTGCAGAGACCGCTCCTGCATGGCGCCCCTTCTCTGTCCACTGTTGTCCATTCCAGCAGATTTCTCCAGGTCCCCTTCAGGGTGGCCCTTCTGCCTCAGTATTTAGGGCTTTTGCCATCTTCCCTTGCTGCTACAGAGTACTTAACTTTCTCCTGCCACCCAAAGCCCCCTTTCTGCTCACCAAGACCCCCGTGTGGCAGTGAGTGTGTGAGTTGCCCTGAAATCATCCCTCCCCTGTGGTCCTCGTGAGGCCTGCTGCCTGGCTTCACGCTCCCAGCTGGAGGCCACAGGACCTGGACAGCTGCTAAGGTGCATTATCTGATTGTTATCCTTTCAGAAACTCCAAAACATAAACAACCCTTCTTTTTTTTTTTTTTTTTTTTTTTGAGATGGAGTCTTGCTCTGTTGCCCAGGCTGGAAGTGCAGTGGTGCAATCTCGGCTCACTGCAGCCTCCGCCTCCTGGGTTCCAGCGATTGTCCTACCTCAGCCTCCCAATTAGCTGGGATTACAGGTGTTCACCCCCACACCCGGCTGATTTTTATATTTTTTAGTAGAGAGATGGAGTTTCACCATATTAGCCAGCCGGGTCTTGAACTTCTTACCTCGAGATCCACCCGCCTCGGCCTCCCAAAGTGCTGGGATTAGAGATGTGAGCCACCGCGCCTGGCCAGACACCCTTCTTATTTGCACTTCACAGATTATAGGAAAAACAGGAATTTGAATTCTGATGCAGGTCTGTTTAAGACCCTGTGTTTGCTGGGCGCGGTGGCTCATGCCTGTAATCCCAGCACTTTGGGAGGCCAAGGTGGGTGGATCCTGAGGTCAGGAGTTCGAGACCAGCCTGGCTGACATGGTTGAACCCTGTCTCTACTAAAAATACAGCCGGGCGTGATGGTGTGCGCCTGTAATCCCAGCTACTTGAGAGGCTGAGGCACGAGAATCGCTTGAACCTGGGAGGCGAAGAGTGCAGTGGCGCCATCTCGGCTTGCTGCAATCACCTTGGTGGCTAAGTGCTTTGGATGGGACTTGGAGACTTTGGGTGGCAGAAGAAAGTTAACTACCCAGCATCAAAAAGCCTTTGAGGAAAGAAGGAATAAAAGAAAGAGACGGCCGGGCACGGTGGCTCAAGCCTGTAATCCCAGCACTTTGGGAGGCCGAGACGGGTGGATCACGAGGTCAGGAGATCAGGACCATCCTGGCTAACACGGTGAAACCCCGTCTCTACTAAAGAATACAAAAAACTAGCCGGGCGAGGTGGTGGGCGCCTGTAGTCCCAGCTACTCGGTAGGCTGAGGCAGGAGAATGGCGTGAACCCAGGAGGCGGAGCTTGCAGTGAGCCGAGATCCAGCCACTGCACTCCAGCCTGGGCAACAGAGCGAGACTCCATCTCAAAAAAAAAAAAAAAAAGAAAAGAAAGAGAAGATGTCCTCAGAGACCTGCCTTCTGGTCAGGGCTCCTCATTTAAACAGTAACCTTTAGAACAAAGCCAAGACATTAAAGTTGAATGAAGGGGGCCATGTGAACTGAGGGGTGAGGGTTCTCACCAGTGTGTGGATGGTGTGAACCTCAGAGTGAGGGTCCCAACCATCGTGCAGATGGTGTGAACTGCAGAGTGAGGGCTCCAGCCAGCATAAGGATGGTGTGAAATGAGGGCCCCGGCCAGTGTAAGGATGATGTGAACTGTGGGGTGAGGGTCCCAGCCAGCGTAAGGATGGTGTGAAATGAGGAGTGTGGGCCCTGGGCAGTGTGAGGATGATGTGAACTGTGTGATGAGGGTCCCAGCCAACATGGAGATAGTGTGAACTGAGGGATGAGGGCCCTGGTCAGCATGAGGATGGTGTGAAGTGTGGGTGTGAGGACCCTGGCCAGCAGGAGGATGGTGTGAACTGGTGTGGGTGTGGGGGCCCCAGCCAGCGTGAGGATGCCATGAAGTGAGGGTGTCAGGGCGCTGGTGAGCCATACACAGTGGAAGTGTGAGCAGAAGCAACTGTGACAATTTGTGTGGTAATAAGCACAGCAATTTAACTTACAGGCAACTCTAAAAAGATACCAAACAGAACACAAGAATAAATTAGAGTCTTTGGAGAAATCCCAGGCTGAGTTGAAGAAGATCAGAAGGAAAAGCCAAGGAGGCCGAAACGCACTCAAATATGAACACAAAGAAATTGAGGTGAGCTTTTCAGCAATATCTTGTTTTCTTTTGTTGTTGACAATTTATACAGTTGAAGAGGAGGTTGGCTGGGCGCGGTGGCTCACGCATGTAATCCCAGCACTTTGGGAGGCCAAGGCAGTGGGATCATATGAGGTCAGGAGTTCAAGACCAGCCTGGCCAATGTGGTGAAACCTTGCCTCTACTAAAAGTACAAAAATTAGCTAGGGTGATGGCAGGTACCTGTAGTCCCAGCTACTCAGGAGGCTAAGGCAGGAGAATTGCTTGAACTTGGGAGGCAGAGGTTGCAGTGAGCCAAGATTATGCCACTGCACTCCAGACTGGGTGACAGAGCAAGACTCCATCTCAAAAAAAGAAGAGTTTTGAAGTTGATCTCATGGAATTGGGAAGTATAATGGTGGTTACATTTCATTCTGTAGATAGCTGAGGATGGTCAGTGTGTTGACTGGGGGGTGGATGAAGGAGAGGTTGGTTAATGGGTCCAAACATACAGTTGGATAAAAGAAATAAGTTCTAGCGTCCAATAGCAGAGTAGGGTGACTATAGTTAACGGCAATGCATTGTTTATTTCAAAATAGTTAGAAGAGAGGTCTTGGAATGTTCCCAACACATAGAAATAATAAGAACTTGAGGTGATGGACACCAAAGGACCCTGCTTTATCATTATCACGTGTGCCCTATAAATATATAAATATAATCTATCAGTTTTTAAAAATAAGCATTTTGACTGAGAGCTGAAGGCTGTAGAGTTTTCCAGAGTTAAGTATAATTAATCCGTGACCTCCTGCCAAAACATGGGCTTTTTCTCCTGGCTCTGAAAGAAGAAGGGATTCTCCATGATCAGTGTTACTATTCCCATTGTACAGATGGGAAAAATGAGACTTAGGTTAAATCATATTTTATTAGTCTGTTTTCATGCTGCTGATAAAGACATACCCTGAGACTGGGCAATTTACAAAAGAAAGAGGTTTAATGAACTCACAGTTCCACATGGCTGGGGAGGCTTCTCAAAATCGTGGTGGAAGGGAAGGAGGAGCAAGTCACGTCTTAACACGGATGGCAGCAGGCAAAGAGAGAGCTTGTGCAGGAAATGCCCCCTTATGAAACCACCAGATCTTGTGAGACTTCTTCACTATCACAAGAATAGCACGGGAAAGGCCTGCCCCCATGAATCAGTTACCTCCCACCAGGTCCCTCCCGAAACACATAGGAATTATGGGAGCTACAAATCAAGATGAGATTTGGGTGGGGACACAGCCAAACCATATCACGTATTGTTGGCATTTGGAACTGGGTTTGAACCAGGAACTTTCTGGTTCCAAAGTACATGGTGCTTTCCAGCAGGACAGGTTCATATCTCTGGAGTACAAAATAATATTTGTGCAAATCGCCCCTTGGGAATGTCAAGCCCTGGGGCAACTTCTCTCTGCACATGAGTCAGGGACCTCAAGGAGAATGATGGTATCTACTTAGGTCAGGTTACAGCATTCTTTCCTCTCATGTATTTACTCTGTTATTCAAATAAAGCAGGCGTAAAGATGGCAGAAGATAAACGTCAGGCTGCACGCTATCTGATGCTCATGTCATACTTAAGTAATTACTGTTTTTTTTTAGTACGTGGAGACCGTTACTTCTCGTCAGAGTGAAATCCAGAAATTCATTGCAGATGGTTGCAAAGAAGCTCTGCTTGAAGAGAAGAGGCGCTTCTGCTTTCTGGTTGATAAGCACTGTGGCTTTACAAACCACATACATTATTATCACTTACAGGTGGGTGTGGTGGCAAATTGCCTTGAGTATTAATAACCTTATTTCATATTTAAATGCCCCAGAAGACTGGGCCATGGCTCCCGCCTGTAATCCCAGCACTTTGGGAGGCTGAGGTGGGCCTGGGCAACATGGCAGAACTCTGTGTCTATAAAAAATAAAAAAAAACTAGCCAGGCATGGTAGCATGTGCCTGTAGTCCCAGCTACTCAGGAGGCTGACGTGGGAGGATCCCTTGAGCCTCGGAAGTTGAGGCTGCAGTGAGCTACGATTGTGCCACTGCACTCCAACCTGAGCAACGGAGCAGGACCCTGTCTCAATCAGTCCATACATACAGAGATACACATACATGCACGCCACCCAGTTTCCGCACAGGCCCAATATAAAGCAGTGGGCCATTTTGCCAATGAAAAGATTCCAGAGAAACTGGTTTTGGCCAACTTGAACATAAAAACTTATAGAAATACAGCTGAAATGGTCAAATTTCCATGTATAATGTTTAATTAATTAATAATACATCCATATTTAATGTCCTTCCTAAAATAATGCTTCATCATTGAAAAATAGCACATGTTTGCTCTTCTCACCTGCGAGTCAGCTTTCCCCAGGCCCTTTCTGATGTGTCCTCAGCATCACTGTCTTCACCATGGCTGCATGGCTGCCGGTGAGTCCCAGCGGGCCTGGGGCTACGCCACCTGGGCAATTTGAGATGCTCCCTTCATGGGTCTGTGTCCGGGGGTCATGGGCAGCTCTGCCCCAGCCCACGGGCCGCCATTTACGCACCTCAGGACGGCTGGGCTCAGCGATGTGTTCATTCCTCTTGGTCGCGTTGGTTCCTGGTTTCTTCAACTGAATGACCTCATCACCCTCCTTCCAACACACGCAGCTGTGAGGTTCGAACCTCCAGGAATCATTATGCAACACACGTCACATTTCCTTTCCTTTGTTTTACATTATGAACTCTGCTGGGCCTTGGTAAACATCCAAAACTAGCACTGGTTGAGGTCAGAAACTCATTGTTGTTCATAGTAAAGTTAGAGAGTGTTCCAAAATAGGAGAAGCTTTGCAAGAGCTTGAAGGTAAGTCAACTTCGTCTTTGTTTTAAAGGAAAAATACCTTGGCCTTGTATGTATGCAAATGTTGTGTTTTCTATAAACTTTTTACAACTTTAAGGAATATTCAGGACTGGGCATGGTGGCTCACCCTTGTAATCCCAACACTGTGGGAGACCAAGGTGGGTGAATCACTTGAGGTCAGGAGTTTGAGACCAGCCTGGCCAACATGGTGAAACCCTGTCTCTACTAAAAATATAAAAATTAATCATATGTGGTGGTGGGCACCTGTAATCCCAGCTACTCAGGAGACTGAGGCAGGAGAATTGCTTGAACCCAGGAGGCAGAGGTTGCAGTGAGCCCAGATTGCACCACTGCACTCCAGCCTGGACAACAGAGCAAGACTCTGTCTCACAAAAAAAAAAAAAAAAAGGAATATTCAGCTCCCTAAACTAAATAAGATTTAAAATTCATACAGCAGGCCAGGCACAGTGGCTCACGCCTATAATCCCAGCTCTTTGGGAACCAGGGCAGGAGGATCACTTGAGCCCAGGAGTTCCAGACCAGCCTGGGCAACATAGCGAGACCCTGTCTCTCCAAAAACAAAAAAAAGTTTTAATTAGCCAGGTGTGGTGGTGTGCACCTGTGGCCCCAGCTAGTCAGGTGGCTGAGGTGGAAGGATTATTTGAGCCCAGGAGTTCGAGGTTGCAGTGAGCTGTGATCATGCCAGTGCACTCCAGCCTGGGTGACAGAGCCAAAATCCTCTCTCAGAAAAGAACAGAATGGTTACAGCAAAGGAAATAATTGCTGTATTAGGTGATCACTTTTGTCAACAGCACATCTGTACTAGTTCCGGGAATGTAGAGTTCACTTCAGAATCTTCTCTTCCCAGAGTGAGGGCATCCTATGGCACCGGGGTTGCAGGCTGGAGAGGGACAGAGGTGACCTCGAGGTTCTCTTCCTGCGTGGTGCCCCGCCGTGTCATGAGGCAGCCTGGCCCCTTTTCAGGGAGCTCCAGTTATCAGCAGTCTTTCTTAGACTTAACCATGGGTCCCCAGTAATGCTTTATAGAGTGATGCAGACCAAAACTGCTCCTTTCTATACTGGAAGTTTCTTCAAGTATCTGAAAACTGGTTTTGTGACTTCTCTTAATCCAGCTAAAGTGCCCTAGTCCTTTCTGTGGAGTTGGGATGAAGCAGGCCCAAGCAGCTGGTCCACCGTGCTGCAGAGTGTCAGGGTGACAGTTGGGGACAAGGGTGGTGTGAGGGGGCTTTGCCCTTCCCCAGGACTGACATCAGCCCCCGCCACTCTTGATAAACTCAGAAGCTGAGTAAAAGCAGTGCGACTGCCGTGCACACAGCTGCAGGACAGGCCCCTGCCTCCCCTTTTCCAACCAGAGTGCCGTTCAGAAAAGGTGTTCGCTGGAAGCGCTTGGGGGGCCTCTCAGAGTCCAGCTGTCAGCAGAGCCAGGCTCGTGGGTGCTGGAGGGGCGCTCTGCCTCCAGGGTTGCGGGTTCTCGCCCCTGCTGGTGAGGTCTGCTCTGCAAAGCCTTGTTTGGCCTGTGGTGCGGGGGGCATCCCTCAGCACTGCCCACCACTCACCCACGGTCCCTCTTCCCCATAGACAGACTCTCAGGACAGTCTGATTCACTTCTCTAATGTCTGAATCGGTCAGAGCCAACTCCTGGGCCAGTGGCCTGTGTTGGAGGTGCTGCTTTTAATAGGAGTGGGAGGGAAAAAGTGATGGTTGACGTTTCTGGGGCCACCTGGAAAACGGGATTCCTACAGATTGCTCACTCCCTCCCTTTGCGTTTACGTTGTTGTTCTTAACCATTTACCATCTCCACATTAGTCCCATGCTATGTATTCACACTGAGGGAGCAGGATATTTCCTTTAGAGTCAGAGCCTTTGCCCCTCTCGGCCAGTGAGACACAGCTGATCCTCTGGGCACTCAAAGTGCTCACCTAGTAGTTTAACCCAGAGCCCCCACACTCCTGGTGCTAAGCCAGTAATTCTGTTATCAGCGATATGACGTGATGTCATTTTTCTCAGCTCTTCAGACAATCATCTTTGTCTTTAGTCTTCTTCTTTTGGCTTTGCAGTCTGCAGAACTACTGAATTCCAAGCTGCCCCGGTGGCAGGAGACCTGTGTTGATGCCATCAAAGTGCCAGAGAAAATCATGAATATGATCGAAGAGATAAAGACCCCAGCCTCTACTCCCGTGTCCGGAACGCCTCAGCCTTCACCCATGATTGAGAGAAGCAATGTGGTAGGAACCGGTTTTCTCTTCCGGATTTCAATCATGTGTTTCCTGACTTGATCTGGGCCGCGTTTGCCTTTGTTGGTGGGAATCACAGGTCCTCCTTTAGTACTTCCAGGACCACCTTTTCACAGCTCTATCCCCTTACCTTTAGGGGTGAAGGTAGCTGGGCACATGTTTGTCTTTTGTTATTGAGGCCGAGTCTTTCTTGTTCTGTCGCCCAGGCTGGAGTGCAGTGGTGTGATCTCGGCTCACTGCAACCTCCACCTCCCAGGTTCAAGCGATTCTCCTGTCTCAGCCTCCTGAGTAGCTGGGATTACTGGGGCACACCACCATGCCCGGCTAATTTTTGTATTATTAGTAGAGATGGGGTTTCACCATGTTGGTCAGGCTGGTCTCGAACTCCTGACCTCATGATCTGCCTGCCCTGGCCTGCCAAAGTGCTGGGATTACAGGCATGAGCCACCACAAGCTGGGCACATGTTTTATACTATGTTTGGCGCTATTATCTTTGTTTTGGAAATTTTATCCTTACTCAGTTTTTTTTGTTGTTTTTTGAGACAGAGTCTTGCTCTGTCACCCAGGCTAGAGTGCACTGGCCTGATCTCGGCTCACTGCAAGCTCTGCCTCCTGGGTTCACGCCATTCTCCTGCCTCAGCCTCCCAAGTAGCTGGGACTACAGGCACCCGCCACCACACCTGACTAATTTTTTTGTATTTTTAGTAGAGACGGGGTTTCACCATGTTAGCCAGGATGGTCTCAATCTCCTGACCTCATGATCTGCCCACTTCGGTCTCCCAAAGTGCTGGAGTTACAAGCGTGAGCCACCGCACCCGGCTGTCCTTACTGTTTTTAATTGTAATCATTCCAACTAAGTTTACTCCCAAGGAAGGAAGTATAGGTGTCTCAGAATAAATTAGACACACTCTGATGGCATTCATCACAATGTAAGGCACTTCAGGAAAATAAAAAAAAGGCCTCAAAGTATTCACAGTAATGAATTCACACGTTTGTTGTTTGCTGATCTTTGAACCTGGGCTCTATTTGGAGACTGGGATGTAGCAGGTGGTTTGAACACATGGATCCACTCTTTCTGCCCATCTCAAACCCCCTGAAATGTGGCGAGGCATGGTGGCTCACACCTATAATCCCAGCGCTTTGGGAGGCCTTAGCGGGCAAATCACTTGAGGTCAGAAGTTCGAGACCAGCCTGGCCAACATGGTGAAACCTCGTCTCTACTAAAAATACAAAAAATAGCCGGACGTGGTAGTACGTGCCTATTATCCAGCTACCCAGGAGGCGGAGGTTGCAGTGAGCCGAGATGGCGCCACTGCATTCCAGCCTGGGCAACACAGCGAGACTCTGTCTCAAAGTAAATAAATAGCCTATGATTTAAAAAGCCTTGGGAATCTGTAATTCCAGTTCTGTGTTATGCTAATATTGGACTAATAAACAATTTTTCACAGGTGAGGAAAGATTACGACACCCTTTCTAAATGCTCACCAAAGATGCCGCCCGCTCCTTCAGGCAGAGCTTATACCAGTCCCTTGATCGATATGTTTAATAACCCAGCCACGGCTGCACCGAATTCACAAAAGATAAATAATTCAACAGGTAAGAGATTCAGTCTGATTTATTTGAAGATACCTTTTACCTTTGTTTTAAGATAAGCCGTGAAATCAATATTTTGGATAAATGTGTCGCAAGGTCGGGAGGTAAACAAGCAGGTATGGTGGCTACGTTCAGCCCTGGCTTTGCAGAGCATGAGTTCAGAACAAATACAGGTCCAGACTATGAGGTGCTCTGATAAGTGATAGATTTCTCTGACATTTACCAGTTCTACGCATTGACCGATGTTTATCCAGAGTAAACATACTGTTGAGAATTACCTATTTACAAATAAATGGAGGCCGGGCGTGGTAACTCACACCTGTAAACCCAGCCCTTTGGGAGACCGCGGCAGGTGGGTCACCTGAGGTCAGGAGTTTGAGACCAGCCTGGCCAACATGATGAAACCCCATCACTACTAAAAATACAAAAAATTAGCCGGGCGTGGTTGTGCCTGCCTATAATCCCAGCTACTCAGAAGGCTGAGGCAGGAGAATCACTTGAACCCAGAAGGCAGAGGTTGCAGTGAGCTGAGATCGCACCACTGCGCTCCAGCCTGGGTGACAAGTGCAAAACTCTGCCTCAACCAATCCATCCATCCATCGATCAATAAGAAACATGCATAGCCTCGCTGTGTGTTCCATATTTGGTGGCAATTGTAATAAAACTTTTCTTTGCAATAAAATAAGCTATAAAAGATAACATTGAAATGGGAAAGATTCCCTTGTCCCCCTTGCAGGGCCTGCAATGAGGGTGTGGCTCGCCTCTTCAGTGGCCCGGCGCTCAGACCTCTAGGGGCGTAGACAGACGGGCAGGCTGTGGGGTTCCCACGTCACAGCAGTGTCTAGGGACGACCGTTTACAGCTGAAGCCCCAGGGGGCGCATGTTACTGTATGCTCTTTCAGTTTGAGTTTGAGCCTATAGGTGGCTTGTGTTAACCAACTCAATTACACCCTCTACCTTGTCACAGGGAGAGAGGGTTTTCAGTATCCCGGGTTCTTACCTTGGTGTACCGGAAGAATCGGGTCACACGTGAGCTCGGAGAATGAGTGCAAGGCTTTATTGAGCGGAGGCAGCTCTCAGCAGATGGGGGAAGTCAGGAGGGGATAGAGTGGGAAGGTTTTCCTCTGGAGTAGGGCCCCTCAGTGGCCTTGACCAACTGTTGCAGCCAAACTCTGTCGTTCTGCTGGTCAGTGGTCTGCCAGCATGCTGGAGCCTGTCGGTGCCTCCCTCTCGATGCCTAGCCACTGTGTTTGTTCCTCCAGCGACAGGCTCCTTTCAACGTCCAGCAGCTTGCATGTCTGCCTGCTTAGGTTCTTGAGGGTTTTTTTTGTTTTTTTTTTTTTTTTGAGACGGAGTGTCGCTCTGTCGCCCAGGCTGGAGTGCAGTGGCCGGATCTCAGCTCACTGCAAGCTCCACCTCCCAGGTTTATGCCATTCTCCTGCCTCAGCCTCCCGAGTAGCTGGGACTACAGGCGCCCACCACCTCGCCCGGCTAGTTTTTTGTATTTTTTAGTAGAGATGGGGTTTCACCGTGTTAGCCAGGATGGTCTCGATCTCCTGACCTCGTGATCCGCCCGTCTCGGCCTCCCAAAGTGCTGGGATTACAGGCTTGAGCCACCGCGCCCGGCCGGTCTTCAGGGTTTTTATAGGTACAGGATGGGGGTGTGGCAGGCCAGGGTGGTCTTGGGAAATGCAACATTTGGGTGGGAAATGCCTGTCCTCACCTAGGTCCATGGGGGTGGAACCCTAGCCAGAGACCACACCCTCCTATACCCAGCACTTTCCTTCCCCAGTTCCATATCATTTAAAGGGACCACGCTCTTCCCTTCCCAGCACTTCATAATTATCGACATGACAAAATTGTGATTATTAAGCTTACCAATAAGCTTGGTTTGAATTTTTTTTTTTTTTTTAATTCCCGAAATCAAGTCTCACTCTGTCACCCAGGCTGGAGTGCAGTGGCACGATCTCGGCTCACTGCAACCTCCACCTCCCAGGTTCAAGCGATTCTCCTGCCTCAGCTTCCCAAGTAGCTGAGACTGCAAGCATGTACCACCACGCCTGGCTAATTTTTGTATTTTTAGTAGAGACAGGGCCTCACTATGTTGGCCAGGCTGGTCTCGAACTGCTGACCTCAGGTGATCCACCCGCCTCAGCCTCCCAAAGTGCTGGGATTACAGGTGTGCGCCACCATGCCCAGCTGGTTTGAATTCTAATCAGTGTTTTTCGTCATCTCTAACAGAGCACCTCATGCTCTGTTGAAGAACTTAAGTTCTAACTTGGATTGCTTAATTTTGTTGACTGTATTTCAACAAGCTGGGGCCAGACGCAGTGGCTCATGCCTGTAATCCCAGCACTCGGGGAGGCCGAGGCGGGCGGATCGCTTGAGGCCAGAAGTTTGAGACCAGCCTGGCCAACATAGTGAAACCCTGTCTCTACTAAAAATACTAAAATTTAGCTGGGCGTCGTAGCTCACACCTGTAATCCCAGCTACTCAGGAGGCTGAGATACAAGAATCACTTGAACCCAGGAGGCGGAGGTTGCAATGAGCCGAGGTCGCGCCACTGCACCCCAGCCTGGGTGACACAGTGACAAAAACAAAAGTTGGAGCCAGTTACTGTCTGCAGATGTTGCCGGCTGCTTCACTGGTCAGACCCCGTCCTTCTGCACATTCTTATAACCCAGGACCCTCGAGACCTGTGCCATGGCCCCAACCCATCCACGTGGGGTGTGTCACAGGCCCCATGTTGTGAAGGTTGCGGCAGTCAAGCTGTTGATGAGAGAGAGCCGTGGACCAGAGTGTCCCAAGCTATTGGGCAAAAGAACAGAGTTTTCCAGAATGATGACTAGGATGGCCCAGCAGAGGAAGATGATGGTCTGTAGGCATTTGCCTTTGAAGGAAGTCCTGTCAATTAACTAAAATACACAGTTAAAGTTTATAATACTCTATGCATCCCAGTGATTCAGATGACTCTGGTTCTTATTGGTAAAAGCAGAATGAAATTTGCTGGTGGAGGGTTGGACATGGTGGCTCACGCCTGTAATCCCAGTACTTTGGGAGGCCAAGGTGGGAGGATCACTTGAGGCCAGGAGGTCAAGATCAGGCTGCGCAACATAGCGAGACACCATCTCTACAAAAAAAATTTTTTTTAATTAGCCTGGAATGGCGGCGTGTGCCTGTAGTCCCAGCTACTTAGGAGGCTGAGGAGGGAGGATCTTTTAAGCCCGGGAAGTCCAGGCTGCAGTGAGCTGTGATCCTGCCACTGCACTCCAGCCTGGGCAGCAGAGTGAGACTCTGTCTCAAATGTATATACATATATATTTTTTTTCCTACCTTTTTTTCCCTGGAGTGGAAATATCAGCCTGTGTTTGAATGGAGACGTGAACAGTACGGCCTCGTGCCCCTGAGTAGAGTGTATGGGACAAAACTGCCCTAACTGGTTCCTGGCCCAGCCGCTTGCCAGCTGTGGGGTCTGTCGTGTGGATAACAGTAGTTCCTTCCTCCTTGGAGCCTGGCGGGATGGCAGCTGTGAGACATTGAGATCGGTGACTGGCACCTGGTGAGGACTCTATAAACGCAACTCATCCTCACCTCGTCCTTCTTAGGCCCCGGGGGTGAGAAGCTGAGCGGCCAGCATGGCAAGACTGACTGCATTTCCAGCTTGCTTCTTTTCTTTGTGGACATTAGCAATTGAACTGTGGCCCTAGCCTGCCTTTGTGATTGGAATTGCGAGGGCAGTTTGGCGTCGGAGCCGTTTGCCTCTCTAAGGAGAGCCATCCTGGCCAAAGCAGAGTGCAGATCAACCCGGCACACGCCGCCCTGTCCTTGGGCCTGGAAAAGAGTCCGCAGCCGCAGGGATCCTCTTGTGCACGGTGCAAGCCTTCAGGCTACACGCTGCCTCTGTTTCTCAACAGTCCCTGCCCCTTCTGGGCAATGATCAAGGCGAGGAAATAGGACAGGGTCGGTTTCCGTGGAAGGAGCGTTGTTAGCAAGATGAGAACAGGTGGATTCCTGGGTTTCGCTCATTGGAACGTGCCTGTTGATTCTCATGCTTTCAAAAGCCATTACTGCTACACTCCCTCCAACAGGTACTTCCGAAGATCCCAGTTTACAGCGATCAGTTTCGGTTGCAACGGGGCTGAACATGATGAAGAAGCAGAAAGTGAAGACCATCTTCCCGCACACTGCAGGCGCCAACAAGACCTTACTCAGCTTCGCACAGGGAGACGTCATCACGCTGCTCATCCCCGAGGAGAAGGATGGCTGGCTTTATGGAGAACACGACGTGTCCAAAGCGTAAGTCTGGGTGTGATGGTCCCAGCAGGGCTCCAGACGGCCCCTGCCTTCCAGAACAGCCAGGCTGCAAATTGTCTTTGTGGACATGCTCACGTTTTAGCCAAAGTTAAGTTTATGGCTTAGTTCTAGTTTAGTTAAGTTACTCGATCCCAGGCTATTTTCTGTGTATCTGTGTGTGTAGAGATACATTTGGTGCATGCATAGTTATTAGAGCATATGAAGTCACCTCTCTGAAAGTAATTTAAACAGTCTTTTAAAAAAAATTAGCATTTGGCCGGTGCAGTGGCTCACGCCTGTAATCCCAGCACTTTGGGAGGCCGAGGCGGGCAGATCACCTGAGGTCAGGAGTTCCAGACCAGCCTGGCCAACATGGTGAAACCCCGTCTCTACTAAAAATACAAAAATTAGCTAGGCGTGGTGACAGGCACCTGTCATCCCAGCTACTCAGGAGGCTGAGGCAGGAAAATCTGGGATTGAACCTGGGAGGTGGAGGTTGCAGTGAGCTGAGATCGCGCCACTGCACTCCAGCCTTGGGTGATAGAGCAAGACTCCCATCTCAAAAAAAAAAATTAAATTTAAATTGTCATGTGCTTTATTGAGGATAATCTGCATATCGTATATACTTTGTTAAGGCTTAGCACATAGGTAGTTTGAATGCAATCCTCTTAATTTCAACCATAATTATGTGCACAAGCCTTCCAGTAACTAGCTTGTCAGATTTCTAGACAGACTGTTCCGATGTATTAATAAAACCAATATGAAAAAAAGAGTAATCCAAATCAAATTAATGTCATACATACAACATATATTGCTTTTTAGCTAGGCATGGTGGTGCACACTTCTAGTCGCAGCTACTCAGATGCTGAGGCAGGACGATTGCTTGAGCCCAGGAGTTCGAGGCTGCTGTGAGCTATGATCGCATCACTGCACTCCAGCCTGGGCAACAGAGGGGAGACCTGGTGGCTCACGCCTGTAATCCCAGCACTTTGGGAGGCCGAGGCGGGCGGATCACAAGGTCAGGAGATCGAGACCATGGTGAAACCCCGTCTCTACTAAAAATAGAAAAAATTAGCCGGCGCAGTGGCGGGCGCCTGTAGTCCCAGCTACTCGGGAGGCTGAGGCAGGAGAATGGCGTGAACCAGGGAGGCGGAGCTTGCAGTGAGCCGAGATTGCGCCACTGCACTCCAGCCTGGGCGACAGAGTGAGACTCCGTCTCAAAAAAATAAAAAATAAAAAATAATTAAAAAAAATAAAAATAAAAATAAAAAATAAAAAAAAAGAAAGAAACAAGAAAAATTGTTAACAATACACATGGTTCAGTGTATGTGAAAGTCCATATTTATCTATTAAAAGCCTTAATTTTATTTACTCCACACGTGGGCCTTTCTGGAGCTGTGGACTGGTCTGCCCTGAGCTCTCATCAGGCTGTTCAGGGAGGTTGCCATCCACTTGTCTACTGCTGATAGCATCTTTTCTCCCTCTTTGCCGGTAGGAGGGGTTGGTTCCCATCGTCGTACACAAAGTTGCTGGAAGAAAATGAGACCGAAGCAGTGACTGTGCCCACACCAAGGTAGGTCCTGAACGTGGCTGATGTCTCCCAGTGACAGAAACCCCTGCCCTGAGGTTTCCATAACACACCACCGTCTAGCTCTGTCGCAGGCCCTGCCCTAAGCCTCAGCTCTCATGGACTAGTCAGAGATGAGACTGTGGCTCACGGTGCTGTCTGCTGTGATTTCTTTTGTCCCCGAGTTTTGCTGCCGTGAGGAGACCCAGCCCAGGCCACCTATTCCCCGCAGTCCTGCAGCCCTCTGAAACTCCCTCCCTGTCTCGCGTACCTCCTGGTCACTAAACCCAAGGCATGTGTTTTCTGTCCTTATCGTACGCTTATCTTACCGTCCTTATCTTACAGCCCTTAATGCTGTTGTATGCTTTTTCTGGAATGTTCTCTGACCCTGGCTGCTTGACCTGTGCTCTGTTTGTCTTCTGCCTCATCAGCTCTTTGCATCTCTCTTCCACCCATCAACTAAACATGAGTGTTCTTGGGGGTCACCCTTGGTCCGTCCTTCCTGCCTGTGCCAGACCATCTTGTCCACTCCCGTGCTTGAAATACACTGTTGGGCTTCGCTGAGCACCTCCATGCCGAAAACCCCCAAATCCGTATTCCGGATGAGATCACAACAGTAGTTACTGCCCAGAGACCGTCCAGAGGGCTTTGCATTGATTTGCTCATTTAATTCTCACAGCAGCCCCATGAGGTGGGCCGCCACTTTAAAAAATGAGGACGCTGGCCGGGCATGGTGGCTCATGCCTGTAAGCCCAGCACTTTGGGATATGGAGGCAGGAGGATTACTTGAGGCCACAAGTTCAAGACCAGCCTGCACAACGTAGCAAGACCCCCATCTCTACAAAAAAATAAATAATTAGCCAGGGCATAGTGGCCTATGCCCATTGTCCCATCTACTCTGGGGGCTGAGGTGGGAGGATAGAAATTCACGAAACCCCTATAACCCATCCGGCTAGCCAAGTAGAAGGCCTCCAGGTCTGACGTTGCAGTCCCCCAAGGTCTGATGCTGTCTGCAATCTTCATCCCTAGCAGAATAGCTAAAATGCCATTGTACTGGGGAAGAAAAACTGAGTAACATTTTTAGGATGTTAAAATTTCAAGTTTTTACTTTTTTTTTTTTTTTTTTTAAACTCTTAGCTCATTGCTCACTCCAGCTTTTGCTAGTCTCCAATTTCTTTCCTTAGATTAAATCAATCAAGAGCCAGCTCCTAATTTAAAAGGTTTCCTCTCCTTTTGTCTTGTCTTCTAAAGAATTTTTTGGCCAGGCGCAGGGGCTCATGCCTATAATCCCAGCACTTTGGGAGGCTGAGGCAGGCAGATCACCTGAGGTCAAGAGTTCAAGACCAGCCTGGCCAACATAATGAAACCCTGTCTCTACTAAAAAATATATTAAAAAATTAGCCGGGCATAGTGGCAGGCGCCTGTAGTCCCAGCTACTTGGGAGGCTGAGGCAGGAGAATCACTTGAACCGGGGAGGCAGATGTTGCAGTGAGCCAAGATCCCGCCACTGCACTCCACCCTGGGCAGTAAGAGTGAAACCCCGTCTCAAAAAAAAAAAAAAATTGTGAGAATATGTTTATAAACCACTAAAAACATTAGTGTTTTAGGTCGGGTGTGGTGGCTCACGCCTGTAATCCCAGCTGAGGCGGGCGGATCACTTTGAGGTCAGAAGTTCGAGACCAGCCTAGTGAATATGGTGAAACCCCGTCTCAATTAAAAATACAAAAAAATAGCTGGGCACACTGGCATGCATCTGTAATCCCAGCTACTCGGGAGGCTGAAGCAGGACAGTCACTTGGACCTGGGAGGCGGAGGTTGCAGTGAGCCGAGATCATGCCATTGCATTCCAGCCTGGGTGACAGAGTGAGACTGTTGCAAAAAAATTTAAAAATACAGTGTTTTGTATTGATATATGTACTGTGTGTGCCTGTGTGTGCGAGATCAAGATCAGGTTTTGACTGGTGACGTACCATTCCTGTTGTCCTTGGTCAGGGACACGGAGGATGTTTGGGGCTTGGTGGTGAGACATTATCTAACGTGTGCTATGTCCTTTTTGGGTTTGAGCCCTGCGCCGGTGAGAAGCGTCAGCACCGTGAACTTGTCTGAGAACAGCAGTGTTGTCATCCCCCCACCTGACTACTTGGAATGCTTGTCCATGGGGGCAGCTGCCGACAGGAGAGCAGACGCGGCCAGAACGACCTCCACCTTTAAGGCCCCAGCGTCCAAGCCCGAGACCACAGCTCCTGTGAGTAAAGCCACAGCGGGGCGTCCTGTGTCCTGGACTCGCCATCCCAACGGGGAGGCACAGGTTGCTGTTCCCGCAGCGGTGACCGCCTTGCTCTGCTCTGCCCCTAGTGGGAGGGTGGTGTCTCCCGGGAGGAGGGAGGAGGGGCCTTGCCGCCTTTGATCCTCTAGATTCCCTTCTTTTTTTTTTGAGACGGAGTCTCGCTCTGTCGCCCAGGCTGGAGTGCAGTGGCCGGATCTCAGCTCACTGCAAGCTCCGCCTCCCGGGTTCACGCCATTCTCCTGCCTCAGCCTCCCGAGTAGCTGGGACTACAGGTGCCCGCCACCTCGCCCGGCTAGTTTTTTGTATTTTTTAGTAGAGATAGGGTTTCAGCGGGTTAGCCAGGATGGTCTCGATCTCCTGACCTCGTGATTCGCCCGCCTCGGCCTCTCAAAGTGCTGGGATTACAGGCTTGAGCCACCGTGCCCGGCCTAGATTCCCTTCTTTGTCATGCAGCCTTTCACCTCCTTGACTTCAGCCCTTCTTTCACGTGGACTCTATCTTGTCAGTGACAGTTTACACACGGTCGCCCCTAGTTCGCTAGATTTTATTAGGTTTCTTCTCTCTCCTGCCTGGCTGCAGTCTTTTAGCCATTGAATCACCATTTTCTTTCATTTTCTTATTTTCTGAAGAGAGGCTTACTTAGGTTCAAAGTGGTAACTTCATCTTTCTTCAGAAAGTCTTGACTCCCAGGCACTGCGGATGTTATCTTTAACCCTAAACCCTCTAGGCATGGGGTTTAGGGCTAAAGATAACCCTGAAAGATAACCCTAACATGCCACTGGGGGCCCAGCATGGAGGGCCTGGGCTCCCGGAGCCAATTCATCCACTCCCGCCACCGCGCATGTCTGCTGGGCACCAGGCCGTGGTGCAGGCTCTCCAGGTAGAGGAGAACAAGGCCAGACTCTGCCTCTTCGGAACTTCTGTTCTAGTGATAGGAAGCAGACAATAAAAAATCAACAACAGCATCGACACTAGAAGCCATGCAGAGAATAACACAAGTTGAGGTGATGGTGGGGTGGGGAGCAGCGCGGCTGGACGTCACTCCCGGGCTGGGTTGGCCGAGGTTAGTGCGCCCTGGCGTGAGACCTGTGGGTGAAGGGGAGGAGGCCGGGTGGTGGTGTCTGCACCCCTCGCTCCAGGAGCTGTCTTGCTTTGGCGAAAGGAGCCAGGCCCCATCCCTTGTGTCCGGGGCCTTTGTTCAGCTGTGAGTGGGGCTCAGGCGGAGTCTCTCAATGACGTGAAATGGATGCGCTTCTAAAATGCGCCTGCCCCGGACCTTCGCGTGAGCCTCGAGGAGTCTGGGAACATACACCTGCCTCGTTGCAGACTACAGTGGCATGGTTTGATTTAGGAAGGCTAGCTTTTGAAACTTCATTCAGAGTGTCTTTGAGGCAGTGCAGTGGCTCACGTCTGTGTAATTCCAACACTTTGGGAGGCTAAGGCGGGAGGATCACTTGAGCCCAGGAGTTTTAGACCAACCTGGGCAACATAGCAAAACCCTATATATACAAAAAATATAAAAATTAGCCAGGTACTGTGGCACATGTCTGTAATCCCAGCTGTTCAGGAGGCTCTGATGGGAGGATCGCTTGAACCCAGAAGTTCGAGGCTGCTGTGAACCGTGATCATACCACTGTATGCCAGCCTGGGTGACAGAGACCCTGTCTCAAAAAAAGCAAAGAAAAATGGTTGACAGGGTAGTTGTTTGAATCTGGACCCAAGCCAGCTACATACATTGTAATTGGTGGACAGGTCTCGTGAGGCCTTTTCTGACTGCAGATCTCCCCTCTGCCTCTTGTCCTTAGCAGTCTCTTTGTAGAAGAACCAGTCATTTGTCCTGGAGGGGTCCGCCATCTGGGTTTTGCTGATGGCGTCCTTTCTGCGTTCCGCCATGTCTCCTGTGTTTCTGTAAACTGGTAGTTAGACCTCAGGCCCTGCTCAGAGTCCGTTGCTGTTTTGCTGGTTTGCCTGTTGTGTTTTGCTGGAGCATTTCACCAGTGAGGAGGCACATGTGCGTGTCTGTCTCTTTTTGTGATGTTAGTGGCTGTTGATGTTTGCCTAGCCTGCTGCTTTATTAAGGCTGGATAATGCCTTTTAAGGTAAAAGAATCTTGCCCCCAAAAATCACAGCTCTGGCATTGTAAGTGAGAACACTGACACTTTAGCCAACCCTGGAGAGTCTCCAGTGTTAGAAAACGAAAACGTGCCACTGTCAGTGTATTTATCGTGTGGATAAAGCCTGGTGAAGAAAGCACTGTGGCCGCCATTCTCACTGCAGGGAATTGGATAAATGGGAGAAGCCTGGTTGTAAGTATCAGTGTTCTCAGTAATGACAGATTCTTCCTTACTTAGCATTGGGGAGTGAAAAGGTGACCTGGCTTCATTCTTAAACCTCTTCGTTGGCAGGATCGTGACATCCTGTCAGTGTCGGGAGGCTGCCAGCAATCTGAGGATTGTGCACGGTGTGCGCCTCTTACCGGCTTCCCACTTCCTCGGGCAGCAGAGCTTGAAGCACACCACTGTCCCCGAGGGCCCTGACCCGGAGGGCTGGGCTGGGCAGGGGCTGCCCGCAGGGGGGTGACCTGGTACCCTGTAGCCTCCACCAGCGCAGCTGGCCCATGTGGACACCACTGCCACCCTTCCCGCCTGAGCTGGTATTCTCAGCTCACACCCGTGAGCTTCAGCCTGTCCCCTCCACGGGAGAGATTCCCGGTCATCCTGTCCCCGGCTGCCTCCACGGGCTGTACCTGCCAAAGCTCACTTCCCACAGACCACCCTCCCTCCAGCCCCCACCACACGGACACACACACACACGCGTGCACACGCACACCATCACCTTCCGGCCCCCTTTCTGTCTCGAAAGCTAGTAGGCTTTCAGGCTTTCAGTTTAGCAGCCTTTCATTTCTGGTTTCATCCAAAAGCCCCAAATACCTCATGAGAATGCCCTCCTTACGCAGATTCTGATGATTTCAGTTGTCATTGATTCTGCACGTGTTTGAGGACTGACTGCTGATTAACTTCATGATCACTGAAATCACAGAGAAGGCCTGTCCTGCACAGGGGTGGAGGTGACGCCCACAGGGAGGTCATGTTTATCACTGATGAGATTCCCTGGGCAGCAGACTTCTGTCAACACAGTCACATGGCAGTGAGGGGATGGCCGTGGGGGAGGGGTTTTGTAGACAGAGATGAGACTGTCCCAACAGCACTCATCCAGCCGGCCTCTACTGGGCGGCCTAGAGCCAGGCCCTCAGGACACAAAGAGGAATGAGACCCACCCAGGGGTGGAGTCCAGGGAGCGCTGGATGCATGGGGTGAGGACAAGGGGACAGGCCGGGGTTCCTGGGACACATCAGGGGAGGCTTCTAGGAGGAAAAGCGTTGGAGCCAGGCTCTGAGGCATGAGCTTCGGCATTGCGGTGACTAGGGGGCTCGAGAGCTGGGGTCAGGCAGCAGCTGGAGAGGCAAGATGAGCCCCCACACTGCCATCTGGCTTCTGGCTGGGCTGCGAGGGGAGTGGCGCCGCCGACCCGTGGTGCCTTCACACCCTTCGCACCTCATGGTGCTTCCTGAGCGGTGCCTGTGCTGGGACCTCCTGGGAGGTAGCGGGATCGCGGGGCCTCGTGAAATGGACAAAGGGAAGCACAGAAGAATGGCAGCTGCTGTCCAAGGCAGGTTAGAAACCCAATTCTGAAATCTCAGCCAGCAGCTTCTTGGCCTCCACATCAGTACGCTTTCCCGATAAGACACGCCGTGGTCATCTGCCTGCTGTTATTTTGACATCCTGTGCAGACTGCAAAAGCATTGCGGGGAGGGACCACAACTGTCAGCCACATCCAGCCTCCGTGGACAGCGCTCCTTCTGTTAGACAAGTGACCACGTTTCATCCAGACTGACCCCAGTCAGGAGTTGCCGGAGCGCAGCTGTGGGAAACAGCCTGCAGACGCGTCAGTGCTGCTCCAAGGGCGGGAGCGGGGAGCAGGGGAATGGCCGTGTGTTCTGGGCCTCCTGGCCTCGCAGCCTCCCGCACCTGCAGGCAGCACGGATCAAGCATCTGTGTCAGGCACGAGCAGCGCAGACGTAAATGCTCCCTGGCCAGTCCATCAGCCACAGGGCACACAGGGAAGCGGAGTGCTTGAAAAACGGACGGTGCAACAAACGGACTAGAGGTTTACATTCATTGATTCATTCATTTATTTATGAGACGGAGTCTTGCTCTGTCCCCCAGGCTGGAGTGCAGTGGCGTGATCTCGGTTCACGGCAACCTCCACTTCCCAGGTTCAAGCGATTCTCCTGCCTCAGCTTCCCAAGTAGCTGGGATTACAGGTGCCTGCCAGCTAATTTTTGTATTTTTAGTAGAGATGGGGTTTCACCATGTTAAACAGGCTGGTCTCAAACTCCTTATCTCAGGCGATCCTCTCGCCTCAGCCTCCCAAAGTGCTGGGATTGTAGGTGTGAGCCACCGTGCCCAGCAAATTTTAATTAATTTAAGTCGCCATATACAGGTAGTGGCTGCCACATTGGACAGTTAGGAATAGATCATACAAAACAGGACAGTGCTCCATTTAAAAACTTGCTGTAGCTGGGCATGGTGGCTTACGCCTGTGATCCCTGCTACTTGGAAGGCTGAGGTGGTAGAATCACTTGAGCCCAGGAACTCAAGCCCAGCCCAGGTGACAGAGAACCCATCTCTCTCTCTATATATATACGATTGCAGCCTGCCGGGTGCGGCGGCTCACACCTGTAATCCCAGCACTGTGGGAGGCCGAGGCGGGAGGATCATTTGCACCATGGAGTTCAAGATCAGCCTGGGCAACCTAGTGGGACTTCATCTATATAGAAAATTAACTAAAAATCCCAGAATTTTGGGAGGCCGAGGCAGGTGGATCACCCGACATCAAGAGTTTGCGACCAGCCTGGCCAACATGGTGAAACCCTGTCTACTAAAAATACAAAAAAAATTAGCTGGGCGTGGTGATGGGCACCTGTAATCCCAGCTACTCAGGAGGCTGAGGCAGGAGAATCACTTCAACCTAGGAGGCAGAGGTTGCAGTGAGCTGAGATCACGCCACTGGACTCCAGCCTGGGCAGCAAGAGGAAAACTCCATCTCAAAAAAAAAAAAAAAAAAAGAAAGTTAACTAAAAAGCCAGGCGTGGTGGCATATACCTGTAGAGTCTGCTCAGGAGCCTGAGGCGAGAGGATCGATTGAGCCCAGGAGGTCGAGGCTGCAGTGAGCTGTGATTGTGCTACTGCACTGCAGCCTGGGTGACAGAGCAAGACCTGTCTCAAAAAAAAAAAAAATGGCAGCCTTTGCCACCTGAAAGCCCCGGGGGACTCTGGCACCCTTGAGGGCCGGGAACACAGTCCTGGAATTAGGCGTCTCAGCATTTTTATGTCCACCTGGATTCACTTAGCCTTCCCCTAACCAAAATGCCTGAACCAGCTGATGACGTGGGAGAAGCTGTGTTATAGCCCAGGCCAAACACTGGGATCCGTGAGAGCTGGGAAAGCATCCTCATGCTTTTTAAAAGCGTTTCTCTATGTAGTTTTACATCCAGCCACTGTGAGTTACAGGTCGTTTACCACTGGAACGCTTAGGCTTAGGTGTACGGGGCGCCATCCTCCACAGAGCAGCCCACTCACCTGGGAAGCCCCACAGCTGTCCTGATGACGGCGTGTCTTGGACGATCTGAGAGCAGGGGCTTCTCCCCAGGCGGCAAGGGAGACTTGCTAGGACTCGAGCTGAGGGCTTGCCACAGGTCACGTGATATCTCTTTAAGTTTTCTTAATAATGATAAGATCTCGTTATGTTGCCCAGGCTGGTCTTGAACTCCTGACCTCGGGCAGTCCTCCTGCCTCGGCGTCCCAAGGTGCTGGGATTACAGGCGTGAGCCACTGTGCCCGGCCCAAGTTTTTTTAATTTACGTATTTTTCTACTGCAGTTCCAAGTGAGGAAGTACTGGCTCCCTCCCAGTATATTTTTAAATAAGCACACAGCTCTCCTTTTGAAAATCAAGCCTGCATTTCACAGCGCGCGTTCACCATGGCGTGAGCCCCTCCTGAGAGCAGCCGGTGCCCGCGTGCAGGCCTGCACGCATCTTCGTTTGCATCACAACATGGGCACCTCGGCTTCCAAAAAGATCCCGGTGACTCAGAGCGGTTGGCTTTTCCCCGTCGGGGCCTCAGCGTCCCCATTTTGAGAATAAAGGGGTTGAACTAGATGCGAAGTGAACTGGAAGACAAGTCCGGACCACAGGACAGGAATGGGTGTTCACACTGAAGACAGGTGTCAGCGAGGGCCACTTTTGTTGCAAGTAACTGGCCTCCAGCTGGCTTGGAAATGTTCCTTAGGGATATTCCGTTCTGCTCAGGAGCAAGGCCACCCTGCGCTGGCCCGGATCACTCTGTCCTGCCCTCTGCAGTGAGGGCCACCAGCATTCTCTGCTGCGGCCCGAGGAAAAAGCAGTGCTGGGTGCTCTGAGCTGCCCGGGACCCCTCTGAAAGCTGGATCAACTAGTCCCCCACCCTGGGCACACGGCTATGTGGTGGGCACCCCGGAAGCTCCATACAGTCAGGAAGGGGGTGTGGAACAGGCATCGGGTGACGGGCAGTCAGCCAGTGTCCACACACAGATTTTGGATTCCTGGGGTAGATGGGGGATCACAAGATGTGGCCACCCTGGCCGCAGTCAGCCGCTTGGTGGCTTCGCTGTATAGTCTCCAGTTGCAGCCCAACCCACTCTCGTAGTGGCCACTGGTTTCGTGGCCTTCGTGGTCTCCTGTCTTGCTGGGGACACAGGACATGCAGCAGGCAGTACCCGCGGGGCCCTGGGTGCCGGCGGCAGTGCTGCCTCTGGCTGGGAGGTGTCCCCCACTGCAAGGAAAGGGAACAGCGAGGAGGCAGGTCTAGCTTCAGTGACCACCACAGTGGGCCGAGTGTGTGCGGTTGGGACAGGGACGCAGGGAGGATGCTGTGAGACCCTTGGAGGCCACCAGATAAGAGGCACCATATGTGCCAAGCCCCTGCCCTTGTGGATCTGCTTTGCCCTGGAGAGGGAGGCGGAGAGGCTCCTGCCAGTCCTGTATCCAGAGGGAGTGCTGAGGTTTCAGGTCCCCTAAGGAACATGTAGATGTTAAACGGGAAATCTGCCTGAACACGTCCACTATGTTTTTGTTGTTGTTTTTCTTTTGTTGTTTTGTTGTTTCGTTGGGTTTTGTTTGTTTTGAGACGGAGTCTCGCTTTTGCCCAGGCTGGAGTGCAGTGGTGCAATCTCAGCTCATCGCAACCTCTGCCTCCCGGTTCAAGTGATTCTCCTGCCTTAGCCTCCTGAGTAGCTGGGACTACAGGCATGAGCCACTATGCCCAGCTAATTTTGTATTTTTAGTAGGGACAGGGTTTCTCCATGTTGGTCAGGCTGGTCTCGAACTCTCGACCTCAGATGACCCACCCACCTCAGCCTCCCAAAGTGCTGGGATTACAGGCATGAGTCACTGTCCCTGGCCCAATATGTATTTTAAAATGAACATCGTATTACAGAATACCACAGACAGAAAAGCACACGATGAATTTTCATGATGTGACTCCGTGTACCCAGCAGGATGTTCCTGGCTCCCAGGATCACCCGGCGTGGCCCATCTCCGTGACCATCCCTTCTCCAACACCAGACCCCCCAAACCCTGGCACAGAGACGGCCGTCTGGGGTGGCCCCGTAGGGACAGCTGCTCAGCGCTGTGCGGTGACCCGCTGTCTGCACAGAAGCTGGTTCTGGCTCTCTCATTGATGGGCGTCTGGTGTTTCCGGTCTGGGCTGTTTCCCCAGCGCTGCCCGAGTGTCTCGGTGCCCATGGGTGTGTGCCCCACCTGTTCCTACAGGGAGCAGGATTGCTGGGCCTCAGGCGTGTGTGCACGGGGTTGGCCTGACACTGAGTGGCTTCAAGCTGTCATCTGAAGCGTTCTTTTTCCTCCTCAGTCCTCCTGGCAGGAGTTGGTGCTGCTTGCCGCGTTCCTTGTGAGGATTCACCGGGGCGCCTTTAAAGTCCCGTGGGGGCCCAGGAGGCTCTGAACAAGCTCCGGGGTGTGCGTGGGGTGGGCGGAGGGGTTTCTGGTTTCCAGTTTGGGAAGCGCCTTCCCCTAGCGTAAGCTGCACAGGGAGTCGCTGTTGGCCCCAAGGAGTCAGAGGACTCCGGTGGGAGAGGAGGGGAGGGCGGAGTGGAGTCAGGCTTGGCCCGAAGCGTGCCTCAGGCCCAGCCACGGCCCGGCCGCCTGCCCTCTGGGCCACAGGAGGCCTTTCTGCAGCAGGATCCACGAATGCCAGCACCATGAGCACACGCGACAGGCACCCTGGTGCATTTAAGTCATAAATGAGCCCATCTTCAGCGCAGAGCACGAACCTCACACCGGCAAGGACTTCCTCCGAGGCCTGCTAGGGAAGCGCTGTGTGCCCTGCAGGGAGAAGTCACTTCCGCAGCCATTTAAAGCCCTGTAAGATGTGCGAGGCAGGGCAGTGGCCTTGTGCTCCAGTGACGAAAAGCAGACACTGAATTGGTCCCAGCTGCCCTGCCCAGGGGGTCTAGGGAGGGTGGGGTAGGTCTCAGGCCACAGCCCTGGGGCTTCCAACCTGCCTTCCGTGTCCACAGTCTGTACACCCAGCATGCAGTGGAGGCCTGGCCTGGGCTTCCCTAAGTCAATCTCGAGAGGTCTGCGTGCTCCCTGAGACCCCCGGGGGTGCCGGGACGCTTCCTGGGGCTGTCAGGAGGGTGTGGCTGGGCCGCAGGCTGGTTACACAGTGTTACACTGCCCTCTCCTGGGCGGCTGCCTGACTCCGTTCCCTGTGTGCGGGCTGGAAAGATTGTTAAACCCTGCAGGCTTTTTGGAGTGAGGCAAAGGCGGCGGCACACACCTGGCCCTGGCCCGCACTGGGTGGCAGGTGCTGGAAGGAGGTGCTGCCGACCCCGAGCCCTGCAGGCACCTTTGAACTTTGGTTCCACCTTCTCTTTTCCTCAGTTTTTCAGCTTCCTACAAGATCCCTGGCTCTAGCAGCCCCAAAGCCAATGGGGTTTTATTTTTACTTCCTGTTTCTTCGTGTCATGCTTCAGGAGTCAGCTCCCGAAAAGCACACCCCAGTCACTAGATTTGCGCTCAAAAGACCGTGGCTGAGGACCTGCAGGATCTGTTTCCCCCGAGTCAGAGAGGATCTGTTTGGCACAAATGTTTTCTTCTGTGATGTCGCTGTTGCTCAAGCTTCATTCTGTGAAACTGTTTCCGAGTTTAGCAGACGGCTCCACATCACGGGTGACCCGCGCAGGCAGTGTCATGCTCTGTCCACGCTCTGACACCTGGGAGGGCCGTTACCGCCTTTCAGAGCGTTTTCTGTTCTTGCCTTATTCTTCCAAGTGAATTTAGACAGTCTCACAGATTGGGACAGGGCACTTTTAAACATCCCTTATGTTTTAGATGTCTTTACCTTCAGGTCTTATTAAAAATCTCCAACACAGGCCGGTCGCAGTGGCTCACACCTGTAGTCCCAGCACATTAGGAGGCCAAGGTGGAAGGATCACTTGAGCTCAGGAGTTCGAGACCAGCCTGGGCAACATAGCAAGTCCCCATTTCTACCTAAAATAATTGTTAAAAGACCAATTCCAAGCCCTCCATAAACCTCTTTATCTTTCTCACAGAACGATGCCAACGGGACTGCGAAGCCGCCTTTTCTCAGGTAGGTGTGGCTTCCTGCGTGAGCCTCAGCATGTGACATTGCTCTTCCCCACGGTGTCCCCAGAAGGGCCTTCGGTGCCGTGCCCAGGAGGCCCAGCCTGAGAAAGGCCTCGGCCTGTGGAGCCATGGGGGAACTGCGGCCCCCTGCTCCCTTTACCACCTGCTTTAGACCACCCTGGGAGCAGGGCCTGCCACCCCAGAGCGGCCCCCATATCACGTGCAATGCAGGACTAAAGAGGTGTGGGTGTCCACGTCCAGAACGTTTAAAACCTGGGATCGTTCTGCAGCGGGTGGTACGGTGTACGACTGAACAAAACTTCCACACTCAGAAATCGCTGCTGGGACCTGTGCAAGCTGGTGAGGTAGTCAGCCGCAGGCTCACAGGGCAAGAATGGGTTATTAGCGCTGTTAAAATCCAGTTTCCCTCATGGAGTGGAAGTTCTGAAAGGTTCTTCTTATCCCCTGCAGCGGAGAAAACCCCTTTGCCACTGTGAAACTCCGCCCCACCGTGACGAACGATCGCTCGGCACCCATCATTCGATGAGAAGACGGCCAAGGACTCTCCCGGGCCTCTCCGGTTCTCCCTCACGGAATGATGGGCACGTCCTAACTCTAATGCCGCCTGCCTAAGCAAAGCACGCTTCCCTGTTTCACGTAGTTGGGTTGACACGTTTCTGCCTTTAAGATAAATGAGTAATAGTCTAATGACCAACTCAGTCATTTAAAATATCTTCTTCCTATTCTGTTCAAGAAACAGTAAAACTTGGTTTCAATCTTTACTGTATTTTTTTAAATGAATTTTTTTTCCTTAACAGCCAGAATAAGGGATAGTATACGCTTTCATGACTGGCTTTCTGCACCTGATGTCAATGAGACCCATTTTATTTTATAAGCACGTGCTCTTAGTAGCATTATGTCTAAAGAAAATATCACGGAAGTTTGCATCTTAGCATGCAAATCATAATTTTAAGCAATATAAATTATGAAAATACTATATGAATGTAACTTTTTAACTTAAAATGTTTAATCAAAGTGTAGAGCTTCCAGAGATGGAGAAACCCCTGCCCTCTGTCCGACTGCACCAGAGCTGTAAGTGCTAAGACGCTTTGCCTGCCCTTATCACAGCCACATGTAGCACTTGACGAAATCCCTTCCGAGAGCTCCTTTTCTCGGTAGTTAGGAGTCACTGACTGGATTCGCTGCACACAGCCCATCCAGGACACAGGCCTGGGCGGCGGAGTCATGGCTCCTTGTGTTCTCACTCTGCTAGCTGGCCAAAGCTGCATCCATTACCAATACACTCAAACTTCTCGGGGTCCCGGTTTCTCCGTGTTTGAATCGGGTACAGACTCTCAAGGATACGTGTAAAGCCAGGATGACCTCTGGTGCCTGGAGAGGGCGGGTTTTTCAGCCTAGCAGCCATGATGCCCTCAGAACCTGAACCTGTGGTACAGATGTGAGGACTGCGCACTGGCTGCCCTAAGGCCGGGGCTGGAATTCACCTCTGACTGCCAAAGATCTGGATCCAATTCCCAGCCCGGCCCAGGTATGGGGGAATCCCAGAATTTTGTGAGACTGAGGCAGGCACGTCACCTGAGGTCAGGAGTCGCTACTAAAAATACAAAAATTAAGACAGGCGTGGTGGTGTGTGCCTGTGATCCCAGCCACTCGGGAGGCTGAGGCAGGAGAATCGCTTGAACCCGGGAGGCAGAGGTTGCAGTCAGCCAGATCATGCCGCTGCCCTGCAGCCTGGGTGACAGATTTCCAGCCCAGCCGCTGTGTGTGTTGTGGGGTGCTGGGGCTGTGGCTTATCACCTCTCCTTTGGCCTTGCCTTAAGTGTACTACTTTCCTGTGAGGCTGAGACTGGGAGAGGTTACATGCAGGTAAGCCAGTGGACGTGGGCGATGCTTCAGGCTCCTTCCAGCCAGGTCCAGCAGCATCACCATCTGCTTCTGCTGGGAGGACAAACCAGACGCGCCCCCCACCCAGCCCCCAGGAGGGGCTGCAGGCACCATGAACTATATGTTAATGCCCCCAGTCTGTCCTACAGAAGGGCCTGCAGCCACGTGAGAATTCAGTCCACGCAAACCCCGTGGCCGTGTTCTCCACTTCACACGTCAGAGGCAGGGCTCAGCCCCATCTGGTGCCATGGGTGACACCTGGCCTTTGGCGTTCCCCCTTCGGGATGGTTCTGGTTTTGTTATGGGGTTGAAGACTAGGACCTGGGGGTCTCAGATGCAACCTGCAGGCCCCAGGTTCCACCTCCCAGACCAGAACGGGGGGATGACCTTGTCCTTGGCACCGAGGTGCCTATTCTGTAAATGTCAAGGGATTATAATTGTAATAATAAAGAACTTGGAAACAAGCATATCATCTTGAGCTGTAAGCGCCTGCTGACTACAAGGTGGTCAGGCCTGGCCTGGGGAGCGCCGAGGCAGCAATGGGGGCGTCGTTCCGGTCTCTCCTGGGTGTCTGAAAGCACCGAGTAAGCAGCACCAGGCCAACAATGGTATGAATCTCATTTATTGAAAACATTATTTCTCACCTTTCTCAAATTGAAGACTGCAGAAAATAAAAGCAGTGCTTTATTGAGTTGTCATGAGCCTCGGGTGGGAGCAGCAGCACTGCCGCTCCACGCTCCGGGAACCGCAGCTGGCGTGTGCCACATCTGTCCCACCTCGCTTTACAAAACAGTTCTGAAGCTTAATCAAATACAACTATTGTACACAACATTTACATTAGAAAAAGAGCTGGGGTAGGAGAGCCGGGCCTGCTGCTCCTTTAAGCGAAGGTGGCTCCGCAGTTGGGGCATCTTCGCTTCCTCAAGGCAAAACAGCAGATGAACCCAAAGGGGAACAGGATGATGGCCAGGAAGATGCCCAGGAAGGTGAAGCAGTCCTCCAGCACCCCGACCCTGCGGCAGAGACGGGCAGAGAGGGCAGCACCGTTAGGACCCGGGCAGCCAGAACCCTCACCCCTCCCACTCAACCAACCAATGGCCATGACTGACATGAGGACCTCCGGTGAGGGACAGTGACAATCCGCCTGAGAAAACAGCCCCCCACCGCCCAGTGGCCCGGAGAGCCCCAAGAACCATCTGCATGTGCCAGTTCATAGAATGGCCAGAGCTGCTATTTAATCACTAACATTCAAAGGGGAAAAATAAAACAGTTGAAAAGTCTTATCAGTTAACCTTGAAAGGCAAGGCTGGGTGCATGGTGGCTCCTGCCTGTAATCCCAGCACTCTGGGAGGCAGAGGCGGGTGGATCACCTGAGTTCAGGAGTTCAAGACCAGCCTGGCCAACATGGTGAAACCCTGTCTCTACTAACAATACAAAAATTTGCCAGGCGTGGTGGTGGCACGTGCCTGTAGTCCCGGCTACTTGGGAGGCTGAGACAAGAGAATCGCTTGAATCCAGGAGGCAGAGGTTGCAGTGAGCCGAGATAGAGCCACTGCACTCCAGACTAGGTGACACAGCGAGACTCCATCTCAAAAAGTAAAACCTTGAGAGGCAAGATCATTTTGGTGCCACAAGCCACACATATCTGCTCTTAGAAAAGGAGCAACCAGAGGCTGGGCGCAGTGGCTCACACCTGTAATCCCAGCACTTTGGGAGGCCGAGGCAGGTGGATCACGAGGTCAGGAGATCAAGACCATCCTAACACAGTGAAACCCCGTCTCTACTAAAAATACAAAAATTAGGCCAGGCGCGGTGGTTCAAGCCTGTAATCCCAGCACTTTGGGAGGCCAAGACGGGCAGATCACGAGGTCAGGAGATCGAGACCATCCTGGCGAACACGGTGAAACCCCGTCTCTACTAAAAAAAAAACTAGCCGGGCGAGGTGCGGGGTGCCTGTAGTCCCAGCTACTGGGGAAGCTGAGGCAGGAGGATGGCATAAACCCGGGAGGCAGAGCTTGCAGTGAGCTGAGATCTGGCCACTGCACTCCAGCCTGGGCAACAGAGCGAGACTCTGTCTCAAAAAAAAAAAAAAAAAAATTAGGCATTGGGGCGGGCGCCTATAGTCCCAGCTACTCGGGAGGCTGAGGCAGGAGAATGACATGAACCCGGGAGGTGGAGCTTGCAGTGAGCTGACATCGCGCCACTGCACTCCAGCCTGGGCAACAGAGCAAGACTCCGTCTCAAAACAAAAAAAAAAAAAGAAAAGGAGCAACCAGCAAGAGCTTAGTGGTCCCGTCAGTATTTGGGCTTTTGTTAGATTTGTTCCTTTGGTAGTGGGGGTGGGTTAATGGGAGACTGCAGTCAGCCATGTTCACACAATGTCTGAAGGCCACGTATTTCTCAAAATGTGATCTCAAAGCCTCTTCAACAAAGTTCAATGTAACAGACTAAGACACCTGAAGGCCATCCCACAAATCCTGCGCCAGTGAGCATAGGTTCAGTGACCTGAAATCATCGAACCCAAGTGTCAGTTTCAGAGGCCCTAAAAGTAGGAAGCCAGGAGCCGAGTGCTCAGCTCAGCTCCTTAGGCTATTTCTGGAAAGTTCTGGACACAGCTGAAATTAACCACACTAGCCAGCTCAGCACAAATGAGAAAAGCTTTGCTCCCCCACCAGACAAGCAGCCCCCTACGGGCTCCTTCTGGTCCTCCTGGGGGCCCAAACCCCCCCCATCCAGCCGGTACTGAAGTGGAGAGAGAACACAACAGGGTGGGGGTGTCTGACAGGCGATGGGAGCTGGTGCTTAGTGGGGAAGGGGAGCCTACAACAAGGCGGTGTGGTCACCTGCCTGCAACAGGGAAGCGTGACTACCTGTGCCTTGCTAAGGGGGAAAAACTTGGCCACCTGGGGAACCCTACTCCCATCCCAGCACCCTGCATGTTTCCAAGCTGCTTTCTGGGAGTTTGGACTCATGAGGGCCACTGCCCCCACCACTGCTAGGCAAGGCAGGCTAGGGAGCCCAAACCCCACCCACAGAACCTATTCCCTGCTTCTCCAGGGATTATGGAAAATAAACCAGAATATTCTGAAGTCGGGCTTTCCACTGCTGAAAGAAAAATTTGCCAGGCGTGGTGGTTCATGCCTGTCATCCCAACACTTTGGGAGGCCGAGGCAGGCAGATCACCTGAGGTCAGGAGTTCGAGACCAGCCTGGTCAACATGGTGAAACCGCGTTTCTACTAAAAATACAAAAATTAGCCAGGCGTAGTGGCGGGCACCTGTAATCCCAGCTACTCAGGAGGCTGAGACAGAATTGCTTGAACCCAGGAGGCGGAGGTTGCAGTGAGCTGAGATGGCGCCATTGCACTCCAGCCTGTGCAACAAGAGCAAAACTGTCTCAAAAAAAAAAAAAGAAAGAAAAAGAAAAACACTTCATGCCCACCTGCCTCCCTCCAGCCTCCTCAGGGAGGTCCCTTCAGCCATCTCCAATGGAGCTGGACACAGTGGCTCACGCCTGCAACTGCAGCACTTTGGGAGGCAGAGGCAGATCACTTAAAGCCAGCAGTTCAAAACCAGCCTGGGCAACAAAGTAAAACCCCCTGCAACACCTCTACAACAATTTAAACTTAGCCAGACACGGTGGTACACATTTGGAAAAGGGGAACCATTCAGCTGGTTTGGGGAAACTTTTCTCCTCAAGTCCCTATGTCCATTCGTTCTCAAAAGGCTCTGAGCAGTCCTGCGGCCGGCCCTCTTGTACCCAGTGTTTCCCAGACTCACACAGCGCCACCTGTCTGTGTGGAGGGGCGGAGCCGGGCTGCAGAGCACACCGTGAAGCTCCAAGGCAAAGCCAAGCCAAAGACCGGAGCCTGTCAGCAAAGTTTCTACTTCCTGCGTGGACTTTTACAAAAGTGTCCCCTGTCTAAGCACCACAAGGTCGCCAGGCCACCACACTTGTTCAGCCTTGCCCAGGGCTGCCCCTGCCAGTCCAGACTGGGCAGGACACCTCCGCCCAGCCCTGCCGAGTGCAGCATGCCCTGCTTGGCTCCAGGACCTTCTCCCCGGGGTGTCGGGTGGGCAGAAGCCGCAGGTGCCACAGCTCCCAAGACCACACAGTCGAGGTGGGGGAGCCCCGGGAAGGTCGAGCACCAGCTGTGTCCCCACAGATGGCCATGACAGGCTCCGGGCTAACTGGAGGGAGCGTCTGGGCTTCCTTTCCCGTTTCCTCCACGGCATCTACGGTCAAATCCCAGGAAACACACTGGCTGTATGTTCTGGTTAGAAACTGTCCCATGAAAAAGCAGACAGGGAGGGTGAACCAGCTGAGAAATCCTTCCAGGGAAGAAGCCTGCCCCCTGGAGTGGTCCCCAGTGCCACCAGGCCCCCCTCAGCCGGCCCAATCAGTGACCATCTGAGCACCTCGCCTCAGGACCAAAGCTGCTGAGACGAAGGGCTGCGGGCAGAGGTGCCTGGGAGGAGGCTGGGCAAAGGGGTGTGGGTGGGGAGCCCGGCTGGAGCCTGCCCATGGGGCACAGCAGAGACGTCCAGGTACAATGGTGCAATGGGCAGGGGTGGGGCTTCAGTGCTGCCTGGTGGCCCCGCCCACACCAGCTTCCCACCTGCAGCTGCTGCTTTCACCAAGTCCAAGGGCAGCAGCGCCCTCCTGCTTCCTAATTCTCCATCCAGACCCCAAAACCCACCTACTCCGTCAGAGCTGAGAAGTGCAGGAAGGCTGCTCACTCACGCTGGATTCCCACTGCCACGGGCCAGGGCACCGGCCCACCTGAGCGCCAGGATTTCCAGCAGCGCCAGTCCAGCCCACCCAGGCCCCGGCGCCTCACTTCTCAGCACCTCGATTCCCAGTCCCGGGGCTGCAAGCAGTGCCATGGGCCAAACCAAATGCACTGACCCCATGGCCTCCCAGGCACAGGGAAACACCCTCCTCCTTCCAACCCACAGAGCTTCCGTCCAGACCCATCCTGTCCTCAGCCAGAGCACAGGGCCGGTCCGTTTGTGCCACCCTGGGCTGAGCCCCTCAGTCCGGGGACCCACTCTGGCACCTCCTAGGGCAGCCGCCCCATCCCTGGTCCATTCAACCCCCACCCTCCTGCCCACCTCCACGCCACTTAAAGAGAGGGCAGGAGGGCCAAGGCCCCTGGGTCTCTGGGGAGAGTGAGCCTGTTTCCCTGCAGTGCCACCCGGGAACTGGACAGATCCAGCCGCCCCAGGAGGCTCAGGCCTCCGCCAGCAACAGGAGGCTGTGATCCAGGCCTGAGAACCCTGAACGGGCTTCGAAGGCCCGAGGGCTGGCCAGGAGCATTCGGCCCTCACCTCTGGCTCTGGGGTCAGCTGGAAGGTGGGCGGCATACCCTACCCCCCAGGATTCCACAGCCACACCCACAACTTCAAACACCAAGAAGCGCTGAAGGCAGAACTGGCTGTCACTTGACAGCAAACTCACCTGGCAGCAACATGTGACCTGAACTGGTGTGTGGCTATTTATAGTCGTAATTTATCCTAGTTTATCTGAATATTCATGTCTTACTGCAGAAATATTAATGTTTTAACTGCAGTACTGCCCTAGACCTCAAAAGGAGTGTTGGCATCATGTGCTTTTTAAAACCCCAAATCTTCTGAACTGAGAAACACGATCCAACTTCTAGACCAAGACTCCCCAAGCTGCAGGGCCAGCACTGGAGGGGAGAAGGGGAACCCCTGCCCCGGAACAGCTGCCATCCCCGCCAGCCTGTCCGTCCCCACAGCCTCCGGTTCTCCCTTCCAAACCCAGAAGAGCCCACCTGGGTTGGTGGGGTGGGTTTCAACCTTCTCAACCGCTCGGGTCCTGACCAGCTCCCTCTAGCCGCCCCTCCCCCACTATTGCGCAATAGGCCACGCGGCCAGGGAGGGATCATGGCCACTGGCGAAATTAGGGAACTGACTAATTCCAAGAGCACTCCCTTAAGTCGACTCCAGCCCTGCAGTGAAGGTGGCCAGTCATGCCACTGTCATCCACCCGGAGCTGGGCCCTGGGGCAGTGGAGGCCACAGGGCTCCCGCCTCACCAGGGACAGAAGGGGCTGGCAGCAGGGCTCTGAGCTGCCCAGGGAAAGGGCCATCCTCACCCTTCCTGTGTCCCCACAGGCACTTTACAGGAGCCTGAAGCCCAGGGTGTGTCCAGGGCCTCCCAGCCGGGAAGGGCGTGGCTGGGATCTGAACCCGGATGGGCTCACAGGAGGCTAAAAACTGGGGTGTGTCCCAGGCCTCCCAGCAGGGAAGGGCGTGGCTGGGATCTGAACCCAGATGGGCTCCCCAGTCACAAGCACCCATCCTGCAGGCCCGTTCTCCCTCCAAGGCAGCCCCCAAAGGCCGTCAGTGTCACAGGGGCTGCCCCAGGGCACCCAGCTGCCCTCTCTGCACACACAGTGGCCTCGAGGCACCATCCACGCCCAGGAACAACCCCAGACCACCACACCTCGCTGGAAGGTCGAGCCTCGCCAGGAAAAGGGGAGACACAGGGCTTCCTCAGAGGGCTGCGCGCCTGAAGCCATGCTCAGCACAGGGCGAGGTGGCCCCAAAGCAGCTCCAGCCAGCTTCTGGCTGCCCCAGGGTACCCACTCCCCACGGGGGCGGGGGAGCTGCCTCGCTTAGGGACAGTTCACCAGGACCTCCCAGGGCCATTCCCAGCAAACCCAATGGCCAGGGCCAGTCCCAGCCTCTCCTGTGGAAGAAAGGCCTGAGACGCTGCCTGCCACCACACCCACCCCAGCAGTGCCACTTGGCCCGCAGCTGGGGGCAGAGCCCAAGGTCAGAAACTCAGGAGGCCACTGAGGCAGCACTCGGACCCTGAGGTCCACAACCCTGCCCAGCAAACAGCCTAGGCCCAAGCTCCAGCCCATCCGCTGCCCCCACACCTCAGGCCAAGACTGTCAGGACAGGGACAGCCCATAGGCCATGCACATGGGTAGGGCCATCCCAGCTAACTCAGCCACTTCCTCAACCAGCGGAGCGCTGGCTTCCAGGTCACAGGCGGTAGGAGGGACCAGCCCCTCCACCACCATCATCTGGAAGCCCAAGGATGTCACAGGCTCCTTCCCCTCCAGCCCTTCCCAGGCTCCACAGTCACCCCGTTCCCTCCACAGCCCACCTCTGCCCCTCAAGGGCAGTGGCAACCTCCATGCTGGCTACTGAGCCGCACCCTGGACCTCTGAGCAACATCCGCCCTCCACAGCTTTTCGTTTCACCTTCTCTGGGAAAGGCGAAATCCTTCTCAGGACTTCCTCTCTGGTCACCCCCAAAACTAAACACCCAATGACAGCCCAGCCATACTCATGGGGGACTGGTGCAGGCCAGGCCCTGTGTTGCCAGGACCTTCCCCACTCCTGCGTTCCTGCTTTGCAGGGTACAGGCTCTGCTCCAGCCCAGGAGAGCCTCCCAGCACAGCCACCTCATCCTGCACCTAGGTATAACCACACCCCAGCAGAGAAAGACTGGCCTCCCTGGGCAAGGGAGAACCCGGTTTCAGAGAGGCCCAGGCCTTGGGCAGGGCAGGCGTGAAGCAGGAGGGCGGGAGGAACAGGGGCATATCCACCGCTGGGCTGCGGAAATGCTTCCTCATAAATGGTTAAAAAGGGCAGACGGAGTCAGGAAGCTTCAGCAAAGGCCTGGCCAGGGCAGCAGAACCACAAGGGACATAGGCTTCTCTGGCCAAGCCTCACTCAGAAGGACTAACAGACGTGTGACTTGGACAAATTCCTGCCATGCCACCAGGCAGGGAGAGGGACAGAGCCCGATGGGCTGGACCTGGGGCAGGAGGAAGTGTGGTCATGTGAGCGGTATCCTGTCTCCCGGCCCCAAGACGGCAGGCGGCGGCCAGACGACCAGACGTGTGCGTCTCCACTCTCCTCGTAGAAAGGAGTGGCCCAGGGACCACACACCCCCTCCCCACGCCAGCAGCAGAGCACCCAGCCCCCTGCTCACCCTCTGGCTGCTGCAGGGCACAGGGGCCCATCCCATGCCCAATGCTGCTGCAGAGGCCAAGCCTCGGGGAGCGGGGGCCACTCTCCAGCATCCAGGGCACCACAGGCAGAGCACAGGGACTGGTGTGCTGGGGGGGCCTGGCTGCAACCCAAGGGGTCGCCGGAGGATCAAAGAGTGCTCTGGTCCCAACTTAAAGGACTAAGGACCCCCCAATCTTGTCCAGAGAGGACCCAGCCTCCACCCTGCCTGGTGCAGCTGCCCAAGGGCAGAGAATACAGTGATCAAGTAACTGAGAACCCCACTCCTGTAGCCTCTGGGGGCCGAGCCCAAGATCCTCCACAGCAGAGCAGAGCACAGCCTGACTCCACTCCAGGTTCTGCATAGCAGGGGGCACCGCCGGGTCAGCGGAAGCCACCGGCCTCCACAGGGACACAGCTCCCACCTAGGGAAGGGGAAGTGGCAGGGCCAACACCCCCATTACCGACAGCAACTGCACCGCCACCTGGGCGCCCCCCCAGCCCTGGGATATCTGGGCCATCCCTCACTGCCGCTGGTCTCCCACATCTCCAAGTTCAGGGCCTTGGGCAGAGAAGAGCTAAGAGCTTCAGAGACACCTCACCAGGCACCCCCATGTCCCAGACGGGGAAACAGGCCCCGCTGTTCCTGGCAGGACCAGGACTGGAATCCAGCTCCTCCGGCAGGCTGGACACTGGGATGGCAAGGCATGGACAATGACACGCAGGCAGACCCTCTGCTCCTCCATGTTCTGCGTCCCCTCCATGTTCTGAGTCCCCTCCATGTGCCTTCACACCCACACAGCTCCGCCAGCCCCCTCAACCCGGTGCAGCTCCGAGAGAAAACTATGTCCCAGAGGCAGCCGGCGCCCCGCCCTGTCCTCCCCTCCACCTTCACTCCAAAGGCCAACGTTTCTGCTGGGTGGTGACCAACTGTGTCAAACTGACGTCCCATTTAGGGTTTGTCACGGGGTCCCTATGCAGGCAAGTGGCCACAACCTGCCCCTGAGGTCCCAGCCTCTTGTCCCCACCTCTGGGATGCCCTCCCTCTTCCCAGGAAGTTGCCTGCTAAGGCTCTGAAATCACTCACTTCCCCATGACTCTGCGCTAGGCCTTACACACACACTTTTGAAATCAAGTATAAGTCCAAACCAGGGTTTCTTAATTCCATCTCAGCGGCTTCAACTTCCTCCTCCCAGATACAGCTGAAAACCCTGTCCCCGCCAACTCTGCCCCTACTTTCTAGGCAATCTGAACACCCCCAGCTGCCAAGGATTTATATTTAATTAATCCTTATTTAAATTTGCATCCTCAAAACCTCCACAAAACAATCCTCTAGCTGCACCTCAGGGTCTTATGAAAACCAGAAAGCCTGTGCAGGTCTAATTCGAGGATATGAAAAAAATCACTCCTGCCTCAAAGAACCACGGGGTTTCCATCCTGGTCCAGCTCGTAAAAGGGCGTTTCAAGCCAGCTTTGGCTAAAGCAGCTCTTACAGCCGTCGCTTCTCCCACTGAGGTCTCTCCTGCTGGTGCACTTACTTCCAATTGCCCCTTCCGGGAAAACGAAACCTTCCACCACCTTCGATGATCGACTGCAGAGTAAACTTGCGGAAATTGAAGGAAAATGCAGACACCTGATTCCTTGCAAGTCCCAGAACAAAGACGAAAAGACCACGAGTCCCGTTGTTACCTTTTCTACATCCCAATCACTTGGGGTGCAATACCCCAAAATCTAGGAAAAGGAATCCACCCTTTTGCCCCCACAAAATGTGTTCAGAGCCAATGGTGAATGGACCCACGCTCTCCCACACCGCATACGGGCAGCCTGTCTGTCCCTCCCATAAAGGGCTCTGATCAAGATCCAAGTCAAGCCGGACCCACTCCCACAAGCAGAGCTGACTTTGTGAGGTCCTGGGGGGTAGGGCGGGGGTCCTCAGCGCTTCCAGGGCCAGTCCCCAGGCTGCAGACCCACTCACCTGCAGACGGGACAGCCTCCCACGACCACGATAGAGTTGGCAGGGTACCGGGTGACGGTCCGGCTGTGGATGTTGTAGACCCTGGGATGGTGGGTGGGTATCCCTGTGGGGGGGAAGACAAGTCATTAGGGTGCAGGGAGGAGAAATCGGACCGCGATGGGGACTACTCTTCCCGTCCCCCCACCTCCACCCAGCTAAAAAAGCCCCCGGTCTTTTCCACCCTCCGGACGGTCACCGCGGGCCTGATTCGGCGCTAATCTGCCAACAGCGAGCGCCTCGTGACACAAAGTTCATCTGGGGCAGGAATCCGGCCCCGCCGGGTACGACGGGCCCGAGGACGAGAGCCCCGGGGAGGAGGCTGGCCCTCGGCGACGCGGGGTCCCGAAGCTGGCCCGGGGACCTCCAGCTCCAGGAAGGACCCCCGGGCGGGCCCCGCCGGCCTCCGGACCCGCGTCCCCCGCACGGGCTTGCCCCCTCGGAAGCCGCTGGCGGGGAAAGTTGGTTCCGGGCCCACCTGTGACGAGGTAGGGGTAGGGCGGCGGCGGGGGCGCGGCGGGGATGGCGCCGTAGCCGTGCGGGCCGCACGCGTAGTCGCCCTGGCCGGCCTCCAGGTTGTAGGCGGGCGGCCGCTCCTGCAGCAGGGGCTTATGGTCCATGGCGGCCCGGCCGCGCCCGCCGCTCCGGCCCGGCTCGGCTCGGTCGGCCCCGGCGGGGGACGCGGCGGCGGCGGCGGGGACGCGGCGGTCCGGGTGGCTCGGGTCCCTCTGAGGCAGACGCGGGGCGGGGCGGGGCGGGGCGGGCGCGCGCCGCGGGCTTCCCCCGCCCTCCCCGACCCAGTCACAAGACCGGGGTCACGTGGGCGACGGGAGGCGGGGAGAGAGGGCGGGGCCGGCGGGGCGTCTTAAAGGGGCCGCGCCGTCCCGAAGCCGCCCGACCAGCTGCGCCCTGCGCTCCGCCCCGCCGCCCCGCCGCGGCTCTCAGACCTCCCGTGGAGGGGAGATTTTCCCCCCTCCCCCACCACGACCCAGAGAAGCCCCATAAGGTCGTGACCTTTAGGGCCCGCGGATGCACCCCCACCTCCCTCTACGCCCCCATCTCCCAAGCCGGCCGAGGTCCCCTCACCCATGGAGGAGGGGGAGGGCGGGGCCTGAGAAGGGGCGGGGCCGGGTGGGTCCCAGGCCGCCCCAACCCCTGCCCTCTGTCCCCGCGATCGCCAGCGCTCCCAGCAATGCAAAGGGTACACCCGGGCGTGCACCCCGGCTGCGGCCTGTGCGGTGCTCAGCTGCGGCGCATTCCCTCCGTTTGCCTTTTTTTTGGACAATTAGGTGTTACAGGGGTAGTGGCCAGTGCTTACAAATAACTCCCCCGTTTGGGGACAAAACCATAAATACTGGGCACCTGCCGCGTCTCCTCAGTTTCCCTAGTCTTCAGGCAGCCCTGCCAGGTGTTCTGCTTACCCCCTAGAGGACAACACGGGACCGGGATCAGAAGGGGGAGGGGTTTGGCCGTGGCAGGTGCGGGTCAGAGCCCGTATCTAAACCTGGGTGTTTTCTGGCCTCGGGGACCGCGTCAGGCGCTCTCGCTGAAACATTTCCTCATACAGGGTTTCACGGGTTTGCCAGAACAACTTTAAAACGAACGATTGGAACGTTTAGGATTCCTTGCGTCCTTAGCGCCTCTGCACCTTTTCAGGGGCACCTGTAGCCCTTACTGTATTCTGTCTCCAGTTTTCTCACCTGCATTTTGATCTCCCCTGCACTGTAGCTCTGGGACGACTACAGCTCTTCTCGAACCACGCCTTTTTAATTTTTAAAAAAAATTTTGTAGGGAGGGCCAGGGGTGGAGGCCCTCTTACTCTGTCACCAGGCTGCAGTGAAGTGACACAATCATTGCTCAATGCAGCCTTGACCTCCTTCCTGGGCTCAAGTCATCATCCCACCTCAGCCTCCTCAGTAGCTGGGACCACAGGCACTCGCCACCATGCCCAGCTAATTTTTAAAAATTTTTATATAGGATCTTGCTATGTTGCCCAGGCCAGTCTCAAACTCCTGACCTCAAGCAATCCTTTTGCCTTGGCCCCCCAAAGTGCTGGGATTACAGGTGTGAGCCCCTGCACCTGGCCTTTTTATTTTTTAATAAGGAATCATCATATATATATATATATATATTTTTTTTTTTTTTTTTTTTTTGAAACAGAGTCTCACTCTATGGCCCAGGCTGGAGTGCAGTGATGCAACCCTAGCTCACTACAGCGTCGACATCCTGGGCTCAAGTGATCCTCCCACCTCAGCCTCCTAAGTAGCTGGGGACTACAGGTGCACGCCACAGTGCCCAGCTAATTTTTTAATATTTTGTAGAGATGGGGTGTTGCTATGTTTCCCAGGCTGGTCTCAAACTCCTGGGTTCAAGTGATCCTCCCGCCTCAACCTCCCAAGGTGCTGGGATTATAGGCATGAGCCACCATGCCCACCTGACCATCATATTTCTTTATCACAAGTCCAGCTCTTCGAAGCCCATTCCCATTTTGTACGTCCTGTCCTAGTCATCATCCCCACAATCCTCGAAAGAGGAACTGAGAGGTGGTCCAGGTACACTAGAAGACTGAGGAGTGGCCCCTGGCACTAACAAACAGCCAGATCAAGAGTGGAGACTGGGCTGGGCGTGGTGGCTGACGCCTGTAATCTCAGCACTTTGGGAGGCTGAGGTGGATGGATCACTTGAGGTCAGGAGTTCGAGACCAGCTGGCCAACATGGTGAAACCCTGTCTCTACTAAAAATACAAAAGTTGGCTGGGCATGGTGGGCGGTGGGGGGGGCGGGGTACCTGTAATCCCTCGGGAGGCTGAGGCACAAGGATCACTTGAACCTGGGAGACGGAAGTTACAGTGAGCTGAGATCGTGCCATTGCACTCCAGCCTGGGCGACAGTGAGGCTCCATCTCAAAAATAAAAAAAAAGAGTGGAGACTGGCCAGGAGTGGCCAAGGGCTTTGGAGCCAGTAGAGGCCCTGGTAGGCAGTGAGGAGGCCATTGTTCTTGGGGGCAGCTGTCCGGGCACCATAGGGTGACAGCCCCTGGCCAGAGAATACTGGGGTGCAACCTCGTGCCTCATCAACCATGAAGAGATGTGGCTCAGGTCAACCCTCCTAACACCTGGTCAACAAGGACCACCTGGATTCTCCTCCCAGCCTTGCAAACTGCTGCAGAGTAGCAGCTGCAGGCCCGGTGATCTCCTTTCCTATCAGATCAACAAAAGCTGGCACATTTTCCTTCAATTTCATGGCTAATTTTCCCTTCAGCACTTCTCTGCATTTCCTGATAAACCCCACAAAATCCACAGCCGCTGGTCCCCTTCTCTTCCAGTAATTGTTTTTGCCCCAGCAATGCCCCTGGTTTGGAAACTCCAAGTCTGTGAATGCCGGGGTGTGGTTTTGGGATGTCCCGGCATGGCTTTGACCAGTGCTGCCCTCAGACACAAAGCAGTTCCTGCCCCTTCAAACGTGCAGCATGCAGAAGATGGAACTGCTATCCCAGGCTCTGTGTGCAAGCCCTGGGGGGCCAAAGAGGACGATGACAGGGACACAAGTAGCAGTCAGATAGGGAGGCAGACAGTAACTGTGAAGGGAGCTTTGTATTGCAAGAGGGTTGGAGGTGCCACACACTGGCTGGTGATGAGCCTGAGTGCCTGGAGAGTTCCAGGACCACAGCCTGGCTGGGAAGGCCAGTGGCGAATCAGCCCCAGGGACCTGTGGCAGAGCATTCCAGGCAGAGTGAACTGTGATCCCAGAGAGTACACAGTGGCCCATTATATGCCAGGGCTTGTCACTGGGTGTGGCCGGAGCCCTGGAAGAGTCTCTAGAAGGTAGAGGTGGGGCTGGGCATTGGCATTGGGATAGCATCCTGTAAGAGCTTATTGGGGAACTGCGTAGAGTTTGAATAGGGGAGTGTGAACATCAGATTTCAGTATTAGAAAAATGTCTTTGAAGGGAGGGGCACAGTAGCTCATACCTGTCATCCCAGCACTTTTGGAGGCCAAGGTGGGAAGATCGCTAGAGGCCAGGAGTCCGAGACCAGCCTGAGCATCATAGCGAGACCCCCGCCCCCCGCCCATCTCTACGGAAAATTTAAAAATTAACTGGATGTGGTGGTGCATGCCTCCAGTCCCAGCTACCCAAGAGGCTGAAGTGGGAGGATCACTTGAGCCCCGGAGTTTGAGGCTGCAGTGAGTCATGATCGCACCACTGCCGACAGAATAAAGTGAGGCCACCAATCATCTTGGCTGCTATGTGATGACAAATTCGCATGTGCCAGGCTCTGTACACAGCTCTTTATATGGCTGGCATCTCTGCTCATCTGCAGGACCATCCCATGAAAGTGGCCATTCCTTTCCCCCAGGTGCTTGATGAGGAAACTGAGAACTGGACACAGTGGCTCATGCCTGTAATCCCAGCACTTTGGGAGGCCGAGGGGGCGGATCACTTGAGGCCAGGAGTTCAAGACCAGCCTGGCCAACATGGCGAAACCCCATCTCTACTAAAAATACAAAAATCAACCTGTGTGGTGGCTCACACCTGTAATCCCAGCTGCTCAGGAGGCTGAGGCACAAGATCGCTTGAACCTGGGAGACAGAGGTTGCAGTGAACCGAGATCACGCCACTGCACTCCTGCCTGGGTGATAGCAAGACCCTGTCTCAAAAACAAAAAACAAAAAGCGGGTGGCTCACGCCTGTATTCTCAGCACTTTGGGAGGCTGAGGTGGGCTGATCACCTGAGGTCGGGAGTTTGAGACCAGCCTGACCAACATGGAGAAATCTTGTCTCTACTAAAAATACAAAATTAGCTGGGCGTGGTGGTGCATGCCTATAATCCCAGCTACTCAGGAGGCTGAGGCAGGAGAATCACTTGAACCTGGGAGGCGGAGGTTGTGGTGAGCCGAAATCGTGCCATTGCACTCCAGCCTGGGCAACAAGAGCAAAACTCTGTCTAAGGGAAAAAAAAAAAAAAAAAGGGCCAGGTGTGGTGGCTCACACCTATAATCACAGCACTTTGGGAGGCTGAGGCAGGCAGATCACTAAAGTCAGGAGTTTGAGACCAACCTGGCCAACATGGTGAAACTCCGTCTCTACTGAAAATACAAAATTGGCTGGGTGAGGTGGCTCACACCTGTAATCCCAGCACTTTGGGAGGCCGAGGCCGGTGGATCACAAGATCAAGAGATCGAGACTATCCTGGCCAACATGGTGAAACCCCGTCTACTAAAAATACAAAAATTATGGTGGCACACGCCTGTAGTCCCAGTTACTTGGGAGGCTGAGGCACGAGAATCGCTTAAACCCAGGAGACCGAGGTTGCAGTGAGCCAAGATTGTGCCATTGCACTCCAGCCTGGTGACAGAGCAAAACCCTGTCTCAAAAAAAAAGGAAACTGATGCACAGAGAGCTTCCGTACATTTCCAAGGCCTCCCAACCAGTAGAAGTGGGTCTTCAAACAACAGATGTACCACACTTAATCCTAGGATCACCCCACACTGCCTCTGCCAAGCACACAAGAGAAGCATGCCGCCTTTTGCTGGGTGTTTTGTTTGAGGTGGAGTTTTGCTCTTGTTGCCCAGGCTGGAGTGCAGTTGCACGATCTCGGCTCACCGAAACCTCTGCCTCCCGGGTTCAAGCGATTCTCCTGCCTCAGCCTCCCGAGTAGCTGGGATTACAGGCGTGCGGCACCACGCCCAGCTAATTTTTTTGTATTTTTAGTAGAGATGGGGTTTCTACATGTTGGTCAGGCTGGTCTTGAAGCCCCGACCTCAGGTGATCCGCCTGCCTCAGCCTCCCAAAGTGCTGGGATTACAGGCGTGAGCCACTGCACCTGGCCTCTTGCTGGTTTTCACAGAAATGCATTCCTATCGAAGACTTGGAATACATAAATATGCATATGTTTCAGATCGCCGAAATTCTGCTCTGTACCACTTTTGGATTTCTTTCTTGTTTTTTTTAGAGACAGGGTCTTGCTCTGTTCACCTGGCTGGAGTGCAGTGGTGCAGTCATAGCTCACTGCAGCTTCAACCTCCCAGACTTAGCAACCTCCCACCTCAGCCTCTCTCAGCAGCTGGGGCTACAGGTGCCATCACCACACCTGGCTTATTTTTTAATTTTTTTGAGATGGGGTCTCCCTCTGTTGCCCAGGCTGGTCTTGAATTCCTAGCCTCAAGCGATCCTCCTACCTTGGCCTCCCAAAGTGCTGGGATTATAGGAGTGAGTCATTGAGTCTGGTCTTTTATCCACTTTTGTATCATGCAGACAATTATTTTTATTTTTTTGAGACAGAGTCTCACTCTGTCACCTAGGCCAGAATGCAGTAGCACGATCTTGGCTCACTGCAATCTCCACCTCCCAGGTTCAAGTAATTCTCCTGCTGCCTCAGCCTCCCCAATAGCTGGAATTACAGGCGTGCGCCACCACACCCAGCTAATTCTTGTATTTTTAGTAGAAGTGGGGGGTTTTACCATGTTGGCCAGACTGGTCTCAAACTCTTGGCCTCGGCCTTCCCAAAGTGCTGGGATTACAGGTGTGACCCACCGCACCCGGCCTCATGCAGACATTTAATAAAATTATTTTTAGTACTGCCATTCCCATACAAATGAATGCATGTGATTTTTGTTGCTCTGTGTGAATGTTTTCGCTGGGGCTACTCAGCAAGGAGACCTGGCCGGACAGTGGAGGTGCTGGCCCCTGCTTGGGGGATGAGGGAGATGTCTTGTTCCGGAAACCTTGACAATCACCACGGACTCTCCTCCAGTGTGCCAGAGGAAACCTAAACCAGGATCATGCCCTTTCTTGAATGCTCTTGAGAAAGGCTGATAACCCACCACGTGAGCTTCTGGGCACACGAGCAACAAGTATCTCACATGGTCGGGACTGGGGAAAAAAAAAAAAAAGGAAGCAAATATAATTTCAAAATCCAAGGCTGTAACCAATTACAAGCGCCTGGCTCAAGGAAGGCCCTTGCCAAATATTTGCTGAATATTTGCTAAATGTTTATCTTAGATAAACACTTTAAGTTCCGAGTTTTATGGTTAGCCTGAGGTAAGCCTTACGGTTCTGCTAGGCAAATATTTCTAAATATTTTATAACTTAAGTGCATACGTTTCTACATGACACAGGCAAAATTTTCTCTTGCTGAGTGACAAGACAAATTCTATCACAAGTCGTGTGTGTATATACATATATATATTTCCTCTACGTATATATTTGCATATTTAAATCTACATTACACTCCTCATTCTCTAATGGGGTGGTCCTCACTACAGAAATCTGCCTGGTACAACACACTTAACTCACACAACGAAACACAGAAAGCACTTCTTTTGTAATCCACATTTTCAAGCACTTGCCACAAGAACAAAGAACAAATTCTGGGCCAGATATGGTGCCTCATGCCTGTAATCCTGATACTTTTGGGAGGCCAAGGTGGGAGGATCACTTGAGGTCAGGAGTTCGAGACCAGCCTGGTCAGCATGGTGAAACCCCATCTCTACAAAAAATAAAAAAAAAATTAGCTGGGCATGGTGGCACATGCCTGTAGTCCCAACTACCCAGGAGGCTGAGGCAGGAGAATTGTTTGAACCTGGCAGGCAGAGGTTGCAGTGAGCCGAGATTGCGCCACGGCACTCCAGCCTGGGGGACAGAACGAGACTCTGTCTCAAAAAAAAGAAAGAAAAAATACAAAATTAGTTGGGCGTGGTGGCGCATGCCTGTAATCCCAGCTTCTCGGGAGGCTGAGGCGGGAGAATAGCTTGATCCCGGGAGATAGAGGTTGAAAAAAAAAAAATAACAAAAGCACAAATTTGGAATCGCAATTTTCTGGCTAAGTTTCCAAGCTGCTGTACTCAAAATCCCTGAGAAGCAGCTGCAGGATTAACAGATGCACCGATACCTCCAGGCTAAAATGTAGATGTCAACACATTTCTGGCAACACGTGCAGAATTCAGTGGACACCTTTTATCTCTGCTAATATTCACAGTAACCCAACAGGGTGCTTTTCCAAGACTTCTTGATCGGTGGCGGGGGGAGTCCTATAAAACATCAGCCAAATTTGGATGTCGAGGGCAGTGAGTTGTGATTGAAAGAATAAGTAGTTCCTAGGCCAGACGCGGTGGCTCACGCCTGTAATCCCAGCACTCTGGGAGGCCGAGGTGGGTGAATCATGAGGTCGGGAGATCGAGACCATCCTGGCCAACGCAGTGAAACCACGTCTCTACTAAAAAAAATACAAAAAATTAGCCGGGCGTGGTGGCGGACGCCTGTAGTCCCAGCTACTCAGGAGGCTAAGGCAGAATGGCGTGAACCCGGGAGGCGGAGCTTGCAGTGAGCCGAGATCGCGCCACTGCACTCCAGCCTGGGCAACAGAGTGAGACTCCGTCTCAAAAAAAATAAATAAAAAGTAAAATAATAATAATAATAAGTAGTTCTCATTCAGACTGTTCTATGTCCTCCCTGTGGGATGGGCACAAGCCAGTTAACCTCAGGGAGCCAGGCTTGCTTAAACCAGAGACCTCAAGCATCCTTTCAGAATTATAGTCATGTCTGTTCTTTGGGGGCATTTTTATCTCATCACCTTCCAGAATGACAGAGTCATCATTTCTAAATGGAACTTCAAGGCCAGGTACAGTGGCTCATGCCTGTAATCCCAGCACTCTGGGAGGCCAAGGAGGGAGGAAGGCTTGAGCCCAGGAGTTCAAGACCAGCCTAGGCAACAAGATCTCTATAAAAAATAAAAAGCAGGCTAGGCATGGTGGCTCACCGCTGTAATCCCAGCACTTTGGGAGGCCGAAGCAGGTTAGGAGTTCAAGACCAGCCTGGCCAACATGGTAAAACTCCATCTCTACTAAAAATACAAAAATTAGCCAGGCGTGGTGGCGAACACCTGTAATCCCAGTTACTTGGAAGGCTGAAACAGGAGAATTGCGTGAACCCATGGGGCAGAGGCTGCGGTGAGCCAAGATCATGCCACTGCACTCCAGCCTGGGTGACAGAGCAAGACTCTGTCTCAAAAGTAAAAAATAAAAATAAAAATTTAGCCGGGCATGGTGGCATGCACCTGTAGTCCCAGCTACTCAGGAAGCTGAGGCAGGAGGATCACCTGAGCCCAGGAGGTAGAGGCTACAGTGAGCTATGATCGCACTGGCGCGCTCCAGCCTGGGCGACAGAGCAACTCCCTGTTTCTAAATACATAAATAAATAAATAAATGGAACTTCAGGGAAGAAAGCAGCAGCATGTACCACTCCTCTCTTTTGTGTTGTGATTCATACTTCCACATTCTGTCGTCACGATTAACCCCAGAGCCATGATGGACAGATATTATCATCCCCAATTTACAGATGAGGAAAGAGCCTGGCTGTCCATTGAGCAGGTCCCCCGAGCCCCTTGTGGGCCAGGACAGTGTCTTATCTCTGTATCCACAATGCCTCAGACATAGTAGGAGCTCAATAAATGTTTAATTGAACTCAAGGTCATGTGCCCACAATCATTTGACTGCTAAGCAGGGATTCAAACCTAGGTTCTCCCACCTCCAGACTCAAGCTCTGGTTCATAGACCATAAAGGGCATCCCCTCGTCAGGCTAGAAGTATGCCTGGATCATTACATAAGGCATTCCTCATTTTAAAAAAAATCAAGAGCAGCCAGGCACGGTGGCTCACACCTGTAATCCCAGCACTTTGGGAAGCTGAGGCGGGAGGACTGCTTGAGCCCAGGAGTTTGAGACCAGCCTGGGCAACATAGCAAGATCCCATCTCTATTTTTTTTTTTTTTTGGGGAGATGGAGTCTCACTCTGTCGCCCAGGCTGGAGTGCAGTGTTGCAATCTCGGCTCACTGCACCTTGAACTCCGCCTCCTGGGTTCAAGCAGTTCTGCCTCAGCCTCCTGAGTAGCTGGGATTACAGGCACCCACCACCACGCCTGGCTAATTTTTGTATTTTTAGTAGAGACGGGGTTTCACCATGTTGGCAAGGGTGGTCTTGAACTCCTGACCTCAGGTGATCCACCTGCATTGGCCTCCTAAAGTGCTGGGATTACAGGCGTGAGCCACTGCGCACGGCCCTCATCTCTATTTTTAAAAAGAAAAAAGAAAAATAAATTGAGGCCAGGCATGGTGGCTCACGCTTGTAATCCCAGCACTTTGGGAGGCCAAGGTGGGCAGATCATGAGGTCAGGAGTTTGAGACCAGCCTGGCCAACACAGTGAAACCCCATCTCTACTAAAAATACAAAAATTAGCCAGGCACGGTGGCAGGCGCCTGTAATCCCAGCTACTCCGGAGGCTGAGGCAGGAGAATCACTTGAACCCGGGAGGTAGAGGTTGCATTGAGCTGAGAGCACGCCACTGCACTCCAGCCTGGGTGACAGAGCCAGACTCCATCCCGCCAAAAAAAATTTTAATAAAATAAACCGAGAGTGCCTAGATGGCGGGGAAGATGCCGGTGGAGATGACTGATGCTCTTTGGGATCTCACTCGATAGTTTTGGGGACAATGAGTGTCATTCAGGGAAAATGAGGCACCTCTGTGACTTTTCTATTCTCTATCAGATGACGATGAAAGTTATCCAGATTGTTGGCCGGGCACGGTGGCTCATGCCTGTAATTCCATCACTTTGGGAGGCCAAAGCAGGTGGATCACCTGAGGTCAGGAGTTCGAGATCAGCCTGGCCAACATGGTGAAGCCCCGTCTCCACTAAAAATACAAAAACTAGCCGGGTGTGGTGGTACGCACCTATAATCCCAGCTGCTCAGGAGGTTGAGGCAGAAGAATTGCTTAAACCTGGGAGGCGGAGGTTGCAGTGAGCCGAGGTCACGCCACTGCACTCCAGCCTAGGTGACAAAGTAAGACTCCTTCTCAAAAAAAAAAAGTTTTCCAAATTGACAGAAGGTCTTTCCCTGTGGGATCTGTTAGTTGTGGTTTAATTTATTATAGCATGTTCTCACTTATATGTGGGAGCTAAACAATGGGTACCCATGGACATACTGAGTGGCAGAATAGACACTGGAGACTCAAACAGGTGGGAGGGCAGCAAGGGGGTGAGGTCTGAAAATTACCTGTTGGGTACAATGTTCACGATTCTGGTGACAGGGACACTGAAGGCACAGACTTCAGCACTATGCAATACCTGCATGTAAAGCATCTGTCCTTGTGGCTGGCTGCAGTGTCTCACGCCTGGAATCCCAGCACTCTGGGAGGCCAAGACAGGAGGACTGCTTAAGGTCAAGACAGGAGGACTGCTTAAGGTCAAGACAGGAGGACTGCTTGAGCCCAGGAGTTCGAGAATAGCCTGGGCAACACAGCAAGACCCTGTCTCCACAAAAAAAAAGATTTAAAAATTAGCCAGGCATGGTGATGTGCACCTGGGTTCCCAGCTACTCAGGAGGCTGAGGTGTTTTAAGGCTGGGAAGTCAACGCTGCCGTGAGCTATGATTGTACCACTGCACTCTAGCCTGGGCAGCAGAGTGTGACTCCATCTCAAAACAAAACAAAACAAAACAAAACCCAGGCGCGGTGGCTCATGCCTGTAATACCATCACTTTGGGAGGCCAAGGCGGGCAGATCACCTGAGGTCAGGAGTTCGAGACCAGTCTGGCCAACATGGTGAAACCCCGTCTATACTAAAAATACAAAAATTAGCCGGGCGTGGTGGTGCACACCTGTAATCCCAGCTACTTGTTAGACTGAGGCAAAAGAATCGCTTGAACCCGGGAGGTGGAGCTTGCAGTGAGCCGAGATTACGCCACTGCACTCCAGCCTTGGGCAACAGAGCGAGACTCTGTCTCCAAAATAAAAAATAAAAAAGAAAAAAAGAAAAGAAAAAAAGAAATCTGTACTTGTACCCTCTAAATATATAAACATTATGTTATAAAATGGAAATAATCTATGATGGTAGAGAGAATTGAAGTGGAGCTTGAGGCAAACTTGTCCCCAGTCACCAGAGCTCTGAGTCTGGTGGCAGGAGGCTCATCTTTGGTTGGGATGAAGCAGAAAAATGACCACTCCCAGGTTGAGATGGAGAGGTCACTTCCTTTGGTCAGTAAGGGAGTGGCTTTCGGGACCCACCCCCAAATGATGATGTTTAGGGGACCCTCTCAGGGCCTACAAGGATCTGGGTCTCCACCTCTCCGTCATTATTCTATTTTGCCAGCAGTGCCTAGAACTCCGTTCTGCTTCAAGCCGCAGAGTGGAGGAGAAGACACTGAGGCTTGGAGATGCTGTTTCATGGAGTCCTGGCTTTGCAGAAAAGCGGGCTTGGGGGGCAGCAGTGGGGAGGGGTTCTCCAAAGAAGAGAGGCTGCTGTGGTGAAGGGACAGAGGGAAGGAGCCCCCAGGGCCTCCTGATGCCACTGCGGTAGGAGGGTCCCCTCTCCTCTCCCCCATTCCTTCTCCTCCCCAGCAGGTCCCCCGCATCCTCTCTCTGGCCCAGCCCACCCTCCGCTGCCTCCCTGGTCTGTTCCGGGGGCTCCTACCTTCAGCTTGCACTGTGGAGGACATGGCTGTTCTTGGGGACACGCCCAGGAATGATGCGGGGGTGCCTCAGTACGGGGTGGGGAAAAGCCCCCTTAAACTCCAGAAGCCAAGCAGTCACCAGGGGGGGCAGCGACCGACATGAAGGAGGGACCAGACAGACGGCCATGGGGCACAAGCCATCGGGGGCGTTGGGAGGCCCAGGAGGAACTGGGCAGCGCCGGGTCTCGCTGGGGACAGAATGCGGCCTCACAATCCTGCCCCACCGCCAAGATTCTCAGGTTCTGAGCCTGGAGTCCGGCTCCTAGCCAGCGACTCATGGCGCCCACAGCCAGGTGCCACCCCTCGGAGCCGGGACGCTTTGGGGAGAAGCCGGATTAATACCAATGCCAAGGGAATCCTTGATTAAAACCCTGACTTATGAGAAGTGGCAATGGAGAACCAGCCACGTGAATACAAAATGTGACAATGCCCAAGTTGTCAAGTGACAGATGCCCAAGCCAGCAGCCCAGTTTCAGGCTTTCCCCGAGGCCCTAGAAAGTGTCTTTAGGGGCCAGGCGCAGTGGCTCACGCCTGTAATCCCAGCACTTTGGGAGGCCGAGGTGGGCAGATCACCTGAGGTCAGGAGTTTGAGACCAGCCTGGCCAACATGGTGAAACCCTGTCTCTACCTAAAATACAAAAAATTAGCTGAGTGTGGTGGTACACACTTGTAATCCCAGCTACTCGGGAGGCTGAGGCAGGAGAATCGCTTGAACCTGGGAGGCAGAGGTTGCAGTGAGTCAAGATCACGCCACTGCACTCCAGACTGGGGGACAAGAGCGAGACTGTCCCAAAAAAAAAAAAAAGTGTCTTTAGGGTCAGTTGAGGTGAGAAGACAGCTGATCCGTGAGTAGGCAGGAGTGGCCCCTCAGTTCCATGAACCAAGCCCCCCTCAGAAACCCCCACCTCAGGCTGGGCTCATGCCTGTAATGCTCATGTCTGGTGGCTCATGCTTGTAATCTCAGCACTTTGGGAGGCTGAGACGGGAGGATGGCTTGAACCCAGGAGTTTGAGACCAGCCTGGGCAACACAGTGAGACCCCATCTCTACAAAAAATAAAAATTTTTTTTAAAAAAAGATCATTCATTCATTCTAGTGGATCATTCTCCTTACTTTCCTGGGACAATTCCTTTTTGCATTTATAATGTAGCATTAGAAAAAGGGATATGGGGCCGGGTGCGGTGGTTCACGCCTGTAATCTCAGCACTTTGGGAGGCCGAGGCGGGTGGATCACGAGGTCAGGAGATCGAGACCATCCTGGCTAACATGGTGAAACCCCGTCCTACTAAAAGTACACAAAAAATTAGCCGGGCGTGGTGGCAGGCGCCTGTAGTCCCAGCTATTTGGAAGCCTGAGGCAGAAGAATGGCATGAACCCAGGAGGCGGAGGTTGCAATGAGCCAAGATCGCGCCACTGCACTCCAGCCTGGGCAACGAGCGAGACTCCGTCTCCAGAAAAAAAAAAAAAAAAAAAAAAAAAAAAGGAAAGGGATATGGGCTGGGCGCGGTGGTTCATGTCTGTAACCAGAGCACTTTGGGAGCCAAGGCGGATGGATCACTTGAGGTCAGGAGTTCGAGACCAGCCTGGCCACACAAACATCGTGAAATCCCGTGTCTACTAAACATACAAAAACTAACCAGGTGTGGTGGTGCACACCTGTAGTCCCAACTACTCAGGAGGCTAAGGTGAGAGGATCGCTTGAGGCTACAAGGTCAAGACATGGCCTCCCAATGTGCTGGGATTACAGGAGTGAGCCACCATGCCTGGCCCCTTTAGTTTTTGAGACACCCTTTTCCATGGAAACACAATCCTCCTGTATTCCTTTATCCAGGAACTATGACTTGTAGTCTGTCGTGTGTGTGTGTGTGCGCGTGCGCGTGCGCGCGTGTGTGCGCGTGTGCATGTGTGCGCGTGTGTGCGTGTGTGCGTGTGTCTGTACAGCCTTATTGAGGTGTAATAATGGTGTCTTGCTTTTTTTTTTTTTTTTTAAGAGACAGGGTCTTGCTGTGTTGCCCAGGCTGGTCTCAAACTCCTGAGCTCAAGTGATCTCCTGCCTCAGCCTGCCAAAGTGGTGGGATTACAGGCATGAGCCACTGCTCCCAGCCCTTGTGTCTTGCTTTTAAAGCCTACACAGGCTTCTTATACATCACATGACCTAGACTAGTCCCGGCCCCTGTCACCTGCAAGTCTCTGTGTACCCCTCCCACTATCAGAGTAATCTTCCTTCAGTGACTATGCTCAGCTGAGCCACCAGCTCTCCCTGCTTACAAACCTTCAGTGGCTCTCTGCAGCCCATGGTGTGAGATCCTGGCCCTTCAGCATGCCATTCGGGACCACCCTGCCCTGCACCCGGTGAGCCTGAGTGCCTGAGAGAAGCACCTTCCACACGAGCTGGCCTTTTTTTTTTTTTTTTTTTTTTTTTTTTTAATAAGGAGTTTCACTCTTGCTGCCCAGGCTGGAGTGCAGTGGCACAATCTTGGCTCACCACAACCTACGCCTCCCAGGTTCAAGCAATTCTCCTGCCTCAGCCTCCCGAGTAGGTGGGATTACAGGCGTGTGCCATCATGTCTGGCTAATTTTTCTATTTTTAGTAGAGAAGGGGTTTCACCATGTTGGCCAGGCTAGTCTTGAACTCCTCACCTTAAGTGATCTGCCTGCCTCGGCCTCCCAAAGTGCTGGGATTATAGGCATGAGCCACCACGCCCAGCCTATGTTTTTCTTTTTTTTTCTTTTTTGAGACAGAGTCTCACTCTGTGGCCCAGGGTGGAGTGCAGTGGCACGATATTAGCTCACTGCAAGCTCTGCCTCCCAGGTTCACTCCATTCTCCTGCCTCAGCCTCCCGAGTAGCTGGGACTACAGGCACCCACCACCACACCCAGCTAATTTTTTGTATTTTTAGTAGAGACGGGGTTTCACCGTGTTAGTCAGGATGGTCTTGATCTCCTGACCTCGTGATCCGCCCGTCTCGGCCTCCCAAAAGTGCTGGGATTACAGGCGTGAGCCACCGCGCCCGGCCGTTTTTCTTAATTTGACTTCCTGTAGATTAATAGGCATATTTTATCTTTGGCCGCCTGTGCAAGCCTTTCCATATCTCAATCAAATTCTCCTTCTCGTTTCTCTGAATCACTTCCACCATCTGCCCCCATCTCTGACCTTTCGCAGGAGCTTACTGGACACTTACAGTACCTAAAGATCTATGCCTGGCAGTGAAGGAGCTGGTCAAACCGCGCATTAAGAAATCCACATTCCTGGTCAGAGAGAGCCTTGAGGGGGAGGTCTTTAGGGACACGACACCGTTTAGCCACCAGGGGGCATGGATATGGCCCCTGGTGACTTGTTTAAAGAAAGACAGAAGGGACAGGAGGAATTCATGTCATCCCAGGCATCTGTCCCAGCCCTGCCACTGAGCTGATGAGCTGATGAGCTCGAAGGGACAATGACTGGTTTTTGACAGTTCAGTATGTGAAAGAATTCAAATTTACTGCTGTTGGAATTTTAAATTATTCTGACCCTTGAGAGGAATGTGGCTAGGTGGCTTGACTCATACGGCATGCAGCATTTTTTCTTTTTTTTGAGATGGAGTCTTGCTCTGTTGCCCAGACTGGACTGCAGTGGTGTGATCTCAGCTTACTGCAACCTCTGCCTCTCAGGTTCAAGCAATTCTCCTGCCTCAGTCTCCTGAGTAGCTGGGATTACAGGTGCCCACCACCATGCACAGGTAGTTTTTGTATTTTTAGTAGAGATGAGGTTTCACCATGTTGACCAGGCTGGTCTGGAACTGCCGACCTTGTGATCCACCTACCTCGGCCTCCCAAAGTGTTGGGATTACAGGTGTGAGCCACTGCGCCTGGCAACTTCTGCCTTTTTTTTCTGTAAAAAATTAGGAAGACTAGGCCGGGAGTGGTGGCTCATGCCTATAAACCCACTGTTTTGAGAGGCTGAGGCAGGAGAATGGCTAGTAAATAAATGGGAAGCAGAGCATAAAAGTTTGGAAAATTTGCAGCCTGGCCATGTGGTAGAGAAGGAAAGAACATTTTCAGGGGTGGAATTCAAGGAGCCTGCAGAGCAATCATTTGGTCAAGAGATTTACATGACTAAAAGGGAGCCAAGTGCTAAGAGTCAAGACAATGGAAAAGAGGCCTGGAAGCCATTTTGGAAGTAAAGACTAAGGCACAATCTGTAAGACTTGGCAGTTTCCATGTGGAACCTCCAGGTGCACAGAATGCAAGAGTGCAGGAGGCTTAACAGCTTCCACCTAGATTTCACAGGATGTATCAGAAAGCCCAGGTGCCCAAGCAGAAGCCTGCAGCTGAGAAGGAGCCCCTGCAGAGAGACTCTGCTAGGGGAGTGCTGAGGGGAAATATGGGGTTGGATCTCACACACAGAGGCCCCACTGGGGCACTGCCTAGTGCAGCTGTGGGTAGGGGACCACTGCCCCCCAGACAGACCCCAGAAAAGTAGATCCACCAGCAGCTGGCATCCTCAGCCTGGAAAAGCCACAGGCAGCAGACTCTAACCTGTGAGAGCAGTCATGGGGGCTCTCCCTTGACATGGACTAAAGGGAGATTAAGCTTTAAGGCTTAATGTCTGCCCTGCTGGGTTTCAGACTTGCCTGGAGCCTGTTACCTCTTTCTGTTGGCCAATTTCTCCCTTTTGGAATGGGAATGTTTACGCATTGCTGGTACCACCATTGTATACTGGAAGTAACCAACTTGTTTTTTATCTTACAGGCTTTTATCTTACAGAGATTATTCTGCCTCAGCCTCCCGAGTAGCTGGAATTACAGGCACTCGCCACCATGCCTGGCTCAATTTTTGCATTTTTAGTGAAAATGGGGTTTTGCCATGTTGAACAGGCTGGTCTCAAACTCCTGACTTCAAGTGATCCAGCCACCTGCCTAGGCCTCCCAAAGTACTGGGATTACAGGTGTGAACTACCACGCCTGGAGGGTCATGGATTCTCTTTCAAGTTTTGGTTTACAACCAAAGTATTAAAGACAAGATCTTGCTATATTGCCCAGGTTGCAATGGCTATTCACCAGCAGAGTCCCACTAGAGATGAGCAACTGGCTACTCAGGAGGCTGAGGCAGGAAGATTGCTTGAGCCCAGGAGTCTGAGGCTGTAGTGTGCAATGAACACACCTGCACTTTGGCTTGGGCAATATAGTGAGACTGTGTCTCTAAAAACAAAAAAAGAAAAGCATCTACTAAAGATAATCTCTCTACAAAATGTGATTTGAAATATGTATATAATGGCTGGGTGCGGTGGCTCATGCCTGTAATCCCAACACTTTGGGAGGCTGTGGCAGGTGGATCACTTGAGGTCAGGAGTTCGAGACCAGTCTGGCCAACATGGCAAAACCCTGTCTCTACTAAAAATACAAAAATTAGCCAGGCATGGTGGCGGGTGCCTGTAATCCCAGCTACTGTGGAGGCTGAGGCACAAAAATCACTTGAACCTGGGAGGCAGGGGCTGCAGTGAGACGAGATCACGCCATTGCACTGCAGACTGGGCGACAGCAAGACTGTATCTCAAAAAAAAAAAAAAAGAAAGAAAAATGCATGGAAAATCAAATTAGTAAGTATTATAAATAGACGTATTATTTGAAGGAGTTGTGACCTATTTCATTTCCAGCCTATGATAGTTCATCCTTCCTTAGCAACCCAAGAATTCTGACTAGCTGTGTGAACTTAGGCAAGTTACTTTATCTCTCTGTTGACCGATGGGGTTGATAACAGCTATTGTGTCTGCCCTTATATGTGGTGAGCTCCAAGGAAGGCTCCCTCAAATAATCGTGAGATTGCGCCACTGCACTCCAGCCTGGCAACAGAGTGAGACTCCATCTCAAAAAAAAAAAAAAAAAAAAAAATTAGTGGCTGGGTGCGGTGGCTCACGCCTGTAATCCCAGCACTTTGGGAGGCCGAGGCTGGCAGATCACAAGGTCAGTTGTTTGAGACCAGTCTGGCCATCATGGTGAAACCCTGTCTCTACTAAAAATACAAAAATTAGCAAGGCACGGTCATGTGTGCCTATAATCTCAGCCATTCGGGAGGCTGAGGCAGGAAAATCGCTTGAAACCAGAAGGCAGAGTTTTGCAGTGAGCCAAGATCACGCCACTGCACTCTAGGCTGGGCAAAAAGAGCGAAACTCCATCTCAAAAAACAAAAAATAACCCAGCATGGTGGTGCAGACCTATACTCCCAGCGACTCAAGAGGCTGGGGGTGGAGGACTGCTTGAGCCCAGGAGGTTGAGGCTTCTGTGAACTATGATTATGCCACTGCACTCCAGTTTGGGTGATAGAGCGAGACCCCATCTCTCACACACACACATTGTGATGCTGTCACTTGATAAGTTATATCCCATTCATGTAAAATTAAGTGAGTTGCTCCACCTCCCAGGCTCAAGTGATCCTCCCACCTCAGCCTCCCGAGTAGCTGGGACTATATGCCCGCACCACCATGCCCACGTGATTTTTGTATTTTTTAGTAGAGACAGGTTTCACTATGTTGGCCAGGCTGGACCATATGTGCTTTGTAAAACCCTTCCTTAATTGTAAAACATAATACACAGAGAAAAGCGTATCAGACATAAACCTCGTGAATTATTGTAAAGCAAAACGTGACACCACTACGGTCAAGCATGAGAATCTTGCTGGCCACCGCCAAGTCTCTGTGTGTCCCTTTGCTGCCCCAAAGGCATCCACATCCTGGTTGTTGTAACATTGTGCTAATCACCTCCTTGTCTTTATACTTTTTTTTTTTTTTTTGAGATGGAGTCTCGCTCTGTTGTCCAGGCTGGAGCACAGTGGCACTATCTCAGCTCACGGCAACCTCTGCTTCCTGGGTTTAAGCAATTCTTCTGCCTCAGCCTCCCAAGTAGCAGGGATTACAGGTGCACACCACCACACCCGGCTAATTTTTGTATTTTTAGTAGAGATGGGGTTGCACCATGTTGGCCAGGCTGTTCTTGAACTCCTGACACCGTGATCCACCCACCTCGGCCTCCCAAAGTGCTGGGATTACAAGGGTGAGCCACCGTGCCTGGCCGTCTTTATACTTTTACTACCAAACATATACTCTCAAACACTATAATAACGTTCTTGGCTGTTTTTGAAATTCACATGTCAATGTGAATCACATATGTTCTTTTGTGTTTGGCTTTTCTCTTCTTAGCATATGTTTAAGACTCACTCGTGTTGTTGCATTTAGTTGTACTTCATTGTTTTGCTGCTAATAATATTATACTGTTTTAGGTTGGTGCCAAAGTAATTGTGGTTTTGTCATTGCTTTTACTTATTTATTTATTTATTTTTGAGAAGAAATTTCACTCTGTCATCCAGGCTGGGGTACAGTGGTGCGATCTCGGCTCACTGCAACCTCCGCCCCCGTCGTGGTTCAAGTGATTTTCCTGCCTCAGCCTCCCGGGTAGCTGGGATTACAGGCATGCGCCACCATGCTGTTAATTTTTGTATTTTTAGTAGAGATGAGGTTTTGCCATGTTGGCCAGGCTGGTCTCGAACTGATCTCAGGTGATCCACCTGCCTCAGCCTCCCAAAGTACTAAGATTACAGGTGTGAGCCACCGTACCTGGTCTGTTTTTGTTTTTGTTTTGAGACAGAGTCTCGCTCTGTTGCCCAGGCTGGAGTATAGTGGCATGATCTCAGCTCACTGCAACCTCCGCCTCCTAGATTCAAGCAATTTTCCTGCCTCAGCCTGCTAGGTAGCTGGGATTACAGGCGTGTGCCACCATGCCCAGCTAATTTTTATATTTTTAGTACAAACAGGGTTTTGCCATTTTGGCCAGGCTGGTCTCAAACTCTTGACCTCAAGCGATCTGCCCACCTTGGCCTCCCAAAGTGTTGGGATGACAGGTGTGAGCCACTGCACCCAGCCCTGTCATTACTTTTAATGGCCAAAACCGCAGGTAGTTTTGCAGCAACCTAATGTGACTCCATCACACCAATCATGTATTCCACTATAGATGGACACCTGGGGCTGTTGTTTCATAGAGAATGCTGGTAAGGTGTGTACGTACAGCACCTAAATCGCCGCTGGGCCACAGCACGGTCCTAGCTTCAGCTCTATGAGGTCATGTCACTGATTTCCCCAGTGATGGCACTGGCTCTTACTTCTACTCCCTTAGCCTGTCTGGTGGGCAACTCATTGTGGGTTTAATTTGCATTTTCCTGCTTACAGCTGTAGTTGAGCACTTTTTCATAAGTTTATTGACCATTTGTTTCTTTTTCTTCTTTCTTCTTTTTTCTTTTGAGACAGGGTCTTGCTCTATCGCCCACGCTGCAGTGCAGTGGTGCGATCACAGCTTGCTGCAGCTTCAACCTCCTGGGCTTAAGTGATCCTCTTGCCTCAGCCTCCCTAGTAACTGGGACTATAGGCATGCAGTACCACACCTGGCTAATTTCAAAAATTTTTCTGTAGGGATAGGGGCTCCCTTTGATGCCCTGACCTGAAGTGATCCTCCCATCTCCGCTTTCCAAAGCTCTGACGTTACAGGCATGAGCCACCATGCCGGAAGATTGAGAGGCATAAGAGAATGCTGTGTAAGGTCACACCTGCTGCCCAGGTGCCATCAATCCTCAGGACCCTGTCTGCCTGGGATTTGCTACGGAAGGCTCAGCAGAGCAGAAACCGGGAGGTGCTTCAGCTGTTCACAGGTCCTGCCTTTGGCGACGGTTAGTGGAACTCTGTTTCTGTGCTGGAAAGAGAGCTGACAAAGTTGGGACCAGAAACATCACACTGGAATAGGTTAATTACACGAAATGAAACTCATCTGTGTAAATTGTGAGAAAACACAACTCGAGACATCTTAGGTACGATCATTGGTTTGTTGGACAAATTCTATTTCTGGAGTCAAAATATACAGCCATGTTCCTTGTGAAACATACAGGCATAACACAGATTGTAAGTTGGTTTTGAACATACTGTGCAAGTTTACCATCATCAGAAGCTCCTCAAATTACTGTCAGGAGTAGTCATGTGGTGTCGTGCCGAGTAATGTACAAAGCAAGCTTGCAGCCCACTGGTAAATACAGAGACCATATGGATGCCTACTGGGACGTAAACATTAGGGACTTCAATTAAAGGGAGACGGCAAGTTTTATCTTGTTTGCTGGAGAGTAGTTTCTGTTAAGCCAGGGACCTGGACTTTCCATTGTCTACTCCTGATCCTTTTTCTACTGGAAAAGGGCCTCGATCCAGACCCCAAGAGAGGGTTCTTGGACCTCACGTAAAAAAGAGTTTGGGGCAAGTCCATAAAGTGAAAGCAAGCTTATTAAGAAAGTAAAGGGGGCCGGGCGCAGTGGCTCAAGCCTGTAATCCCAGCACTTTGGGAGGCCGAGACAGGTGGGTCACGAGGTCAGGAGATCGAGACCATCCTGGCGAACACGGTGAAACCCCGTCTCTACTAAGAAATACAAAAAACTAGCCGGGCGAGGTGGCGGGTGCCTGTAGTCCCAGCTACTCGGGAGGCTGAGGCCGGAGAATGGCGTGAACCCGGGAGGCGGAGCTTGCAGTGAGCTGAGATCCGGCCACTGCACTCCAGCCTGGGCTACAGAGCGAGGCTCCGTCTCAAAAAAAAAAAAAAAAGAAAAGAAAGTAAAGGGATAGGCTGGGTGCAGTGGTTTACGCCTATAATCCCAGCACTTTGGGAGGCCAAGGTGGGTGGATGACTTGAGGTCAGGAGTTCAAGAATATCCTGGCCAACATGGTGAAACCCCATCTCTACTAAAAATACAAAAATTAACTGGGTATGGTGGCACGCGCCTGTAATCCCAGCTACTCGGGAGGCTGAGGCAGGAGAATTGCTTGAATCTGTGAGGCGGAGGTTGCAGTGAGCTGGGATAGTGCCACTGCACTCCAGTTTGGGCAACACAGCAAGACTCTATCTCAAAAATAGGCTGGGTGCAGTGGTTTACGCCTGTAAACCACTGTCTCAAAAATAATAATAATAACAAAGGGAATAAAAGAATGACTACTCCAGGCCAGGTGCGATGGCTCACGCCTGTAATCCCAGCACTTTGGGAGGCTGAGGTGAGAGGATCACCTGCGGTCAGGAGTTCAAGGCCAGCCTGGCCAACATGGTGAAACCCCACCTCTACTAAAAATATAAAAATTAGCCGGGCATGCTGGCGTGCACCTGTAATCCCAGCTACTCAGGAGGCTGAGGCAGGAGAATCACTTGAACCCAGGAGGTGTAGGTTGCAGTGAGCCAAGACCACGCCACTGTACTACAGCCTGGGCAACAAAGACTCCATTTCAAATAAAATGATAATAAACAAAAATTAAAAGAAATTAAAAGAATAAAAGAATGACTACTCCACAGGCAGAGCAGCAGCATGGGCTGCTGGACTGAGTAAACTTATAGTTACTTCTTGGTTCCATGCTAAACAAGGGGTGGATTATTCATGAGTTTTCCAGGAAAGCGGAGGGCAATTCCTGGAACCAAGGTTTCCTCCCCTTTTCAGACCAGATAGGGTAATTCCCTGACGTTGTCATGGCATCTATAAACTGTCATGGCGCTGGTATGAGTGTCTTTTAGCATACTAATGTATTATAATTAGCATATAATGAGCGGTGAGGAAGACCAGAGGTCACTTTTTTTTTTTTTTTTTTGAGTCTCGCTCTGTCCCAAGTAGCTGGAACTACAGGCACCCTCCACTGCGTCTGGCTAATTTTTTTTTGTATTTTCAGTAGAGATGGGGTTTCACTGTGGTCTCGATCTCCTGACCTCGTGATCCGCCCGCCTCGGTCTCCCAAAGTGCTGGGATTACAGGCGTGAGCCACAGCGCCTGGTCCAGAGGTCACTTTCATCACCCTTGTGGTTTTGGCTGGCTTCTTTACCGCATCCTCTTTTATCAGCAGAGGCTTTGTGACCTGTATCTTGTGATACCAAACCTGCTGACCTCCTATCTCATCTTGTGACCAGGAACGCCCAACATCCTGGGGATAAAGCCCAGCAGTTCTCAGCCTCATTTTACCCAGCCCTTGTTCAAGATGGAGTCGCTCGGGTTCAGATGCTTCTGACCCTTGTACTATAGCACTGACCTGATCAATATATCCTACTGTGAAAGGAAAATAAACCTCGGGACCCCAAGATTACTAAGCCAAAGAGAGAAGTCAAGCTGAGGATCGCGTCAGACAAACCTGCCTCCCATTTTATTGATCGCGTCAGACAAACCTGCCTCCCATTTTATTCTTCGACAAGATAGCTAGAAAGTTCAAAAGAGCTACATACTCCCTTCACAATTTCTCCACAAGGAAATTCCTTTTGGGCCTCAAGATCTTTGCCCTAAAACAGTTCTGATGAATTTTACCCTGGCAATGTAAATTCACAGCTTTTCTTCACAGGGACAACGCAGACAAGTCATCCCTCTGCTCACTGAAGACAAATGCACATGTGGTTTCTTCCTCTGCCCTATTGTTTATGCAAAAATGCAGATTCACTGAGCCAGATAGTGAGTAAAGCATATGTGACTATTCCTCTACCCACTCTCACATGTAAATTGTGTATTCAGTGAAAGGCTGATCACAGACTGAAAAGAATGCAACCTTCTGGTCGGGCATGCTGGCTCACGCCTATAATCCCAGCACTTTGGGAGGCTGAGGTGGTTGGATCACCTGAGGTCAAGGGTTCGAGACCAGCCTGGCTAACATGGCAAAATCCCGTCTCTACTAAAAATAAAAAAGTTAGCCTGGCATGGTGGCACACACCTGTAGTCCCAGCTACTCAGGAAGCTGAGAAAGAAGAATCGCTTGAACCTGAGAGGTGGAGGTGGCAGTGAGCTGAGATCTTACCACTGCACTGCAGCCTGGGCGACAGAGTGAGACTTCCTCTCAAAAAAAACAAAAAAAAAAGAATTCGGGTAGGGGGACATGGGTCCCCAGCCTCTGAATTCAGGAAAACTGTATGGAACTTTGTCACCACACATGAAAACTGCAAGGGGCCATAGAAAGCTCCTAATTCAATGCCTCTTTTTCATTTCTTTTTCCAATGCCTCTTTTAATGTAGAAACTAAAGCTAAAGAGGAGATAAATGGCTACAGAGTGTCATAGGCAGGACAGAACCCAGGGCTCCCTGCCTCCAGACTATTTCTCCAGCAGTCTAGCAACCACTCACCCTCCTCCTTTTTTATTTTTTTGAGACAGAGTCTCATTCTGTCACCCAAGCTGGAGTGCAAGGGCACGATCTCAGCTCACTGCAAGCTCCGCCTCCCAGGTTCATGCCATTCTCCTGCCTCAGCCTCCGGAGTAGCTGGGACTACAGGCGCCCGCCACCACGCCTGCCTAATTTTTTGTATTTTTAGTAGAGATAGGGTTTCACCATGTTAGCCAGGATGGTCTTGATCTCCTGACCTCGTGATCCCACTGCCTCGGCCTCCCAAAGAGCTGGGATTACAGGCATGAGCCACCGTGCCCGGCCCACTCATCCTCCTTCTGCTAACAGCACCCTGATCTTCCTCTGAGGAGCCACCCCTGTGCTAGGCTGAGCCCTTATGCTTGAGGTGGGCTCTGCCCACATCTCCAGATGAAGTCCACAAATGCCAGTCCCTCAGGCCCAAGCCAAAGTCAAGGTCAGACACAGGACTCAGCAGAGCCATCCGGGGTGAACAGGAGGCATCTGGAGGCTTTTTCTTCCACTGGAGCTGGCCTATGTGGGGCTTCCCCAGACATGAAGGCCCAGGAAAAAACTGTCTGCATCCCCAGAAATGAGAGAGAACCTGGCGGGGGGGAGGGTGCAGATGGGAATAGGTCACTAGGTCCAACCAGGTGACATTGTTTTAGCTCAGTGTCGGGTAGTATCTAGCCTTTCATCACATGCCTTTTTTTTTTTTTTTTTTTAGAAGGAGTTTTGCTCTTGTCGCCCAGGCTGTAGTGCAGTAGCACAGTGGCAGGATCTCGGCTTACTGCAACCTCTGCCTCCCGGGTTCAAGCGATTCTCCTGCCTCAGAGTAGCTGGGATTACAGGCATGCGCCACCACCCCTGGCTAATTTTGCATTTTTACTAGAGATGGGGTTTCACCACCTTGGCCAGGCTGGTCTCAAACTCCTGACCTCAAGTGATCCGCCCGCCTCGGCCTCCCAAAGTGCTGGGATTACAGGTATGAACTGCCGCACCTGGCCCAGACATCTTTCCTTTTTCTCCTTTCTCCATCCTAACCTTGCCAGTTTTCTGCCAGGCGGGATACAGTGTTTTCAAATCCCAGCTCCATCGCTTACAATGTGAGTCGCTCCACCCATGAGCCTGTGTTCTTATCTGTAAAATGGGAATGAGGCCACCAGCTCTTTGGGTTGCTGGAGGATGAAATAAGACCCAAGTAAAGCACTTACGTCAGTGCTCGGCACCCCGGGAGGACTCACATATTACTATTAATATATTAGGCCAGCTTACACTGGGTTTTGTCACTGGCAATAGAGTTTGAGCAATCCAGGGCCTGTTACTGACACCACGCCATGCTATAGTCATAAAATCACATATGCTTCCAGGAATCCTCCCCGAAATAGTAAAGCTTTAAGTGTAGTGTGTGCTCAAAGGCTACGTTTCAGTTCGATGGAGATCAGGAAGACACCTGTTCCCTGCGTCCTCTCCACGCCCCACGCCGGGCGCCCACACACTGCTCCTCCTGTCGCCGCAGCGCCACGCACCCAGGTACCCTCCCCGCCACCCCTTCTCCTCGCCTGCAGGCGGTGTCCACACCGCCCTCTCCGCTCCTGCTGGCCAAGTCCTGGAGGGCGGCCGGTGTCTCGCCGCCAGAGAGAATGCGGGAACTCACTTCAGTCGACTCTGGACTCTTGACCTGGCGCGACCCCGGAAGTGGGCGGGCACGCGACCTCAAAGCCCGCGCCGACGCGGCGCACCGCAGCCAATCGCACGTCCCAGGCCTCAGAGCCCTGGAGAGGCTGGCCAATGGGCACGGGGCCTGATGCCGCTTCCGGCCCACCCTCTTGCCCGGGCCCCGGGAGGGCCGGTCCGCTGAGCCCGGACGCCGAGGAGGTACCACCGCGACTCCGCCCCGCCCCGCGCGGGCTCAGGTGAGTGTAGCGCGGCGCCCCAGCTGCAGCGGCGGCCAGGGCCATGGGAAAGGTTGGGGCGATGAAGGGCTGGGCACGCCGCCTTCCCCACCACCCCCAGGCTGTTTGCCCGAACACTCGGGGGGAGGGAGCAAGGAGGGACCGCACTTGTCCTCACGCTTGCACGCCTGGAGGGTGCCACCCCTGTCCCCTGCCCTGGAACGCCCACAGTCTGGCGAAGTGGCCTGGTGCAGGTGACGTCCCCACTCCAGCCTTTGGACTGGAACCGTAGGAGAAGCGGATCGCGGGATCCTGGTTTCGAGAATCACGCAGCAAGGGGCCTGCCTAGCCCTCTCCTTGGGCATTGATGGGAGCAAATCTGCTTGTCGTCAGATTAGCTTTGGCAGATGGTCAGGGCCCAGAGCTCCCACATATGCTACTGGTGGCAGTGCAGGGGCACCACCTGTCACCCAAGTGCACAGAACTGGGCTGAACGCCAGGCTGACTCAGGACACCTCCTGCCCGGTGGGGCTGGGCGGACCCTATTCTTCAGGAAAGAATCAACTGCCATGCAAGTTCTGCTGCTTTTCCCCACCTTTTAGTACCCCGATGTCGCTTTTGAACAGCCCCTGCACCTTGCAGCCAGCGAGCTACTGTAGTAGGCTTTGCCGACTCTGTTTGCATACCGGAGGGGAGTGACAGTGTAATAGAAAAATAAGCAAGAAACCTTTTAGGTAGGACTCCTAAGGCTCAGAGGAAGTGAGTAAGTGCTTGCGGAGCGTTCTTGGTATTGTGTCTTTTCCTCTACCACATCTCTGTCCCCGCTTCTCTTGGGTGCTTTTTTTGGTCTCTGAAAGGATCTGTGAATAAACTGAGACAGAAAGGCAGATGGCTTTGAGGGTGGCGAGCAGACCTTCTTCGTGGAACGACTGAAGGTTCAACTCAAATTCATCTTGTAGAAATTCTTGGTGAGTTCGAGGCTGCTGATTTGGAAGATTTTCCTCCATCCCTCTAACCCTACAAAACAAACAGGATCCCTGAATCATGGGGCTTCATGTTCCCACCCCTCTTTCAAGAGTCCTCTGACCCCGTGACCCTGTACAAGTTGCCTGATCAGCTCACAGCCAGAAAGTGGCCCATGAGGAGGTAGGGGGAGCCTCTTGGCAGAAGCAGAAAGGAAATGTGGCTGACCAAGGATGGTTACCGGATGTCAACTGTACCTGGGAAGTGACCGGTACTTGGGTCTCCATTCTGAAGGGAGTTTGTAAATACAGCAACCTCCACCCCTTCCTTTCACTGTAGCAGAGTCTCCTCCCATTAACTGCCCAGAAGGTTCAACGATGTCTATGAATACATTAATGCTTAGTCATTTCTCTGAAGGAAAATCAAAATCTCCTTTCATTGAGCTCAACCTGCAGACTGAGTCTAGCTAAACTGCTCGCTTATCCAGTGAATTCTGAGCTATCTTAGTTTGTTGTTGTTGTTTGTTTTCCTTTTTGAGACAGGATCTCGCTCTGCTGTCCAGGCTGAAGTGTAGTGGCACAATCATAGCTCACTGTATCCTTAACCTCCTGGGCTCAATTGATCCTCCTGCCTCAGCCTCCCAAGTAGCTAGGATCACAGGCATGTGCCACCACACCCGGCTAATTTTTTTTTTTTAACTTTTTATTTTTGTAGAGATGGGGGTCTCCCTGTGTTGCTTAGGCTGGTCTTGAACTCCTGGGCTCAAGCGATCCTCCCACCTCAGCCTCGAAAAATGCTGGGATTACAGGCATGAGCCACTGCACCTGGCCTCTGAGCTATCTTTGAAGACTAACTTATATTTAACGCTATAGAAAGTGACAACTTAAAAAAAAAAAACAAAAAAAAAAAAACCCTTCATCTTCCCCTAGCATTTTATTGAAGATTTTCACACATACAGCCAAGTTGAAAGAATGATACAGTCAGCATCCCCGTCCCCACCAACTAGATTCTTCTACTACTGACACTTTACTTACTTTATTACATATCTGTCCACTGATTATGACCTTGCTTTTCAAGTTATTTGTGGCATTTGTTTTCCCCGGAGAAGTATTTCTGTCTTAGATCAGGGAGTTGGCAGCGTGTTGGAGGTAGGTGGTGGTGATTATCTTTAAATGTTGTTTCAGCACCCACTGTGTGCAGAGACTATTATGGAAATGAAGAGGTTGAAGACTCAGACCTGAAAGGGACTTGGTTTTTTCTTTTTCTTTTTTCTTTTTTTTTTTTTCTTTGAGACGGAGTCTTGCTCTGTTGCCCAGGCTGGAGTGTGGTGACATGATCTTGGCTTACTGCAACCTCCTCCTCCCAGGTTCAAGCGATTCTCCTGCCTCAGCCTCCCAAGCTGGCTAATTTTTGTAGTTTTAGTAGAGACGGGGTTTCACCATGTTGACCATGCTGGTCTCGAACTCCTGACCTCAGGTGATCCATCCACCTCAGCCTCCCAAAGTGCTGGGATTACAGGCATGAGCCACTGCGCCCTGCCCTGGTTTCTTATTTTTTATTTTTATTTTTTGAGATAGGATCTTGCTCCCTCACCCAGGCTGGAGTATAGTCTCTCGATCTCAGCTCTCTGTAGCCTCAACTTCCCAGGCTCAAGTGATCCTCCCATCTCAGCCTCCCAAGTAGCTGGGACTACAAGAGCACATCATCATACCCAGCTAATTTTTGCATTTTTTGTAGCGACAGGTTTTTGCCATGTTGCCCCAGCTGACCTTGAACCCCTAGGCTTAAGGGATCCACCTACCTCAGCCTCCTGAAGTGCTGGGATTATAGGCGTGAGCCACCGCACCTGGCTGATTTTTAATTTTTTAAATTTAATTAATTAATTTATTTATTAAGACAGAGTCTTGCTCTGTCGCCCAGGCTGGAGTGCAGTGGCGCAATCTCAGCTCACTACAAGCTCCGCCTCCTGGGTTCACGCCTTTCTCCTGCCTCAGCCTCCCGTGTAGCTGAGACTACAGGCGCCCGCCACCATGCCCGGCTAATTTTTTGTATTTTTAGTAGAGACAAGGTTTCACCGTGTTAGCCACGGTGGTCTCATTCTCCTGACCTCGTGATCCGCCAGCCTCGGCCTCCCAAAGTGCTGGGATTACAGGCGTGAGCCACCGCACCTGGCCTAATTTTTTATTTTTTAAGAGATAGAAAAGAAGTGACAGTTTGTGGTAGCAAGTACCCACTAACAATGCCAAGTAAAAAGTAAATAATCCCAAGTAAAAATGCCAGGGAACATCAAATTCTTGCTGGGTACTGAACTGTGTATTAAAAACTCTGTGCCAATATTATCTCATTTAATTCTCATAAGAAATAGGTATGTATGTCACTATCCCATTCTGCCTTTTTTTTTTTTTTTTTTTTTTGATGGAATTTTGCTCTGTGGCCCAGGCTGGAGTGCAGTGGCACAATCTTGGCTCACCACACCCTCCGCCTTCCAGGTTCAAGCGATTCTCCTGCCTCAGCCTCCCGAGTAGCTGGGATGACAGGCGACTGCCACCACACCCGGCTAATTTTTGTATTTTTAGTAGAGACAGGGTTTCACCATGTTGGCCAGGCTGGTCTCAAACTTCTGGCCTCACGCGATCTGCCTGCCTCGGCCTCCCAAAGTGTTGGGATTACAGGTGTGAGCCACCACACCCAGCCCCATTCTGCCTTTTATAGATTAGGAAATTAAGGCACAGAGAGGTTAGTTAGCTTTTGGTGGTACAAGAAAGTGACGATCCCAGAATGTATCATTCTGAGATCCAGGGAGCTCTGGACTCTCTTAGTCACTGTGGAGGTGACAGAGGGGCCCTCAGTCCTGATCAGGGAGGTACGAAGAGATCACTGGAGGTCACCAGGGGTCTCAGCTCAGGACCCTGGACACAGATGCCAGTTTCAAATGGTTCCAGAAGGCTGGTGTTCTGATTTTCTTGTATGTTTGACTTGGTGCCCTGGGGTGGAGGAGGTTGGCCGCTCTTGGAGGGGCTCTTACTCCCTGGGCTTGCTCCGTTCTGCTGGGCAGTCTCCCTCCAGTTCTTTTCGCCCACTTCCTGTTATGGGAGTTTCCCAGAGCTGAGCTTTTGTTCAACTTCCTGTCTTCCTGTTCCTCACCCTCTCACTCACTTCCTTTTCAACCTGCATTCTGCCTTCTTGGTGTTTGTAAGATATACCTTGTCCCAGCCATGGCCGGGGGCTCACGCCTGTAATCCTAGCTGGGACGGATCACCTGAGGCCAGAAGTTCGAGACCAGCCTGGCCAACATGGCAAAACCCCATCTCTACTAAGAATACAAAAATGGGCCAGACGTGGTAGTGCAGGTCTGTAATCCCAGCTACTTGGAAGGCTGAGGCAGGAGAATCACTTGAACCCAGAAGGTGGAGGTTACAGTGAGCTGAGATTGTGCCACTGTACTCCAGCCTGGGAATAGAGGAAGATTGTCTCCAAAAAAAAAAAAAAAAAACCCCAAAGAGCCTTTTTTTTTTTTTTTTTTTTTTTTTGAGACGGAGTCTCGCTCTGTCATCCAGGCTGGAGTGCAGTGGTGCAATCTCGACTCACCGCAGCCTCCACCTCCTGGTTCTAGCGATTCTCTTGCCTCAGTCTCCTGAGTAGCTGGGATTACAGGTGCATGCCACTGTGCCCGGCTAATTTTTGCATTTTTTTTTTTTTTTAGTAAAGATGGAGTCTCACCATGTTGGTCAGGCTGGTCTCAAACTCCTGGCCTCAGGTGGTCCGTCTGCCTCAGCCTCCCAAAGTGCTGGGATTATAGGTGTGAGCCACCGCACCTGGCTTATTATTATTATATTTTTTTGCTGTTGGCAGCTACTCCTATTTTCAGACGTGCTTCTATCTCGTGCCATTGCCACAGTCACCCGGCCATCTGGAGCACCCGCATGGCTCTGGCATGCTGCAGGAGCACCAGGCCCAGCCTCCAGGCACCTAAATAAACTCGGCGTATCTCCTTTTGCTCTGGTTTTTAAGTCAGACTGCCCATGTCTGCATCTGTAGGCTCTTTCCTCTCTTCAGGCCCTGGGGCAGTGTCCTGGGTTGGATCTGGGAGCCGCCCTATCAGGCAGAGCTTCTCAGGTGATGGCCCCGGTGGCCTCATCCGGTAGCCCTTTGTTTGGCTGCCTTGTGTTTGGCCATGTGGCCCTGCCGTGGTGGAAAGACTGTGGAAAGACTGTTCCTACCAGGAGCCAGGACTCCAGGAAGGACACCCCTGGGTGTGACAGCACTGTGGGCCCTGGAGGTGGGGCCAGGAGTGCTCAGTGGCAGAGCTTAGCAATAGCCTTGGGTATGCCTACAAAACACAGAGAAAGAGGAGAGAAAGGGCTGGGTGCAGTGGCTCATGCCTGTAATCTCAGCACTTTGGGAGGCCGAGGTGGGAGGATCGCTTGAGGCCAGGAGTTCAAGACCAGCCTGGGCAACATAGCAAGACCCCATCTCTACAAAAAAATAAAAATTAAAAAAAAAATTAGCCAGGTATGGTGGCACATGCCTGTAGTCGCAGCCACTCAGGAGGCTGAGGCAGGAGGATGGCTTGAGTTCAGGAGTTCAAGGCTGCAGTGAGCTGTGATTGCACCACTGCACCCCAGTCTGGGCAGCAGAGCAAGATATTCTCTAAAAAATTAAAAAGAAAAGAAAAAGAAAGGAGTAGAGAACAGCAGAAGAAGAGAGCCGGGGGAGGGGGAGGAAGGAGTCGCTGAGGGAGCATGAAGACCCCTATGTCCTTGAATTCACATGGTCACGTTGGCTCTGGCTAGAATACCAGGCATGTGTAAATGCCCTCACCATGCCCAGATAGAGGCCAGCATCGGGGGGGAGACCTGTCCACTCTGGGGAAAGACCCCTGGGGAGGCAGTGGAGTAGTTATATCTTTCAAGATTCAGCTAAACCTGTAAGCTTTCATTGATTCTTTTGAAAACAAAGATCTGGCCAGGCGTGGTGGCTCAAGTCTGTAATCCTAGCAGTTTGGGAGGCCGAGATGGGAGGATTGCTTGAGACGAGGAGTTTGAGACCAGCTTGGGCAACATAGTGAGACTCTGTCTCTACAAAAAAAGTTTTCCATTAGCTGGGTATGGTGGGGCATGCTACTCAGGAGGCTGAGGCAGGAGGATCACTTGAGCCCAGGAGTTCAAGGCCACAACGAGCTGTAATTGAACCACTGCACTGCAGCCTGGGTGACTGAGCAAGACCCTGTCTCTACTTTTTAAATTCTTTTTTTTGAGACAGGGTCTCTGCTCACTGCAGCCTCCATCTCCCAGGTTCAAGCCATTATCCTGCCTCAGCCACCTGAGTAGCTGGGACTACAGGCACACACCACCACGCCTGGCTAGTTTTTATATTTTTAGTGGAGATGAGGTTTCACCATGTTGACCAGCCTGGTCTTGAACTCCTGGCCTCAAGTGATCTATTTTTAAATTCTTTCAAAAACAAAAAAGAGGCCAGGCATGGTGGTTCATGCCTGTAATCCCAACACTTCGGGAAGCAGAGGCAGGCGGATCACCTGAAGTCAGGAGTTCAAGACCAGCCTGTCCAACATGGTGAAATCATGTCTCTACTAAAAATACAAAAATTAGCCTGGCGTGGTGGTGTGCACCTGTAGTCCCAGCTACTGGGGAGGTTGAGGCAGGAGAAAACCCGGGAGGTGGAGGTTGCAGTGAGCCAAGATCCCAAGATTGTGCCATTGCACTCCAGCCTGGGCAACAAAGCGAGACTCCGTCTCAAAAATATAAACAAAAAAACAAAGAATAAATAGTCACATAGGCGCAGTGGCTCACGCCTGTAATCCCAGCACTTTGGGAGGCTGAGGTGGGCGGATCACGAGGTCAGGAGTTCGAGACCAGCCTGGCCAACATGACAAAACCTGCCTCTACTAAAAATACAAAAACCAGCTGGGTGTGCTGGCAGGCGCCTGTAATCCCCACTACTCGGGAGACTGAGGCAGGAGACTTGCTTGAGCCTGGGAGGTGGAGGTTGCAGTGAGCTGAGATCGCGCCATTGCACTCCAGCCTGGGTGACAGAGTGATACTCCATCTCAAAAAAAAAAAAAAAAAAACAAAAGAATAGTCGCAGTAGAAGTCTCCCAGGTTTCACTTGACTCTGATGTCCCCTGGGCTGGGAGCCTGGACGCTGACCCTCGTCCTCCTGCCACAGGTTACCTCCAGCTTCTGCCATGCCCAACTCCGTGCTGTGGGCGGTGGACCTCTTCGGGAGAGTGTACACGCTGTCCACAGCCGGCCAGTACTGGGAGCTGTGCAAGGACTCCCAGCTAGAGTTCAAGCGCGTCAGCGCCACCACGCAGTGCTGCTGGGGCATTGCCTGTGACAACCAGGTCTACGTGTATGTGTGTGCCAGCGATGTCCCCATCCGCCGCCGAGAGGAGGCCTATGAGAATCAGGTAGCGATCCTCATGGTTGGAGTTGCTGAGTGGGTCGGTTTGCTGGGTTATTGGTTAAAATGATGAACCACAGAAGGGAAATAGGGGCCCCAGATTCCCCACCAGTTCCTGCCTTCATTTCCTTCCTTGTACTTAAAAATCTAAGTTGCTGCCAGGCGTGGTGGCTCACGCCAGTAATCCCAGCACTTTGGGAGGCTGTGGCAGGCAGATCGCTTGAGCTCAGGAGTTTGAGACCAGCCTGGGCATCATGGCGAAACACTGTCTCTACAAAAAAAATACAAGAATTAGCAGGGTGTGGTGGTGCGCACCTTTAGTCCCAGCTACTCAGGAGGCTGAGGCAGGAGGATCACTTGAGCCAGGGAGGTCAAGGCTGCAGTGAGCCATAATCGTGCCCTGCACTCCAGCCTGGGCAACAGAGCAAGACCCTGTCCCCCTGCACTCCCCCCAAAAAATTCCAAGTTGCATAGTATCCAGAGTCTTTGAGGCCGAAGCCACTATTGTGTCCTCACCAAAGCAGGCCGGCCAGGTCCCCAAGAGGGCAGGCTCTAGTGGTTCCGGGAGCCCAGGACAAGGTGTGCCCTCCACTGCCTGTCCTGCTTAGAGCGCCGTGGCTGGCAGGAGGATTCTTTGCCCCTTGGGCTCGTGATAAAGTGGTGTGGGGGTCCTCAGTCGCTGGGGAACAGGCCCTCTGCCTACTTCCTATTCTGGAGATCAATGAGGGGGCCGGCTGGGCAGGGTCAGCTGGCCCTGGAGATGCCTGGCCCGCCTGGGTTCCCACCCAGCAGGCTTGGGTCCAAGGCCACCTCTGTGTCCCCGGCCCTCAGCGCTGGAATCCCGTGGGTGGCTTCTGTGAAAAACTCCTACTGAGTGACCGCTGGGCGTGGAGTGACGTGACTGGGCTCCAGCACCGGCCGCTGGATGGGGTGGCGCTGCCCTCACCTCACTGGGAGTGGGAGTCCGACTGGTACGTGGATGAAAATTTTGGAGGCGAACCCACCGAGAAAGGGGTAGGTGAACTCAGGACCCTCCATGACTGCCTTGTTGGGAGGGGCCGCCTAGGGCTCCGCCTGTCCCTGCTTCTGTCCCCTACACCCTGTGGTGCCTGAGCTCGGGCTTCAGGCCACACCCTCCCTCCCAACCTTCCCCAGCTCTTCATATGCCTTCCCTGCAGACCCTGAGAGCCCCTTCCTTGGTGTTTCAGGGGTGGACGTACGCCATCGACTTTCCCGCCACCTACACGAGAGACAAGAAGTGGAATTCTTGTGTGCGGCGCCGAAAATGGATTCGGTACAGGAGATACAAGTCCCGGGACATCTGGGCCAAGGTCTCTGTTCCTGAATGTGGCTTGGGGGCAGGACAGGGCCAGGACAGACCGTGACATGCAGCCTCCTCTCCACCTTCCCCACCCGTGTGCACCGGGGGACGCCACACCCACCTTCGGACCTGGCCTTTGAGCTGTTTCCTGTCCCGGGAACACCACGGCACTGCGTGTCCCTTTGCTTGGGAGATAGTTACACAGGGAGCCAGGCCGGGTCCAGGACAGCACAGAATTTGCCCTGACCCTGGTGTCCAAGCTGCTGTGTCCCCGACCGAGCCTCCATCTGGCACTTTGTCCTCCCCCTCAGCCAAGGGAGTCACCTCTGACTCTAGCGTTGCTCCATGAAGCATCTCCCAGCTTAGGGAGGACAGCCCTGGACCCGGGTCTTGGTGTGGCCTCCAATGAGTGGAGGCCTCCCTGGGATGTCCAGGGCTGTGAGGTGGGGCTGCCCCTGGGCCTGGGAGAAGCCAGGAGACCAGGGAGCTGGCCCTATTTTTTTTTTTCTTTTTAGAGATAGGGTCTCGCTCTGTTGCCCAGACAGTGCTCTGTTGCACCCTGTTGAGTACAGCAGTGCAGTCATAGCTCACTGTAGCCTCGAACTCCTGAGCTCAAGAAATCCTCCCACCTCAGCCTCCCTAGTAGCTGGGACTACAGGCATGCACCACCATGCCCCGTTAATTTTTAAATTTTTTGTAGAGGCTGGGCGCAGTGGCTCACGCCTGTAATCCCAGCACTTGAGAAGCCAAGGCAGGTGGATCACTTGAGGCCGGGAGTTTGAGACCAGCCTGGCCAACATGGTGAAACCCTGTCTCTACTAAAAATGCAAAAATTAGCTGGGCGCAGTGGTACGTGCTTGTAATCCCAGCTACTCAGGATGACTAAAAATACAAAAATTAGCTGAGTGTGGTGGCACGCACCTGTAATCCCAGCTACTCGGGAGGCTGAGGCAGGAGAATCACTTGAATCCAGGAGGCAGAGGTTGCAGTGAGCCGAGATCACACCACTGCAACCTGGGCAACAGAGTGAGACCCAATCTCAAAAAAATAATAATAAATTTTTTGTAGAGATGGGGTCTCACTCTGTTGCCCAGGCTGGCCTTGAACTCCTGACCTCAAGCAATCCTCCTGCCATGGCCTCCCAAAGCACTAGGAGGGCCAATGACTTCTGAAGACTTACACTGGCAGGGCCATCTTCTGTCATCAGCCCCGTTCTTGGGGCTGGCAACCAAGTCACCGAGATCGAGTCACTGGAAAGCCCAGAGCCGAGACCCTGCAGCGCATCCGTCTTCCACACGGGGGCAGCGGTGACCACTCGGCTGACGGAGGACGGGGCAGGGGTCCTCACAGTCCTGATGCTGCCTTCCCTGTAAATTCAGGCAGCTGCAGGCTGGGCTGGAGAATGGACATCTGGATGGCAGGCAGGCGGGAGGTGGGTGCACGCCCAGGCGCTGACTGCTTCTGCTTCTCACCTCCTTGCTTCAGATCCCCTCGAAGGACGATCCCAAGGAGCTGCCCGACCCCTTCAACGACCTCTCTGTAGGGGGCTGGGAGATCACAGAGGAGCCCGTGGGCCGCCTGTCAGTGTGGGCTGTGTCTCTGCAGGGCAAGGTAAGGCCAACCCCTCTCGCTGCCCCAGTTCCCCACGACCCCACCTCCATGGGTCCTGTCCTGTGCACCCCCTGGGTCTTGCTCCTCCCAGGAGCCCCGGCCCCCCGACCCCATGCCTGCTCCTGGCCTTTCTCTCCGAGACCCCCAGCGTGCTGATCAGTGCCCAGCCTCAGCTCAGGCACACCAATGTGGCCTCCTCAAGACAGATTCTGAGCCCCCTGCCAGCTCCCTGCTGGTGTCTCCCAGTCTTCAGGAATAGTGTGGGGGTGGAAGTTAGGGTGACAGAAGGTGGGCCAGTGGACGGATGGGTGGTATGTGGACAGATGGATGGATGGGTGGGTGTGTGGATGGATAGATAGGTGGGTGGGTGGATGGATGGATGGGTGTGTGGATGGATGGATGAGTGGGTGGGTGTGTGGATGGATGGATGGGTGGGTGGGTGTGTGGATGGATGGATGGGTGGGTGGGTGTGTGGATGGGTGGGTGTGTGTATGGATGGATGGATAGGTGGGTGTGTGGATGGATGGTTGGGTGTGTGGATGGTTGGGTGTGTGGGTGTGTGGATGGATGGTTGGGTGTGTGGATGGATGGGTGAGTGGGTGGGTGTGTGGATGGATGGATGGGTGAGTGGGTGGGTGGGTGTGTGGATGGATGGGTGAGTGGGTGGGTGGGTGTGTGGATGGATGGGTGAGTGGGTGGGTGTGTGGATGGATGTGTATGTGGGTGGGTGGGTGTGTGGATGGATGGGTGAGTGGGTGGGTGGGTGTGTGGATGGATGTGTATGTGGGTGGGTGGGTGTGTGGATGGATGGTTGGGTGGGTGGGTGTGTGGATGGATGGGTGAGTGGGTGGGTGGGTGTGTGGATGGATGGTTGGATGTGTGGATGGATGGGTGAGTGGGTGGGTGGGTGTGTGGATGGATGGTTGGGTGTGTGGATGGGTGGGTGTGTGGATGCATGGGTGAGTGGGTGGGTGTGTGGATGGATGGATGGTTGGGTGTGTGGATGGATGGTTGGGTGTGTGGGTGTGTGGATGGATGGTTGGGTGTGTGGGTGTGTGGATGGATGGTTGGGTGTGTGGATGGATGGATGGTTGGGTGTGTGGATGGATGGGTGAGTGGGTGGGTGGGTGTGTGGATGGATGGTTGGGTGTGTGGATGGATGGGTGAGTGGGTGGGTGGGTGTGTGGATGGATGGATGGTTGGGTGTGTGGATGGATGGATGGTTGGGTGTGTGGATGGATGGGTGAGTGAGTGGGTGGGTGTGTGGATGGATGGATGGTCGGGTGTGTGGATGGATGGTTGGGTGTGTGGATGGGTGGGTGTGTGGATGGATGGGTGAGTGGGTGCGTGGGTGTGTGGATGGATGGGTGAGTGGGTGTGTGGATGGATGGATGGGTGAGTGGGTGTGTGGGTGTGTGGATGGATGGGTGAGTGGGTGTGTGGGTGTGTGGATGGATGGGTGAGTGGGTGTGTGGGTGTGTGGATGGATGGGTGAGTGGGTGTGTGGGTGTGTGGATGGATGGGTGAGTGGGTGTGTGGGTGTGTGGATGGATGGGTGAGTGGGTGTGTGGGTGTGTGGATGGATGGGTGAGTGGGTGTGTGGGTGTGTGGATGGATGGGTGAGTGGGTGTGTGGGTGTGTGGATGGATGGGTGAGTGGGTGTGTGGGTGTGTGGATGGATGGGTGAGTGGGTGTGTGGGTGTGTGGATGGATGGGTGAGTGGGTGTGTGGGTGTGTGGATGGATGGGTGAGTGGGTGTGTGGGTGTGTGGATGGATGGGTGAGTGGGTGTGTGGGTGTGTGGATGGATGGGTGAGTGGGTGGGTGGGTGTGTGGATGGATGGGTGAGTGGGTGGGTGGGTGTGTGGATGGATGGATGGGTGGGTGGGTGGGTGGGTGTGTGGATGGATGGGTGAGTGGGTGGGTGGGTGTGTGGATGGATGGATGGGTGAGTGGGTGGGTGTGTGGATGGATGGATGGGTGAGTGGGTGGGTGGGTGTGTGGATGGATGGGTGAGTGGGTGGGTGGGTGTATGGGTAGATGGATAGGTGGGTATATGTGTGGATGGATGGAAGGTGTGTGCAGATGGATAGATGGGTGAATGTGCAGATGAATGGATGGATGGGTGGGTATGTGTGTGGATGGATGGGTGGGTGAGTGGGTGTGTGGGTGGGTGTGCTGTTGGATAGGTGGGTGGGTGGGTGTGTGGATGGATGTGTATGTGGGTGGGTGGGTGTGTGGATGGATGGGTGAGTGGGTGGGTGTGTGGATGGATGGATGGTTGGGTGTGTGGATGGATGGGTGAGTGGGTGGGTGGGTGTGTGGATGGATGGGTGAGTGGGTGGGTGTGTGGATGGATGGATGGGTGAGTGGGTGGGTGGGTGTGTGGATGGATGGGTGAGTGGGTGGGTAGGTGTATGGGTAGATGGATAGGTGGGTATATGTGTGGATGGATGGAAGGTGTGTGCAGATGGACAGATGGGTGAGTGTGCAGATGAATGGATGGATGGGTGGGTGCGTGGGTGGGTAAGTGGGTGGTGGATCTGTAGCTCTTTCGAGAGAGGCAGTCCTGTCTCAGGGAGTTTGTGAACTAAGCAGAGGAATCGAAGCAGCCCCCGAGGGCAGCAGAGGCCCCAAGGGTCCTGAGCTCAGGGTGCTGACACTCGAGTGACAGCTTTCGGTCGCACATCAGGATTCTTCAGTCACTCTCGCCACGCACTGACCACAGCTCCCCAGTGGGCTTAGCAGTTATCAGAAGTCACGAGTTTTGTCACAGCCCCCCTCTGCGGCCACGTTGGCCTGGGTAAAGGCGAACACAGTTGCTTCCTCAGCCCTGCTGAAGGGCGATGGTAAGGGGCCGGGCAGAGTGAGGGAGCTGGCCTGGGACTGAGCCCCCTTCGGGGGGCCATGCCCACCTGGGTGCAAAGACAGAGAGGGGAGAACAGGGGCCGCAGAGCAGTGTTTGTTTCCCGGAATGTCGGCCATGAGCCGGTGCTGCCTGCACCACACCTGTGGTCCATGAGAGGCGGCACCAGGACCTGGGCTTCTGTGGAAGCTGGGGAGACAGAGGGGCCCCGAAGCCACCTGCTTGCAGAAGGGAGGCTCCCAGGCCTGGTGCTGCAGGGTCCGCTGTAGGGGGATGGTGGCAGGATTGGGAGGCGGGGGTCCCCAGTCTGAAGACAGCCCGATGGGGAGGGTCACTTGCCCTTTCTGGATCACGAAGTGACGTGCAGTCTCCCCCAGGTAAAATGAGCCAAACAGTTCGGATGCTCTGAGCACGTTGCTCCCAGTCTTAACCTTTCAGTGAAGGAAGAAAGAACTGATATCTTAGACAGTTTTATGAATGGGGGTTGGAGGTTTTCCCGTTTATCCATCGGGACCTTGGCTTCCCCTAGAGCTGGGTGTCGTGAGAGCACATTGCCACAAGGGGGCGCAGGACACACGGACTGGCCGGGGTGGCCGGAGACCCCCGTGCCTGACGCTGGAGTCAGGTGGTGGGTGGGTGTCCATGAGTGGGCGGGGTTGGGGGCGTCACCCCAAGCAGATGAATGGAACAAGTGTATCCCCCAGGACCGCCAGAATCCAGGGTTTGCATTTTTTGGCTGGGGTAGAGGGCAGGGAGTGAGATTTGGACGGTCAGGGGACGTGGGTCCCACCCCCACCACGCCGAGACCCCCGTGCTTGGCTGGTGGGAATGAGTGGATGCAGGTGCCATGTCCCTGTCTTGCCTCCCAGGTGTGGTACAGAGAGGACGTCAGCCACTCCAACCCCGAAGGGTCCTCCTGGTCCCTGCTGGACACCCCCGGGGAGGTGGTCCAGATCAGCTGTGGGCCCCACGACCTCCTGTGGGCCACGCTCTGGGAGGGGCAGGCCCTGGTCCGGGAAGGAATCAACAGGAGCAATCCCAAAGGTGGGCAGCCCGGCCATCCCGCCCGCACACCCTGTACTGGGGAGAAGGGTCACTTGCTCCCCAGCTGTCCAGGCTGATGGGGACCACTGGGGGTTTCTTGGGGGCCTGGTAGGAAGTTCCTGGTCCGTTGTGGAGCCTCCTGGATCTGAAAATGGGGTCATGCACGTCTCAGTGGGAGTCAGCGTGGTCTGGGCTGTCACCAAGGACCAGAAGGTGAGACGGGGATGCTGCACCGGGTCCCTTGAAGGCTGTTTTCTCTTCTTGCCTGTGTGGCCTAAACAGCAGGGCACAGTGGTTCACGTCTGTAATCCCAGCAACTTGGGAGGTCAAGGCCAGAGGATCACTTGAGCCCAGGAATTTGAGACCAGCCTGAGCAACATAGCAAGACCCCATCTCTACAAAAAATAATACAAATGTAAAAATTAGCCAGATGTGGTGGGTGCATGCCTGTGGTCCCAGCGACAAGGGAGGCTGAGGTTGGGGGATCACTTGAGCCGAGGGGTTGGAGACTACGGTGAGCTGAGATCACGCCACTGTACTCCAGCCTGGGTGACAGAGCCAGACCCTGTCTCAGATTAAAAAAAAAAAAAAGAAAAACCCGGGCCGGGTGCAGTGGCTTACACCTGTAATCCCAGCACTTTGGAAGGCCAAGGTGGGCAGATCACCTGAGGTCAGGAGTTCGAGACCAGCCTGGCCAACATGGCGAAACCATGTCTTGACTAAAAATACAGAAAATTAGCCGGGCGTGGTGGCGGGCACCTGTAATCCCAGCTACTTGGGAGGCGGGAGAAATGCTTGAACCTGGGAGGCGGAGGTTGCAGTGAGCCGAGACTGCACTACAGCACTCTAGCCTGGGCAACAAGAGAGAGACTCCATCTCAAAAAAGAAAAACCCATTCGAATAAATCTGGCACCAGCCAAGCACCATGCATTGTTTGTTGCTGAAATCGTTGCCAATCTCCAGGACGTTTGGTGCCGTAAAATCCTCCTCCACCCACACCCTGGTACCCAAAGGCAGCAACTGAGAGTGTCACCTAATAGGCTGCGACATTTCAAAGAATCCGAAGCAAATTTCCTGAAGCCCTCGGTTAACCGAGTGCCTCCCCTTCCTCTAGTCAGTGCTTGTCTTTTGCATCTTAGCGGCAAGTCCAATAAAACCAGCCAATTTCCAACCACTCACGGGGTTTTTCTAACTGCTTGTCAAAGGGGTTTCCCTGGCCAAGGGGATGGACGGCCCACATGTCTGCATCTGTATCTCCAATGCTGAAGTTTCCAGAGTCTGAGGCCACTCCCAGCCCACAAAAATACAGACCAGACTGTCCCCCACATTGGGTCCTGGTCACCCCACTTCCCAGGGACCACAACTTCCAAATCCCTCATACAGCAACGTGCCACTTTCTTTGGATTAAATGGGCAAAATTGGATTTCTTTTTTTTATTTTTTAATTTGAGACAGAGTCTCATTCTGTCACCCAGGCTGGGGTGGCGTGGCGCAATCTCAGCTCACTGTAACCTCCACCTCCAGGTTCAAGCGATTCTCCTGCCTTGGCCTCCCAAGTAGCTGGGATTCCAAGCGTGCACCACCACACCCGACTAGTATTTGTAGTATTTTTTAGTAGAGGCAGGATTTCACCATGTGTTCAGGCTGGTCTCAAACTCCTGACCTCAGGTGATCCACCCGCCTCGGCCTCCCGAAGTGCTGGGATTACAGCCATGAGCCACCGTGCCTGGCGGCATCTCAGGAATTCTAATAGTACAAGCAAGGTCTCCAGTAGGTCTGGGACTAACAGGGCCTCCTAGGCCACCATGGACAATGTATCAGAACAGCCCAGATGAAATGCTGGGCAGCAGGGTGGAGCATGACCAGCGGCTGAATCACAGAGCCACAGGTAGTCTGGGAAAATCTAGTGGGAGTGTGTGTATTTTTACACGTTGACATGAAAATGCTTCACTTTAAGTTTAAGTATTTCTTGAAGTACTAAGAATAGACCCAACATAGGGGTCTCATGTTTTCTAAGAATGAGCTTTTTAAAAACTAGTTTTCCTAAATAACATTATTAAGGCCGTTGTCTTTCACAGGGACCAACTCAATTCAAATAAAGTAGCCTTTTCCCAGCGTTAGGCTGGAGAATGGGCAGGCAGCTGCCAGGACACGTGTGGCTGAGGCCAGGGGACCCTCAGCCCTCGTGGGACAGTGCCGGGCGCAGGAGATGCGGCCGGGGTGTGGGAAGAGGGACGTGGATCGTGGATAGGGGCTTCCTCGCTAAATGATGTGCGACTGCTCATTTGTGACACGAACCAAAAGATCAAATTATTCACTTGTTCTCCCTGAGGCTTAAACGAATGAACCGTCTGTTTCCCTGGCCGTCCAGGAAAACAGGTGTATTTCTGATTCCCCCAGGTGTGGTTCCGAAGAGGCGTCAACTCTCACAATCCCTGCGGCACCAGCTGGATTGAGATGGTTGGTGAGATGCTGATGGTGAACGTGGGAATGAACGACCAGGTGTGCACGGGGGTCCGCAGCCCCTGAACAGCAGGGGTCTCCGGATGGGGGCTCCTCATGCCACAAAATAGCCCGGTGGCCCCTTCCCACTGTAGGAGCTCATGATGGCGGTACAGCGGGGGTCCTGGCACCTCTGCACGCTCTCAGCCCACGAGGATTCCCAGGGGCTGGTTCTGCCAGGGTCCTGGGGCCCTCGCTCAGGTCAGTTTCCTAAGGCCTCAGAGTCATGAGCACGGATCTGGCCTGACAGGTGGCAGGAAGGGGTTCCTGGAGACTGGAAGGTTTCCTTGAGAAATGTTTAGGTGAAATCAGGTGCGATGGTCACCAAGTGAAGGATGAAGCTCACCCCCTAATGTGGACTCCAAGGACGGAGCTTCTCTCTCTTTTTTTTTTTTTGTTTGTTTTGAGACAGAATCTCGCTCTATCGCCCAGGCTGGAGTGCAGTGGCACAATCACGGCTCACTGCAATCTCCGCCTTCTGGGTTCAAGTGATTCTCCTGCCTCAGCCTAACAAGTAACTGGGATTACAGGTGCGCACCACCACATCTGTCTAATTGTTGTATTTTTTTGTAGAGACAGGGTTTCACCTTGCTAGCCAGGCTGGTCTCGAACTCCTGACCTCAAGTGATCTGCCCGCCTCGGCCTCCCAAAGTGCTGGGATTACAGGCATGAGCCGCTGCGCCTGGTCAGTGCAGCCTCTCTTAAGAATCACCTGCACAGTTTCACAGTGTGGCCTTCTCAGAGATAATGAGGATTGGGGACTTTTAAGACTCAAAGGGTGGGCTGGGCACCGTGGCTCACACCTGTAATCTCAGAACTTTGGGAGGCCGAGGCGGGTGGATCACCTGAGGTCAGGAGTTCAAGACCAGCCTGACCAACATGGTGAAACCCCATCTCTACTAAAAATACAAAAATCAGCCAGGTTTGGTGGCGGATGCCTGCAGTCCCAGCTACTCGGGAGGCTGAGGCAGGAGAATCGCTTGAACTCAGGAGGCGGAGGTTGCAGTGAGCCAAGATTGCTCCACTGCACTCCAGCCTGAGCAACAGAGCGAGACTGTCTCCAAAAAAAAAAAAAAAAAAAAAGACACTCAAAGGGTTCAGCCGCTTGCTGTCAAGGAGAGCCCCCCCACTCCATTACACTGAGCAAGGAGTTCTTTCTGAGGTGCCAGGCTTCCCTCTGCTGCCACGCCCTCCTCTCACCCACCCTGGTGGCATAGCACCCAGAGGCCAGGGGGTGACAGGCACCTGCTAGTGCACAGGGGTGCTGAGTCCGCGGCGACTCAGCTGAGACTGAGCCAAGCCTGCCAGGGCCAAGGGACAGAGACGCTGCAGCCTACCTAGCCAGGCCACCTGAGCCCTTTAGCAAACCTTACTTCTTACCCAAAGGCAGAGAGTCGGATGCCTACCCAGAGACCTTTTCCATGGAAAGTGAAGTCAGAATTAGGGTGGTTACTTTGCATCTTTAAAAAAACACCACGGCCAGGTGTGGTGGCTCACACATGTAAATCCCAGCACTTTAGGAGGCTGAGGTGGGAGGATCACTTGAGCCTAGGAGTTTCAGACCAACCTGGGCAATATAGTGAGACCTCATCTCTACAAAAATTAAAAAGTTGGCCAAGCGTGGTGGTGTGCACCTGTAGTCCCAACTACTCAGGAGGCCAAGGCAGGAGGATTGCTTGAGCCCAGGGGGTCAAGGCTGCAGTGAGCCACGATTGTACCACTGCACTCCAGCCTGGGTGACAGAGTGAGATCCTGTCTCTAAAAAAAACCAAAAACATTCCGGGCGCAGTGTCTCACGCCCGTAATCCCAGCACTTTGGGAGGCCGAAGCGGGTGGATCACCTGAGGTCAGGAGTTTGAGACCAGCCTGGCCAACACGGTGAAACCTCATGTCTACTAAAAACAAAAATTAGCTGGGTGTGGTAGCACGTGACTGTAATCCCAGCTACTCCGGAGGCTGAGGCAGGAGAATTGCTTGAATGTGGGAGGCGGAGGTTGCAGTGAGCCGAATCACGCCACTGCACTCCAGCCTGGCGACAGACCAAGACTCCATCTAAAAAACAAACAAACAAACAAAAACTTAGCTGGGTGTGGTGATGGGAGCCTGTAATCCCAGCTACTCGGGAGGCTGAGGCAGGAGAATCACTTGAGCCCTGGAGGCAGAGGTTTCAGTGAGCTGAGATTGCGCCATTGCACTCCATCCTGGGCAACAGAGCAAGACTCTGTCTCAACAACAAAAACAAAAACAACAAAACCAGGACCACCTCTGGGTTCACTGGGGCATCTGCTTCCCACCAGAGAGCACACGAAAGACAGGGAGGCAGGTGAACCTTACTTCCTAATAGAGTGTCCCCCAGCCCCGCCACTTTGCCTGGACCTAGTCACCTTGAAACCCTGGCTCTGCCTGAGGACAGGGAGATGGGACCAGGTCGCAGCTTCTCCTGAGCCCCCTTCCAGCATTTGACTTCTGTGCCCGCCACACACCCCCACCATGGACCTTCCCAGCCCACACACACCTGCATATGGAGGACACTGCCTGCATTTTGCAACCCCAGGAAGCGAGAGGAGCCCCCGGGCCTGTGCTCAGCTTCCTCAGAACAGAGCCTCTCTCTTCCAGGTGTGGGGCATTGGCTGTGAGGACCGAGCTGTGTACTTCCGGCAGGGCGTCACCCCCAGCGAGCTCAGCGGGAAGACCTGGAAGGCCATCGTTGCGGCCCGAGAGTGTGACCGGTCACACTCCGGCAGCTCGTCTAGTCTCCTCAGGTGACCAGGGATGGCAGGCTGTGCAGGAGCCAGGCTGGGACGGGCTGTCTGAGCCTAGGTGGTCACGTCCAGAAGAGTCTGCCACCTGCCCCACTGGGTCCCGGGACTTGTCCCAGGCAGGAGAAAATGGGTCTTCACTCACAAGAGCCGAAGCCCTCCTGCCTCGGTCCTACAGAGAGGGGGTCCTGGGGGCAGCCCGGGGTGGCCGCTGGAGGTGTTGGACGCACTCTGGGCTGCTGGTGGAGGCACTGGGAGTAGGGTAAGGCTGGGCCGTCGTGATGGAGGTGAGGCTCGACCCTGATCTGGGTTGCCCCATTGGGTCCAAAGGCTGAAGATCTGGGGCAGAAACAGTTCTCTGGGATAGAAGTAAAGATCCCTCTGTCCAGGGGAAACAAGGACGGGACAGAGGGTCTCTGCCTAGCCTGCAGCAGTGGTCTCAGACTCAGGCACCGGGGTTGCCTGGAGGGTTTGTTCAGACTTTGATCTCCGGGTCTCACCCTGAGTTTCTGTTTGAGACTTAGTATTTCTCACCAGTCCCTGGGTGATGCTACTGCAGTTCCAGGGCCGCACCTGGGGGTCCGTGGGTCTAAAGAGCGTGGACAAGCCCCAGCTCTGCCCACCAGCCATGAGAGCACAGGCAGGCGACTCTGTGGATGAGCTGGGGACAGCTCAGCTCTGCAGTGGGAATGTTCACATCACGGGCGTGGATGGAGATGGCGCTCAGGGCCCGGGCTCTGCAGCTATCCACGTTCCCACCTGTAGCTGTGACCCTCCCCAGCCCCTGGTCCACACCCCTCTGTGCCCTGAGCCTGGTGGTCACCACCCTGCTGTGCTGTCAGCCCCGAGGGTCAGGGAAGATGACCAGGGCAGGCGTTTGCTCATGTGTCACCTGAGGGTTTAGTCTGCTCAGATGGTAGGTGGCGTTTTGTTTGTTTTGTTTTGTTTTGTTTTGTTTTGTTTTGTTTTGAGACAATCTCACTGCGTCATCCAGGCTAGAGTGCAGTGGCGTGATCTCAGCTCACTGCAAGCTCTGCCTCCCGGGTTCACGCCATTCTCCTGCCTCAGCCTCCTGAGTAGCTGGGACTACAGGCGCCCGTCACCACGCCCAGCTAATTTTTTGTATTTTTAGTAGAGATGGGGTTTCACCGTGTTAGCCAGGATGGTCTCGATCTCCTAACCCTGTGATCTGCCCGCCTCGGCCTCCCGAAGTGCTGGGTATGAGCCACCGCGCCCGGCCCCAGCTGGTAGTTCTTAAACTGGAAAGTACATGAGAATCAGCTGAGAAGCTTCAAAAACTACAGATGCCAAATTTTTATAACTTTGAGGTTAGCAGTGGCTTCTTAGACATGACACCAAGAGCCCAGGCAATGAGGAAATACAGATAAATTGGACTTCATCAAAATTAAAAACTTTTGTGAATCAAAGGACATTATCAAGAGAGTGAAAAGTCAGTGGAAGAAAGGCAAGGCTGGGTGCAGTAGCTCACACCTGCGATCCCAGCACTTTGGGAGGCCAAAGCGGGAGGGTCGCTTGAGCCCAGGAATTCAAGGTCAGCCTAGACAACATAGTGAGACCCCATCTCTGCAAGAATTGTTTTAAAAAATTATCTGGGTGTAGTGGTATGTGCCTGTAGACGAGGCAGAAGTGGGAGGATCCCATGAGCCCAGGAGGTCGAGGCTGCAATGAGCTATGATCACTTCGCTACCCTCCAGCCTGGGTGACAGAGAAAGACTCTGTCTCAAAAAAAAATAATAATAACAATAACAAATGCTAGTGAGAACATGGAGAAATTGGAACCATCCTACACTGCCGGTAGGAATGTGAAATGGTACAGCCCCTGTGGAGAACAATTTAGCAATTCCTCAAGACGTGAAACCCAGAACTGCCATGTGAGCCAGCACATCCACTGGAGCCAGAAATTGGGCTCCTCTGTGGCCTGCAGAGACCAGCCTGAGGCTGTCAGGACCTGGAAGCACAGTGGCCAATGCCTCTTCCCCTGTCTGCAGCCCGTCCCCTGTGCTAGCAGTAGTGGCCGCTTTCCAGTGGATGAAAACACATGTTTGAGTCCATTTTGTGTTGCTCTAAGGGAATCCTGAGGCTGGGTCTTTTTTAAAGAAAAAAAGGTTGGCCGGGCGCGGTGGCTCAAGCCTGTAATCCCAGCACTTTGGGAGGCCGAGACGGGCGGATCACGAGGTCAGGAGATCGAGACCATCCTGGCTAACACGGTGAAACCCCGTCTCTACTAAAAAAAGTACAAAAAACTAGCCAGGCGAGGTGGCCGGCGCCTGTAGTCCCAGCTACCCGGGAGGCTAAGGCAGGAGAATGGCGTAAACCCGGGAGGCGGAGCTTGCAGTGAGCTGAGATCCGGCCACTGCACTCCAGTCTGGGCGACACAGCGAGACTCCGTCTCAAAAAAAAAAAAAAAGAAAAGAAAAAAGGTTTATGGTCAGGCATGGTGGCTCAAGCCTGTAATCCCAACACTTTGAGAGACTAAGGCCAGCGGATCACTTGAGGTCAGCGGATCACTTGAGGTCAGGAGTTCAAGACCAGCCTCACCAACATGGTGAAACCCCGTCTCTACTAAAAATACAAAAATCAGCCAGGCGTGGTGGTGCATGCCTGTAGTCTGTCAGCTACTCAGGAGGCAGAGGTAGGAGAATCTCTTGAACCTGGGAGGCAGAGGTCGCAGTGAGCCAAGTTTGCACCACCGCACCGCAGCCTGGGCGACAGTGAGACTCCGTCTCAAAAAAAAAAAAAAAAAAAAAAAGCAATACTAATTCCAGATCTTCACCCTCAGCTATGTCGATGTGATCGGTCTGCAGGGTGGTCCAGGTGTCAGCTTTCTGGAAGCAGGTGCTGATGTGTGTCTTGCACAGAGGAAGAGACAGTTCAGAGAGGTTCTGGCTCGCCCGAGGTTCCACAGGCAGTCATGGTGGAGCACGCTGGAACCGGGCCTGCCTGATAGCACCTGTTCCCCTGCAAGGGAGTGACGGGTCTGCCCTGATTTGTCCCTAGTGCCGGCTGCTTCTTCGGTGACGAGGTGAGGGGCAGTGGCGAATCTGCCCCCAGTGACACCGATGCCTCCTCAGAAGTTGAGAGACCGGGGCCTGGCCAGCCTCTCCCTGCAGAGCCTCTAGACGATTCCAAGAATCCCACGGGGAGCTCAGCCTCGGGCCCAGGGGCTGGCAGGACTGCAGAAGAGACCACGGAGGATGCCTGCCCAGCCGAGGGCAGCAGGGCAGCCGGACCCGACACACACCCCGGCCCGGCCCCCACGCCGGCCGAGCTGCCCTGGACCAATATTGACCTCAAGGAGCCCAAGAAAGTGCCCAGCCACTCGGCCGCTGGCTTCCCCGAGACCAGTAGCCTCTCCTCGCTGGGGCTCCTCCCGCTGGGCTTGGAGGAGCCGTACGGGGTGGACGACCACCCGCTGTGGGCCTGGGTGTCGGGAGGCGGCTGCATGGTGGAGGCATGTGCCATGCCCAGGTGGTTCACTGTCCAAGCGGGTAAGGGCTCCCGCAGGGCCTGGGGGCACCCACATGGCCAGGTGCCCTGGGGGTGTGGGGTGTGGGAGGAGGCCGGGGTTGGGGGGCTCGGGCAGGCCTGCTGTCCTCCCTGGATGCCTCCCTGTGCTCAGCAGCCCTGAGCCAGACGTTGGGCTCCTCTGTGGCCTGCAGAGACCAGCCTGAGGCTGTCAGGACCTGGAAGCACAGTGGCCAATGCCTCCTCCCCTGTCTGCAGCCCGTCCCCTGTGCTAGCAGTGCTGGCTGCTTTCCAGGCTGAATTACTGGGGGAGAGCAACTTGTCCCTCAGGGCGAAGGGTGGAAGGAGGCTTAACAGAGAGTGTAGCTTTTGACCTAGAAAGGGCTGATTTGGTGGAGGGGAGCGCCGTGGCTTCCTGCCCAGCTGTGGGCAGGACGGTGCCCCGGCCCTGAGGCTCTGCCTGCCCCACAGGCCTGTCTCCCTCGGTGCAGACGCTGTCCCTGTCCATCACGCCGGCCCAGACCGCTGCCTGGAGGAAGCAGATCTTCCAGCAGCTCACAGAAAGGACCAAGCGGGAGCTGGAGAACTTCAGACACTACGAGCAGGCTGTGGAGCAGGTGGGCACCCTGGTGGCCACGCGTGCATTTTTTTTTTTTTTTTCCAACAATCATTCATTGAGCGCCTGCTGTGTACCAGCTCTGAGAGAAACAGATGGATGCCTCCATCCCGCTGTCCATCCGTCTCCCACGCAGAGGCAGGCATAGAGAAAGGAGCTCAGGGTTCCTTCGTCCATCCTGAAGACTTTAGTTCGGGCCCTACTGTGTTCCAGGCTCATTGGAGGCCCTGGGGACCCAGAGACGACAGCAACCTCAGAGGGTGGTGGGTGGGAAGGGGAGGGTGGCCAGGGAGGGGAACCACAGCATCCTCTCCCTGCTGGAGGGAACCCCGGGTGCCCAGGCGTGCAGTGTGTGATTGCAAGGAGTTAGCACAGAGAGCGTCGAGAGACCCCACCCCTGGACCGACCCTGCTTCCGCCCCACTGTCCTGTGGCAGAGCCCGGCCCTCAGAGGCTCACAGTCAAGTGTGGGGGTGACAGGGAAGTCACACAGAGCATGTGACCCTCCTCATTCCAAGGGCCGCTGGACACAAGCAGGCTGTGGTTTGGGTTCTAGCTCGCCGCTGGCTCACTGTGTGATACCAGGCCGGGCACGGACCCTCCCGAGCCTGTTTCCCCATGCAGAAGGCGGGTGGTGGTGCCCACTCCCTGGCTGTTTGAGAGAGAGGAGGTTGTACCGAACAGCCCTGGCTTTCCACCTGCACCTGTCGGGTGTCCGGCAGCGTCACTGTGGTCATTAGCCTGTGGGGAGCTGGGCTGAGAGCTGGGAGTACCGGCTGTGCCCTACCCCAGCCCTGCCTCCTCCTCTGGGCACCCCCGGCCCCGCCCCCCTCCGCTTGCACCCCGGGCCTGCCTGTGACGGTGTCCCCTGCCCCGGCCTGCGCAGTCGGTGTGGGTGAAGACCGGGGCACTGCAGTGGTGGTGCGACTGGAAGCCCCACAAGTGGGTGGACGTGCGCGTGGCCCTGGAGCAGTTCACGGGGCACGACGGCGCCCGGGACAGCATCCTCTTCATCTACTACGTGGTCCACGAGGAGAAGAAGGTGCCCGCAGGTCCCACGGAAGATGGGGCCAGGGGAGGGGTACAGAAATGGGGGTGCCCGGGGGAGGGAGTAAAGAAATGAAGTACCAAGGGAGGGGGCAGAGCTGGGGGTACCCAGGGGAGGGGGCAGGGCCAGGGGTGCCAGGAGAGAGGGTGTCCGAGGGCAGGGTCCCAGGGTGAAGCACCGTGAGGATCGCCCTCCAGAGGCCTCCTGCCCTGGGTGACAGCCCTGCCGGGCGCCTGCTCTGTGAACAGTACACCCATATATTCCTGAACGAGGTGGTGGCGCTGGTCCCAGTGCTGAACGAGACCAAGCACTCCTTTGCCCTGTACACCCCCGAGCGGACACGGCAGAGGTGGCCGGTGCGTCTGGCTGCCACCACCGAGCAGGACATGAATGACTGGGTGAGTGGGCGATGGTCCCCTCGGGCCGGGGAGAGGGACAGCCACGGTGGGGCGGCCTGGCCTGGCCTGCTCAGCAGTGACCAACGTTGTGCCACGCCAGCTCGCCCTGCTCAGCCTGTCCTGCTGCGAGAGCCGGAAAGTGCAGGGCCGCCCATCCCCGCAGGCCATCTGGTCCATCACCTGCAAGGGAGACATCTTCGTGAGCGAGCCCAGCCCGGACCTGGAGGCCCATGAGCACCCCCTGCCCTGCGACCAGATGTGAGTAGGCTGCACCCCGGGTGGGGCCTGGGGCTTGGCCTCACCCAGAGCTCGTGGTTACAGAAGGGGGGTCCAGAAGACGAGTCCATGCAGGGCCAAGCTTCTCGCTGACCAGCCAGAAGCACAGCCACTGGTTCCCAGGCCCCCAAGTCCCCTGGGCCTGTCCAAAGACCCCAAGAGGGGGAACCAGAAGCCCCACCGGGCCCAGGGTGGGTCAGTGCCGCCCAGGAGCCTCTGAGCTTCGGGAGGTATGTGGAGTGTGGGTGAGGGGCGCAGTTCTGCACCCCAGGGGGCTTTCAGGCCCTGGCAAAGCAGCCACATCTCTCCACCTGCCCAGGGCACAGACCCGGTGCTCAGCCGCCTCCAGCTCCAGCTGAGGCCCTGCTGCAGGGGCCGCCCGGGGCCTGGGGGCAGAGAGGAGAGAACCGCTGGGGGAGGAGAGTTTGGGGGTGTGGTCCAGGCAGAGCTGGTGGGGTTTGAAGTCCAGCGGGCGTGGGCAGAGAGAGGACTTGGTGTTTGGCACTGGGAAGTGCCAGTGGAGACGGGACCTGGGGGACCCGGGGTAGCCAGGCTGGAGTGGGGTGAGGGCAGGGCTGGACGCACAAGCCTAGGAGGCATTGTTCTGTTGGGGACATTGACAGCCACAAGGCGGGGCTAGGCAGGTTGGCTCACACCTGCAATCTCATCACTTTGGGAGGCTGAGGTAGGAGGATCACTTGAGGTCAGAAGTTCAAGACCAGCCTGGGCAACATAGCCAGACTCATCTCTACCAAAAAAAAAAAAAAAAAAATCAAAAAATTAGCAAGTCGCGGTGTCATGCACCTGTGGTCCCAGCTACTCGCAGGGCTGAGGTGAGAGAATCACTTGAGCCCAGGAGTTCTAGGCTGCAGTGAGGTGTGATCACATCCCACACCATGGCACTCCAGCCTGGGCAACACAATGAGACCCTGTCTCAGAAAAAAAAAAAGCCGCAAAGGGGGAACGAGTTTCCCTCGGGGGGATCTGAGCTGAGTCCTGAGGAGGAGGACCCAGCAGCAGACATGGGGGCTATGATTCTGTCCCCTGTGGGACAGAGAGACTGCGCCAGGGGGTCTCCCCAAGCCGACGAGGTCCTGGGCTTCATGACCTGTGGGCACTGGGGCTGGGGACATAGTGAGCCAGAAGCCCTGGCTGCAGGAGAGGACAGCAATATCCTGTCGGAGGATTCAGACCGCCTCTGGTGACAGTGACAGTGACGGGGCCTCGGCCATAGGAGGCTGACCTGTACCAGCTGCAGCCTCCACTCTGCCCGTCCAGGAGGCCATGCTGTGGTGGTGCCGCCTCCTGCCGACACCCTGGAAGCCCAAGGGCTGTGCTGTCACTCACGCAGAGGATTAGACGTCACGTCTGGCTCTGCTCTGTGACATTCAAGCCTGGCTGCACCTGCCACCGTGGCCAGCCCGTTCCCCCAGATCCCAGACCCCAAGGGGCCCTGTGAAACACGCCGCTGGCCTCATCCCCTCCGTGTCACCGTGGGGATGAGGTGGGTGGGTTCCAGAAGAGTCCCAGCCCGTGGAGGGGTCTGACCTGCACAGCCCCAGTGCGAAGACCCTGCACCTCTCGTGGGCTGAATCTCTTTAGCGTTGATTGATATGAACATGGAGGTCAGGCAGGGTGGACGGTCTGTGCTTGGAGACCGAGGAGGGCTGGGAAAATCCCAGAAGCACGGGAGGCCATGGAACAAAAGGGCGGCCAGGCAGGGTTGGAAGGTGGGGCCTGAGGGGTTTCCTCCTACCCTCTCCCATCCTTCCAGGTTCTGGCGGCAGATGGGAGGCCACCTGCGGATGGTGGAGGCCAACAGCCAGGGCGTGGTGTGGGGCATCGGCTACGACCACACGGCCTGGGTGTACACAGGTGGCTATGGAGGTGGCTGCTTCCAAGGTGAGGGCAGCCTGCGGGGCCCCCGCCCGGAGCCTTCCTGGGCATTCTTCCCTCTAGTCCCCGCCTGGGTTCCCTGCCCAAGGCCAGGGCTACTGTCCCAGTGTTCACACTCGGCTAACAGCTGGCTGACAGGTGACCTTCACCACTGCCAGCCTCCACCCAGGATGGTCCCTGCCAGTACCACCCCCCCGAGCTGAGGGCCTCGAAGGTTCCAGAGAGGCAGCGGCCAAGGCCCCGCAGCGTGTCCGGCCCCTCATTTTCAGGGTGTTAGGTGGGCTTTTCCTTCAGGGTAGGCACTCGCTGAACTTCTGTGGACCCCCGATTTCTAGGCCAGGGTCCCTCTGTTCTTACTGGAAAACGAAGGCAGAAATGGACACTGAAATGGGGCATTCCAGGCCACAGCCCACATGCCCCATGGGGGAGCAGTTAACCCCAGAGAACTGTGGTCCCTTGACACGCCAGGAACCCGTATCTGAGCAGGCTTTCCAGCTTCCCTGTGTGTGAGGCAGGAATGGCCTCTGTCTTCATGTCACAAGTGAGGGAGCCGGGGCTCACGCTGACCGTCCCAGGTGCCTTTGGTAACACAGAGTGAGCGGGGTGGACCTCAGGCCTCCCTGGTGCTAAGTAGGAGGGCAAGGTGGGAAGAGGTGCTGCAGGGGTGTGGATGGGAGGTTTGATGCACAGTGGGCTGTGTTCATCAAGGTTGCAAGATCCCAGAATAATCACAGGCCCAGAGGCAAGAAACCAAGGCAGGCCGCCCTGTGAGATAAGCTCAACAGGCCTGTTTGCCCCTCTCCGCTGACCTGGCTCCAGCCCTCTCTCCCGGCCTCTCTGGGAATCTGTGCTTCAGACGGAACGCCAGAGTCCCAAGCAGAGCCCATGTGGCCTGGGTCCCAGCAGCCGCCTCTCCCCGCAGGCCTGGCCAGCAGCACCAGTAACATCTACACACAGTCAGACGTGAAGTGTGTTCACATCTATGAGAACCAGCGCTGGAACCCTGTCACAGGCTACACCAGCAGGTGAGTGGCACAGCTGCCCAGCCAGGATGCTGCCTGGCACAGGCCTTAGTCCTGGCGAAACCAGGACAGCAGCATCCACCGTAGCATGGAGTCCAGTAGAGCCTGGCGTCAGGCCCCCAGCAGAAAACTAACCGGATCTTATCGCTCACTGAGATTTCTTTTTCCTTGAATCTTGTTTTTTGTTTTTTTGTTTGTTTGTTTGTTTGTTTGTTTGTTTTGAGACAGAGTCTCTCTCTGTCACCCAGGCTGGAGTGCAGTGGCATGATCTCGGCTCACTGCAGCCTCCGCCTCTTGGGTTCAGGCAATTCTCCTGCCTCAGCCTCCCAAATAGCTGCGATTACAGGCGCCCGGCACCACGCCTGGTTAATTTTTTTGTATTGTTAATAGAGATGGGGTTTCACCATGTTGGCCAGATTGGTCTTGAACTCTTGACCTCAAGTGATCTGCCCACCTCAGCCTTCCAGAGTGCTGGGGTTACAGGCGTGAGCCACCGCGCCCGGCCAAAAGTCTCTAACTATATTGACAAAGTTTCTACCTCCAATACATGTATGGAATTCCTTCTTAATAAGATTCTGTTCCTGAGTCAAGCACCAGAGATAGAAGAAAGGTTTTGTAATTTTTCTTTTTTTTTTTCTGAGACAGAGTCTCGCCCTGTTGCCCAGACTGGAGTGCAGTGTCGTGATCTTGGCTCACTGCAAGCTCCGCCTCCCGGGTTCAAGCGATTCTCCTGCCTCAGACTAACAAATAGCTGAGATTACAGGTGTGTTCCACCATGACAGGCTAATTTTTTGTATTTTTAGTAGAGACGGGGTTTCACCATATTGGTCCAGCTGGTCTCGAACTCCTGACCTCATGATTGCCCCGCCTCAGCCTCCCAAAGTGCTGGGATTACAGGCGTGCACCACTGTGCCTGGCCTGTACTTTTCTATACTGGAGCTTTTATTAGATGGTATTTCGTATTTTTGGACACTAATATTATAAGTGGCATATTCCAAGTTTTAAATTTCATTTTTTTTTAACTTTTTGAGGCTGTCTAAAGAAATGCAGTTCATTTCCTCTCCTGGTTTTCTTTGGTTTTGTTTTGTTTCGTTTTGTTTTTTGAGACGGTCTCACTCTGTCACCCGGGCTGGAGTACAGTGGCTTGATCTTGGCTCACTGCAGCCCTTGCCTCCCGGGTTCAAGCGATTCTCCTACCTCAGCCTCCCGAGTAGTTGGGATTACAGGCGCCCGCCACCATACCTGGCTAATTTTTGTATTTTTAGTAGAGACAGGATTTCACCATGTTGGTCAGGCTGGTCTCCAACTCCTGAACTCCCGAGAGCCGCCTCAGCCTCCCAAAGTGTTGAGATTACAGGCGTCAGGCATGAGCCACCGCACCCGGCCTCCACTTCTGCCTTTTCCAAATTGATGAAATCAACAGTCATAGAAACAACAAACTCTCTGACGACTCTAATCTCACCAGCCAAAGACAGCAACTTCGATTAGCATGGGGGGTGTGGCCTTCCGACCATCCTGTGTGTGGGGGGCAGATGAGGCCAGGCACAGGGAGGTGGCTCCATGGCCTCACCATTCCGTGCCCGGGGTGGACCCAGTGTACCTGACTTGACTCAGCCTTGGACGTCTCGACCATAAGTGACCTTTTCAGCATCCTATGGAACCATTTAAAGGGTGTCCCTGTGTGTAAATATTTGTGTGTCTGTGTGTTTACCCCAGTAAATCAGGGGATTTGAGATTTTCTAAGGCGGTTGACACACATTGCCAAAATATTTCCATCCCGAACACCTCCACCTCGACCGTGGGCATTGTCCACACAGCCTGCCAACACACTTGGATCTCCAGCCCCTCCTCACGTCCTCCTCAGTCCTTACGGAGGACAGGGCAGAGCTCTGCGCCCACATCTGTCTCAGAGAGGCCCAAAAGGGCCACAGCTGGTCATCACACATGCGTGCCCCAGCTGTGCTCTCCAGGCATCTCAGCCTCACAGCCACCCCCCCAAAACTGCCCCATGTGCTGCTTCCCGCTACTCGAGTGTCCTGTCGTGACACTAACAAAGTACCACAGACCACATGGTTTGAACAAGAGAAATGTGGCCATGTGTGATGACTCACACCTGTCATCCCTGTCCTTTGGGAGGTGAGATCAGCCTGGGCAACAAAGCAAGACTCCATCTCTACAGGACATTTAAAAATAAACTAGCCAGGTGTGGTGGCACGTGTCTGTAGTTCCAGCTACTCAGGAGGCTGAGGTGGGAGGATCACTTGAGCCCAGGAATTCAAGTCTGCAATGAGCTATGATCATACCCCTGCACTCCAGCCTGGGTGACAGAGCGATAGCTGTGGAAGGAAGGGAAGGGAGGGGAGGGGAGGGGAGGGGAGGGGAGGGGGAGGGGGAGGGGGAAGGAGAAAGAAACTCTTCTCTATGCATTTCCCCCCACCCCCACCTTTTTTTTTTTTTTTTTTTTTTTTGAGACGAAGTCTTGCTCTATTGCCAGGCTGGAGTGCAGCGGCGCAATCTTGCCTCACTGCACCCTCCGCCTCCCGGGTTCAAGCGATTCCCCTGCCTCAGCCTCCAAAGTAGCTGGGATTACAGGCGTCCACCACCACGCCTGGCTAATTTTTTATATTTTAGTGGAGACGGGGTTTCACCGTGTTGACCAGGCTGGTGTCGAACTCCTGACCTCAGGTGATTCCCCCACCTCGGCCTCCCAAAGTGCTGGGATTACAGGCGTGAGCCGCCGTGCCCAGCGGGCTGTCCCCTCTTAGGAGTGCGAGCGTCTGGAGGCGGCTGGCTCTGAGACTGGAGCTCGGTGCTTCCCTGCGGGGCTGCCACCAAGGGTGTTATGGGGGTGTCTGAGTGAGCCGGTTGGTTCCCCGGTCTCCCTCGTCACCCGCCCTGTTGTCCTGTCGCAGGGGTCTGCCTACGGACCGGTACATGTGGAGCGATGCCTCGGGGCTGCAGGAGTGCACCAAGGCTGGCACGAAGCCCCCGTCCCTGCAGTGGGCCTGGGTGAGGCCCCGCTGCCCCCTGGGGGATTGGGAATCCGCCCTCCCACCCCTCCTCGCCCCTCCTCGAGTGTTCTGACTGCCCTCTGGATTTGGGGGGTCCCCTCCTCACTGACCCATTCCTCCCAGGTTTCCGACTGGTTCGTGGATTTCAGCGTCCCGGGGGGCACGGACCAGGAGGGGTGGCAGTACGCCAGCGACTTCCCTGCGTAAGCCTCTCCCTGCACAGGGCCTTCGGGCCAGGTCCTGAGTGTCAGGGCCCTGGAGTGTGTGGCCTCCGGCCTCACTGCTCTTCCAGGTTGAACCCTGCCCCCTAGACCTGGCCAAGGAGCAGACCCCTGGTGCCAGCCCTGCTACTGGAGGGGGAGGGGCCAGCAGAGGGGCTGGGAGGGGCCCAGGAGAGTGTTCCCGGCACACATGGCACCTCTGGCCTCTGCACATGGCACGGGTAGGAGTGCCATGGCTCCCCCATGCCACGTTCATCCCTGCTGTGCCAGGCACGGGCTCTGGGAGGGTCAGATGGTGGCACCCGGGGCACCAGACTGAGGGGCTTGAGGAGGGCGAGTGGCCTCGACAGCCTTCACAGGGTGAGCTCTTGGGGGCTTTGAGCCAGGCCCTGAGTGATATATCATGAGATGTCAGTTGAAGGGGCAGCGTGAGCCCCTCGGAGAGATGCAGTCCCCGTCCCGAGGCCCTGGACCCTGGTGGCACAGGTGCACGGTGTGGCAGACCCTTCATGGCACAGCCTCAGCCTGTTGGAAGATGCCGCCAGGACAGCCTGAGCTGGGGCCCAGAGCCAGGTGGCTTCTGAGCAGACCAGGACCATCCCGTCGGCCACAGCCAGGCCTCCTGGACCACCGTCCCCTCAGCCTCGGGCCTCATCCTGACCGAGAGCTCTTGCTCCCCAAAAGGGCTCTGATGGGGCCTGGGGAGGGGATGGCTGAGTCCCCTTAGCCTGACCCCTGGCAGGTGACTGCTATGCTCCAGCCCCAGAGAGGACCGGACCCCCTTCCCCAGGGAGCCTTCAGCCCCTGAGAGGCCCCAACCCCTGGGAGGCCCTCCCTGCAGGTCCCTGGGGCTGCACTCAGCCCTGACCCTGCCGGGGCAGCCAGGAAGCGTCTCCCAAGAGCCACGCGTGGTGACACCTCCTCCTCTGAACCCCGTCCATGGCTTCCACCCAGTCCCCATGCCCTGTAACGGGTAGAACAAGAATGTTGACATGCACGGTCCCTTTCCAGAAACTTCCACGAAGTGGCCCTGATTTCATCTTCTTCCTCCTTGCAGCTCATACCATGGGTCCAAAACGATGAAGGATTTTGTGAGGAGGAGGTGCTGGGCCAGGTGAGGCAGGGCTGCGGGGTGACTGTCACGGTCAGGCTCCTGGAGGAGCCGGCCCTGAGGGAGCTCTGGTTCCCCACACCCCGGGCCACATCTGGCCTCTGACCTCAGTCCCAGGGGAAGAAGCAGTGGGGAGCAGGGTGAAGAGGGAAGCCGAATCTAAGTAAATGTCAGCCCAGGAAATGCCCGCAGGCTCGCAGTGCTCTCTGGTTTCAGAAGAGTTTGTTTTCATGAACAAATAAGAGAAATGTCACTGGCACGCTCCACCTGTAAGCTGGACAGAGAACGCCGCCTGGCTGGGGGTGGGGGTGGGGTGGGGTGGGGGTGGGGAGGAGGCCACCTCTGGGCCCCTCTTTCCACCCACCCCGGGGTTGACTGCTTTCCTCCTCCTGGCTCCAGGGGGAGAGGCCCTGGAGCCTGGCGGTCACCTTGGGGTCCCCGGGCTGTGTCCGCTCTCCACTGTACAGAAAATGCAAGCTGGTGACCAGCGGGCCCTGGCTGGAGGTGCCCCCCATTGCCGTCAGGGACGTGTCCATCATCCCAGAGAGCCCGGGTGCCAAGCGGAGCGGGCACAGCATTGCCCTCTGGGCCATCAGTGACAAGGGGGATGTGCTGTGCCGCCTGGGCGTGTCGGCGCTCAACCCCGCGGTGAGTGCCAGGGCCAGATTCTTCCTGCAATGAGGACCTTCCTCTGGAGTCCGGCTGGGCTGGGACCCTGCTCAGGACAAGCCCCTAGGACCAGTGGACGCTGCCTGTGGTCCGAGTGGGTCCCTGTGCCCTGGGGCAGTTGGCCCAGGAATGAGGCCAGTGGGGCGGGGGTGGCAGAGGTGGGCCCAGAGACACCGTGGTTCTTTGGCACCTGGTCCTTGGTGGTCCGCATCCCGGTGAGGTGCACACGCCCACAGGGGCGCTTTCCCTGCTCGCAGGAGGATGAGATGCACCCCGGATTTCAACAAGCACCGAGATCAGGCCGGGTGGGGCTGTGTGACTCCCGGCTGTCCCCCAGCCACCCGTGCTGCCCAACCGCTAGGCCCATTAATGCTGGGCCTGGAGGTGGGGCCCTGGGGGTGGGGGCCCTGGTGATCTCAGCACCCCTCCTCGCTGTCCCCAGGGCTCCTCCTGGCTGCACGTTGGCACCGACCAGCCCTTTGCCTCCATCTCCATCGGGGCCTGCTACCAGGTGTGGGCTGTGGCAAGGGACGGCTCCGCCTTCTACCGGGGCTCCGTGTACCCCTCGCAGCCGGCTGGTGAGTGCCGCGCACCAGGAGCCTCTGCAGTGCTCACCTTCCGTCCAAGCTGACGTTTGCTGAACATCCCCTCTGGGCCAGGGTCCCCCAGAAGCCGTGTCCCCCTCCCTCTGGGACTGACTGGGAGGTGGTCACCCTGGCGATGGGGCAGCCGGAGCCAGGCCTGCCTGGCCCTTCCCAAGGTGGCCCCTGTGTCTTGGCCCTGCAGGATCTACTCCACAGTGACCACTCTAGTGGCCGTCTGGGAGGATGGCCTGTGCTGGCTTGTTTTTTTCCAGATGTCCAGTGTCCAACACGGGGATGCTGGTACTCAGCTGCCCTCTACACCGGGATGGGTTGGGGGGCAGCCCCTGAGGCTGGGTCTCCACCGTGAGCTGCCCTGGAAGCCTTTGTGTTGTGCTGGTGAGATGAGTCCATCAGAGCCCGTCGCGGCTTCCAGAGCCCCAGGCATGGTGCTGGGTGGATGGCAGCGCACGGCTCAGCTCTGTGTGGCCCACAGCTGACACCAGGCTACACATCCGAGAGGCAGCTGAGGACTGAGGCCCTCAGCCCCACCTGGCCCACATGAGCAGGAGGTGGCCGCGTGCCTGAGTCAGCCTCCCCTTCTCAGGTGACTGCTGGTACCACATCCCGTCCCCGCCGAGACAGAGGCTGAAGCAGGTGTCCGTGGGGCAGACGTCGGTGTACGCCCTGGATGAGAACGGCAAGTTGCTGTTTTTTAAAATTTTTAATGTTTTGGCTGGGCATGGTGGCGCACACCTGTCATCTCAGCACTTTGGGAGGCTGAGGCCAGCGGATCGCCTAAGGTCAGGAGTTCGAGACCAGCCTGGCCAACATGGTCTGCATGACACAGTGAGACTCTGTCTCAAAAAAAAAAAACAAAAAAACAAAAAAAACACTTTAATTTTTGTGAGTACAGAGTGGGTGCGTATATTATGGGGTACATGAGATGTTTTGATACATAATATGGCATGCCATACATCATGATCACAGCAGGGGAAAGGGAGTATCCATCCCCTCAAGCCTTTATGTTACAAACAATCCAATTATACTCTTTTAGTTATTATTATTACTATTTTTTGAGACGGAGTTTCGCTCTTGTCTCTCAGGCTGGAGTGCAGTGGTGCGATCTCCGCTCACTGCAACCCCCACCTACTGGGTTCAAGCAATTCTCCTGCCTCAGCCTCCCAAGTAGCTAGGATTACAGACACAGGCCACTACACCTGGCTAATTTTTAGGTTTTTAGTAGAGGCGGGGTTTCACCATGTTGGCCAGGCTGGACTTGAACTCCTGACCTCAGGTGACCCACCCACCTCGGTCTCCCAAAGTGCTGGGATTACAGGCGTGAGCTACCACACCTGGCCCTCTTTCAGTTATTTTAAAATGTACCATTAGCTGGGCACAGTGACTCATGCCTGTAATCCCAGCACTTTGGGAGCCCGAGGTGGGCAGATCACTTGAGGTCAGGAGTTTGAGACCACCCTGGCCAACTTAGTGAAACCCATCTCTACTAAAAACACAAAAATTAGCCAAGTGTGGTGGCGCGTTAAGTGCCAGCCTCCCAAAGTGCCTGTAGTCCCAGCTACTCAGGAGGCTGAGGCAAGAGAATCACTTGAACCTGGGAGGAGGAGATTGCAGTGAGCCGAGATCACACCACTGCACTCCAGCCTGGGTGACAGAGCAAGACTCTGTCTCAAAAAATAAAATAAAATAAAATAAAAATTAAAAAATAAAAAATAAAATGTACCATTAAAAAAATCTTTTTTTTTTGAGATGGAGTTTCACTCTTGTTGCCCAAGCTAGAGTGCAGTGGCGTGATCTCGGCTCACTGCAACCTCCACCTCCCAGGTTCAAGCGATTCTCCTGCCTCAGACTCCCAAGTCGCTGGGATTACAGGTGCCTGCCACCATGCCCAGCTAATTTTTTTGTATTTTTAGTAGAGACGGGGTTTCGCCATGTTGGGCAGGCTGGTCTCTAACTCCTGACCTCAGGTGATCTGCCCACCTCTGCCTCCCTAAGTGCTGGGATTACAGGCATGAGCCACCGCGCCTGGCTCTGTTGTTTTTTGACTTTATAATAATGGCCAGTCTTGCAGAAATCGAATGGTATTAATATCTCAGTGTGGTTTGGATTTGCATTTCTCGGATGATTAGTGGTGTTGAGCATTTTTTCATATGTTTCTTGGTCATTTGCATATCTTCTTTTTTTTTTTTTTCTTTGAGACAGAGTTCTGCTCTTGTTGCCAGGCTGGAAAGCAGTGGATGCAATCTCAGATGGCTCACTGCAACCTCTGCCTCCTGGGTTCAAGCGATTCTCCTGCCTCAGCCTCCCAAGTAGCTGGGATTGCAGCCATATGTCACCACACCCGGCTCATTTTGTGTTTTAGTAGAGACGGGGTTTCTCTGTGTTGGTCAGGCTGGTCTCAAACTCTCAACCTCAGGTGATCCGCCCGCCTCAGCCTCCCAAAGTGCTGGGATTAAAGACGTGAGCCACCGCGCCCAGCCGCTTGTCTTCTTTTGAGAAATGTCTATTCATGTCATTTGACCACTTTTGGATGGGATTATTGGTTGTGTGTGTGTGTGTGTGTGTGCTGATGTGTTTGAATCCTTCTAGATTCTGGTTATTAGTCCTTTGTCAGTTGCATAGTTTGCAAATATTTTCTCCCATCCTGTGGGTTGTCTCTTTGCTCTGATGATTACTCCTTTTGCTCTGCAGAAGCTTTTTAGTTTAATTAGGATTCCTTTATTTATGTTTGTTTTTGTTGCGGATCACCTGAGGTCAGGAGTTAGAGACCAGCCTGCCCAACGTGGCGAAACCGCGTCTCTACTAAAAATACAAAAAAATTAGCTGGGCATGTCGGCAGGCACCTGTAATCCCAGCTACTGGGAGTCTTGAAACTGGGAGGTGGAGGTTGCAGTGAGCCGAGATCACGCCACTGCACTCTAGCTTGGGCAACAAGAGTGAAACTCCATCTCAAAATTTTGCTTCTGGGATCTTAGTCAGAAATTCTTTGCCGAGGCAAAGCCCTTGAATAGCTTTTCCTAGGTTTTCTTGTCGAATTTTTATGGTTTTAGGTCTAGATGTAAGTCCTTGATTCATCTTGAGTTGATTTTTTAACACGGTGAGACAGACAGATCCAGTTTCATTATTGTACATGCGACTTCCAGTTTTCCCAGCACCACTGACTGGATAAACTCTCCTTTCCCCAATTTCTGCTTTTGTACGCTTTCTCAAAGATCAGTGGGTTGTAGATATCTGGCTTTATTTCTTGGTTCTCTCTTCTATCCCATTGGTCTATGTGTCTATTTTTTTTTTTTTTTTTTTCATAAAACAGAACAAGATTACATTCAATTTACAACTTCTGTATAACCAAAAAAATAAAACACCACAGTAACATGAATGAGAAAAAACATATTTGCAATTCTAGACAAAATGTTATCCTCTTTAATCATAAATGAACTCTTCAGAAATCAGTACAAAGAGACTAACATTATAAGGGAAGTGAAAATAAAAGGAACAGAGGAAAATGGAATAGCACAAATGAGTTATAAGGCTACATGAAGACGATCCAGTTAACGTTAATAACTGAGAAAGCAATTTCATTGTAAGTTACATTATCGATCCTTACAAATATTGATTATCTGATGTTTGTACAGCTTTGGGAAGTGAAGAATTCTCAAATACTGGGGAAACTTACTCTAGTCATGGGGAGTTTACTCAAAAATGTAGATTTTTGCATAAACTTGGCCCAAACAGTTCCAAACCATACGAATCACTCCAACACAGTAATCAGATACGCACCCACGCACATGCACATACCTATTTACTACATAGAAAATGTGTAAGTAATATATCATCCCCCAAAAACTACTTAGGTATCAACTGGTGTATAATACATTGGCCGGGGGTAGGCTATGTGTCTGTTTTTATAGCAGCACCATACTGTTTTCGTTACCGTAGGCTTGTAGTATAATTTAAAGTCCAGTATTGTGATGCCTCCAGATTCATTCTCTTTGGTTAGAATTGCTTTGGACATTCAGGCTCTTTGTGGGTTCCATATGAATTTTAGGATTTTTTTTTTTTTTCTAATTCTGTAAAAAATGATGACAGTATTTTAAAAGAAATTGCATTGACTCTGTAGATTGCTTTGGGCAGTATGGTCATTTTCATGATATTGATTCTTCCACTGATTCATCCCATACTCATCAATCCATGAGCATGGGATGCATTTCCATTTGTTTCTATCATCTCTGATTTCTCTCAGCAGTATTTTGTAGTTCTCCTTGTGGAGATCTTTCACCTCCTTGGTTATATACATTCCCAGGTATTTTGTGTTATTTTTTGCAGCTGTTGTAAAAGGGGTTAATTTGATTCTCAGCCTGGTTGCTGCCGGCATGTAGCAGTGCTACTCATTTGTGTGCATTGATTTTGTAACCTGAGACTTTCCCGAACTCATGTGTCAAACTTAGGAGTCTTTTGGAGGAGTCTTTAGGGTTTTCTAGGTATTTGATCCTATCGTGGGCAAACAGAAACACCGTGACTTCCTCTTTTTCGATTTGGATGCCCTTTCTTTCTTTCTCTTGCCTGATTGCTCTGGCTAGGACTTCCCTTGTCCACAGTTTCTGCCTCAGCAGAAAGAGGATCAGGACGCCGGCCGTGCCCAGCACAATAGGGCAATTATGAGGCTTGGGGGACGCCCTGAGTGTGCAGAAGGCAGAGCTGGCTGCAGCCCAGGCTCCTGAGTGTGGAGAAGTGGAGGAGGCTGTGGCCCTGACTCAGGGGCCAGGACCCTCCTGCCTCCCCGGCAGCTTCCCAAACCCCGAAGTGGTTAGAGCGGGACCTGGCCACCGGCTGCTGGGCCGCACGGGCAGGAGGGGCCAGGAAGGTCTTCCCCTTTATCTTCACTGCTTCTTTCCCCAGGAAACCTGTGGTATCGCCAGGGGATCACACCCAGCTACCCGCAGGGCTCCAGCTGGGAGCACGTGTCCAACAACGTGTGCCGAGTGTCCGTGGGGCCTCTGGACCAGGTGGGGTTGCTCAGGGGGTATCGGGCACTTGGGGTGCTCTGGTTCCCTCTCTGGTCTCCCCCATCCCGTGCCCAGCCGTCCCACGGCAGCTGGGGCTGAGAGCTTCATGGGGTGTGTGCTCCAGGTCTGGGTGATCGCCAACAAAGTGCAGGGCAGCCACAGCCTGAGCCGGGGGACGGTGTGTCATCGCACGGGCGTGCAGCCCCACGAGCCCAAGGGCCATGGCTGGGACTACGGCATCGGGGTGAGCGGGGGCCATGGTCTGGGGCTGTGTGGTCACCTTGTGTCCTGTGGGACAGTCCCCTGGGACCCGGGGTCTGGGTTGGAGGGAGGCCCCCAGGCAGAGCCCCTCCAGGATCCTCGAGTCCCTGAGTCCCCTGGTGACGCAGCTCTCTCCTAACAGGGAGGCTGGGACCATATCTCTGTCCGGGCCAATGCCACCAGGGCCCCCCGGAGCTCGTCCCAGGAGCAGGAGCCAAGTGTCTTGCCAGAGGCCCATGGCCCCGTCTGCTGCTGAGGCGCCCCCACGCACCTAGATACAGCGATGGTGCCCGGTTTGGGGGATCAAGGCTGAGCCATTCTTGTGCTGAAGTGTGTACTGTGAGAGCGATGTCGCCCTGGTGGACTCTGGAGGGAACCTGACCCCAAGGCTGCGGCCACTTCACAGGCACTGGTTGAGACGGCCCCGAAATGTGAAGCTCCACGGACACTCCTGCACATGTCCCCGTCTGCAAGGAGCCCTGGGGGTGTGAAGCATGGGTTGGGAGGCCCCTCCCACCCTTCCCTTCCCCTCTCCCTCCTGCCTTTCCAGGACTAGAACCCAGAATCTGGAGCCCTCCAGGAACACCGGGCCTGGGCAGCAGAGCCCAGGATGGAACCCGCCTGAGCCGGCATCTCAGACAGCACCCGGGCCCCGCCACCCCTGACCAAGCGAGACGGCTGTGGGGCTCAGGGCCTCTTTACCACATGCAGTGACCATTTCTCAGAGCAGGACTTGCAAAGAGGCTTTCATTTCAAAAGTGAAGGAAGGAGGCCGGGCGCCGTGGCTCACGCCTGTAATCCTAGCACTTTAGGAGGCCGAGGTGGGCAGATCGCCTGAGGTCAAGAGTTTTGAGACCAGCCTGGCCAACATGGTGAAACCCCATCTCTACTAAAAATACAAAAAAAAAAAAAAAAATTAGCTGGGCATGGTGGCGGGCGCTGGTAATCCCAGCTACTTGGAAGGCTGAGGCAGGAGAATCGTTTGAACCCAGGAGGCGGAGGCTACAGGGAGCTGAGATCGTGCCAATGCCCTCCAGCCTGGGCGACAGAGTGAGACTCCACCTCAAAAAAAAAAAAAAAAAAAAAAAGTGAAGGAAGGAGACAGCAGATTGGAAGTAACACTGGAGTGGATGGGATTGGATGGGATGTTCTCTTCCCTGAGGGGGCCGGGGTACCAGACAGGAGGCTGGGAGAGGACGAGAGGCTGCCCCGTGGCTGGAGGCAGTGTCCGTGTGCACAGTCACCGTCACCCTTTCGGTCCTTCCCCAGACGTGCTGGCGGACAGGGGCTTGTTGGATCAGATCATGTTGTAGGGGGTGCAGACTGCAGGCTTCTGTGGGGAGCAGGACTGTGTCCGTCAGCGGTGGCCATGGGGTGTGCACACGGACCCTCAGCCCATCCTGCACATGGAGCAGGGCGCACAGTCACACTCCATCCTATGGTGAGAGCCTGGCCCGGCCAGGCGAGGCAGAAAGCGTCGGCCAAGTGGCCCTGACTCATCCAGCAGTCTCTCAGCTGCTTTTTATCCCTCTGTGCCCCATTTGGGGGTTTGCTTCCTCCACCTGGACACTTTGCCCGGGAGGTCATCAGAGCCCAACCCCAGGCTCTGCCTGGTTGGAGAGGGGATGACTGTGCCTGCCACCACCTGACCTTCCTAGGGTCCTGGGCTCACTGTCAGCAGGGGGTCCGTTGTATTTGTACAATATGGGGTTTGTCACCCAAAAGCAGATGCTGAGAAAGGTCTCCCTGGGGCCCCGCCCGCCAGCATCTGAGGGACCTGGTGTTCCGGTGTTTCTGGAAGTGGGTCGCAGTGCCGCCGCCTGGGAAGCTCTCAGATCAATCACGGGAAGGTCCTGACGGTGGCGGCCACCTGGAGCCACCCTGTCCTGTCTGTTTACATTTCTGTATCAGGTTTTCTCTGGGCATTACGGTTTGTTCCCCTACAACAGTGACCTGTGCATTCTGCTGTGTCTGCACGCGGCTCTCAGCGAGGTACGGGGAGGGCGTCACCCTGCAGAACGGCAGAGCGACGCGTCCTCTCGCTGCTGAGCACCAACTGTTTACCTGCCCAGCATCACTTCCTCAGATGCTTTACTCAATAAACATTTCCCCTGGAGTGTCCATGCCCTGGTGTTTTTATTGATAACATTGATTGATTAAAACGTGTGGTTCCCCACGTACCTAAAGCAGACATTGCCGTGAAATCTTTTATTTTTTGTTGTGTGACACAGCGTCAATTTCATGAATACTTTGAAAGGGCCATTAGAAAACATAAGAGCCAGTTTGGGTCATTTGAGAATCATTTTCAGCACAATTACAGCGGGGGCGCGGGCCGTGCGGCTCCGGCCGGGTTTTCCCAGATGCAACAATCGCGGTTCTGGCTTCTCCGCGGGTGGGGATGGGGATCGCGCCTCCGGAGCTCTCAGGGCGTCTGTCTGCCAAAGGGTGGGTGCGTCCACAGCCCCGGGGGACAGCGCGTGGGGTAGCCCAGGGACGGCACGTGGGTCTCTGACCCGCTTATGCGGGGACTTAAGGGAACTCAGCCCAATGGCCGAGGCAGGGGCTCTCCACAGGATAAAAGGATCCAGCCTGGCCTTGGGGTCCAAGAGGAGGGCCAAGGGAGTGGGCCTGGCCCCTGTCCCCTCTCCTCCTCGAAACACTGGACACCCCGAAGCGAGACTATGGCTACTGAGTATCCTGTGTGATGTGGCCACAGGGTGTCCCCTCTGGCCTCAGGGGAAGAAGGACTGGCTGCTCGGCCCAGGTCACCCTTTAGGAAGCGGAGGAGGTGCAGGTGCCAGTTCAGGGCAGAAGGAGCCACTGAGGCCATTGTCCTGAAGGCGGTGACCCCCAGGCCCTCCTGCTGCCCCCCGGGAAGCCCTGGGCTGTGCTGGACACCGGGTCCAGTCTTCGTCTCCTGGACCGAGGCTCTTCTGGGCTTTCGGGCTCAGCTTGTCGGTCCATTCAGCAAGTTCACGGGCGGACTGAGCCCTGCTCTGGCCATGGCTCAGCCGGAAACAAGAGCTGCCAGGTTTGTAGCACCTGAGTACCCCCGCTGGTGAGGTCTTTGTCATCTTGCGTCCCCGCTGGGCAGGTGTCCCACAGCAAGGGAGCCCCAAGCTGTCTCTGTCCCAAGCTTCCACCTGCATCCAATCTCAGCCCACGGTGGTGGATCACCCTCACCTTCCAGACTGCCCCCTCCCAAGGGGCAGACCCAGCATCCCAGAGTCCCCACCCCGAGCTGTGCTGAAGGGCAGCCGGGGCGGTAGGGCCAGGACCAGACCAGGCCTCTGATAAAGTCTCATCGAAATGAGGCCTACGTGCCCGGGCCACCTTAAGGGGCCCTGACCAGGAAAATCAGGCCCGAAGCTGCCAATGCCAGATACTCAGGGTATCACCTGTGTCCTTACGTGGCTAGGCGTGACCCCAAGCCTGCTGGTGCATGCAGCCTTTGGCACCACAACCCCCATCTTGGGAAGGGCAAGGCCACCTGGTGGGGACGGGCCAACCAGAGCCCTTAGTCTCAGCTGTGGCAGCCACATCCCTGGCCCAGCTTGGCCCTGAGGGCCTTCAGGACATCTCTGGGCAGAGGCATGAGGGAGGGGAGAGCCAAGTGGCCAAGTCCGGCAGAGCCAGTGGGGCAGGAACGCCCAGCAGAAGGAAGCTGGGCTTGGGGCGGCAGAGACGTGCCAAGCCACCAGGCCCAGCCATGAGCATGAAGTACCTGGGTGGGGGAAGGGATGTACCTGCCACCCCGAGGCTCCACCAGGCAGAGACGCCCAACGGGCTGCCAACTCAGACCAGGACCCAAGCACATCGTCATGTCCTACAGACACAGCATGGTGCCAATTATATGACAACCCCACGTCAGTGAGAATAAGTAACGGCGGTGGCGGGGGCTGGGGTGGGGCACACTTAGTCCCTGCACGGGCCGGGGCTGAGCAGGAGGCCTCAGAGCCACTCTTGGGGGGCAAGAAAGGGCCTTGGGGCTTCTCTCCCATGCCCAGAAGGGCTGCACCAGCAACACCTAGCCCTGTCTCCTGCTCCAGCTCCACAGCGCCCCTCACACCCTGTCCCAGACCCTCCACAACCAGGCACAGCCTGGGGTCACCACATCCAGGAGCCCCTACTTGGGAGGAGGGAGGAAGACACTCCAGCCCCTCCCCACTATTCAACCTTTGAGGATGAATTTGAGGTCATCTGATTAGATTTTCTGCCAGCTCCAACCATCTCAGATTGGCCCCACTCCCTGAGCAGCCTTGGGCTCTGCCGGGCTTGTCCCGGGCCTCAGTTTACCCCAAATGCGGATGCTGAGCCCAGGCCCCATGTAGCCCTATAATGAAGGTTGGAGGCAGGGGTCCCTTGCCGGGGCCTTGGCCTCAGAAAACCTGCCGGTAACCCTTTTCCTGGGATCTCCCCTTGCCCTGGAGGAAGTCAGGGTGAAGAATCGTTGGTGCCAAGGCTAAGGAGGGTTTTCAACTTTTCCTCCTTTTCAAGGAGACTGCCTGGCTCAGTGAAAAATCTGGATCTGCCTGGGCCCTACCCAGAGGTTTGGGCCTCACGCCGCTCTCCAGGGCCATGGCCTCAACTAGGCCACTTGCTGGTCCCCAGCGGGGCAGGAAAAATTGCTCCAGGGAAATGGCTGAATGTTCGGGGGAAAATGGAACCGCTGAGGCCGCGTCCTTGTGGGGTGTGTCCGCCCATTTGGGGCTCGCGGCTTGGAGGGACTGGGGCTGGGAGGAGCAGGCCGGGCAGCCGCGGCCACTGCCACCCCCACCCAGGGCTGGGCGTTAGGTGCCCTCTCGGAAGCTGTGGATCTGGGTGGAGTACCTCTGCAGGTGGCCCTGGGGCTGGGCCTCGGTGGCCCCCAACGTGCCCCCGGCCACCTGCTGCTGCTGCTGCTGCTGCTGCTGGTAGTGCTGGTAGAGCTTGGGGCCCGGCCCCTCCAGGCCCGGGAGGCGGCTGCTGGACATGGTCAGGATGGTGGCCGTCAGTGATTTGATGTAGTTCTTGGCCAGTGTGAGTGTCTCGATCTTGGAGAGCTTCTTATCGGCGCGCACGTGCGGGATGACTTCACGGAGGGCCTGGAAGGCGTTATTGAGCTTATGCATCCGCTGCCGCTCCCTCTCGTTGCTCTCCAGCCGCCGCTGGATGCTGCTGTCACGACGGCCACCGGGTCCCGAGTGGCCTGGACGCCTGCGCCCGCCCTCGCCCCTCGCCCCTGCTGCAGCCCGGGCCGGCCGGCTCCGCAGACCCTTGGACGGCTCTGGCCCCGGGTTCGGCAGGGACCCCTCTGGCGTCCCCTCCCCAGGGGTGGCCTCTGTGTGCTGCACCGGGGCCCGGCGCCGCGGGGGCCGGTTCTTGGTCTTCATGGCCCTGGACTGGCTGTCCCAGGAGGTGGCGGCGGGGAGATGAGGCCCTTGGAGCTGAAATCCAGAACACAGGACACTCTGTGGTCACCCCCACATGGCCAGGGGACCCGCTGGGGTGCTGTCCCCGGCAGCTTCCTACTTGCTGACAACAATGGTACCAGGGGCAGGGGTTGGCGCTCCGCGACTGGAGATCTTTCTGTTCACACGCTTAGCCCTGGGCTGACCCCACCCCATGCCCCTGCTTTACCTCATACAGACCTCTGGAACCTGTCCCTGTCCCTGCGTCCCCCTTCCCCCTGGGCGACTCACCCTGACCCCTAGATCTTCCTCTGGCCTCATGCCCCTCACGGCCCCCCAGTGCCTCCTGAGCTTGGTGACCTTTGACACTTTGCCTAGACCACCCTGAGAAGCGTCCCCCACCCTAGCTTAGGGGGCGCCTCTGCCGGAGGCGGCACTGACTCCTTCGCCCCGTGGGTGGGCAGTGACTCCAGCCACCAGGCTCTCGCTGTCCTGCCCCGCTGGACGTGACACGTGCAGGGACAGCACTGGGGCCAGAACCGCTGCGGACATGGGGCAGCCGTGGAGGTCAGAGGTCGGCAATGGCCAGGGCCTGGCGGCAGCCCCCAATCCCACCACGTGGATGGCCCCCGTGGGGGCTCCGGACAGACCAGAAGTCCCCCACCCGGGTTTCCCCCCAACCCCCACAACCCCGCCGCCAGGTCCTGCCCCTGGGTTCCCTCCCCACAGCCCCACCCGAGTTCCCAGCTCCCGGGTTACCTGGGGATCCGCGGCCGCACGCGCTGAGGCTGCCCACGGGGGACAAGGACACGTCGCTTTAGCCGCCCCGGGCGGGGCCGCGGACGCATGCAAATGAGCCCTCGGGGCGGGGGCGGGGCCGGGGCGGGGCCGAGGTCCGGGTGTCCCGGGCTGGCGCGGGCAGCGGTGGCGGCACCTGCGGGCGGGCGGCCGGCGCCTGGGGCTCCCAGACCAGGTGGCCGCGCAGCCCCGCCCCCGCCCCGCCCCCAGGACAGAAAACCTCCCCCGCCCGCCTCTCCCCATCCTCTCCCTACAGTCCCCCCACCCTCGTCCCCCCAGACAGCCTCCCCCACCGCCTCTCCCATCCTCCCCCGACAGCCCCCACCCTCGTTTCCCCAGACAGCCTCCCCCACCGCCTCTCCCCCTCCTCCTCCTATAGCCTCCCCTACCCGCCCCGAGATAGCTTCCCCCCATCCGTCTCTCCCCATCCTGCCCCTACAGCCTTCGCAAGACAGGCTGCGTCCCCACCTCCCCTACTCCCGTCCCCCGACAGCCTCCCCACAACCTGCTTGTCCCCATCCTCCCCCTCAATTTCCACCCGCACCTTCCCCACTCGCCTACCCCACATCCGTGCCCGAGACAGCCTCCCCCCACCCGCTTTCCCCGACCCTCCCCCGACACAGCACCCCCGCATCCATGCCTCCCGCGGCCCTCCTTCCCCGGCCTCTCCACTCCTGGCGGGGCCCCGGGCCCATTCCGCGGATGGGGAAACAGGTCCCTGGGAGCAGGCGGACGGAGGGGCAGCCCCGGTTCAGGCTCAGCACAGAGCCCAAGTCCCAGGAGCACTCCGGGACTAGCCGCTCCGCGAAAACGCCGGCATCTCCCAGGGGCTCCCCCGCCCCGCTGCCCGGGATGTTTAGGGGAACCTGGGGCTCCTACGGGCTGGGGGCGGACCCCGAGTTGGGGGTGGGGAGGCTGTCCATGGGAACGCCTTTTTTTTTCAAGACGGAGTTTCGCTCTTGCTGCCCAGGCTGGCGTGCAGTGGAGCGAGATGATCTCCGCTCATGGCAACCTCCGCCTCCCGGGTTCAAGCGATGCTCCTGCCTCAGCCTCCCGAGTAGCTGGGATTACAGGCGTGCACCACCACGCCCACTTAATTTTTGTATTTTTAGTAGAGACGGGGTTTCTCCACGTTGGCCAGGCTGGTCTTGAACTCCTGACCTCAAGTGATCCACCCGCCTCGGCCTCCCAAAGTGCTGGGATTACAGGCGTGAGCCACCACGCCCAGCCAAAGCAGCATCTTGCTCAGGGAGGGACCATTCGGGGCTGCTAGGGGTGTGGTGACTGTGAGTGTCACGCTGGCTGGCAGGCTGGAGCTCCACACTCATGGGTTTCGCTGCCCTGTCTCAGTACTTCTGGGTGGGGACTCAGAGGGGCCATGGTGGGGTGGGGTGGCGGGCCAGGGGGTGGGCACAGAAAGGCTGGCTTGGAGCCAAGGTTAGTTCTTCTCTTGGCCTAGAGCTCATTTGAGGCTGGGCCAATCGAGGTCTTTGGAAATGAAAATGCTTCCGAAATTCATGAGTGCAAAGGCATGGATTATAGACATGCTTCAAGGGGGCACGAACACTGAACAGGTTTGGTTTTCCAGTGGTGACACAAAAGCTTTATGTCCTCAGGAGTGCGGGGAGTTTAAGTCTGTCCTGGCTTAAACACAAGCTCCAGAGGGACCAGGGCAGGGGCCCTGGGCACAGGCTGTGGGCGTTCCCAGCAGGGCAGGGCCAGGCCACCCACCCAGGTCCTTGCACATGGACAAAACATAGAAGAAACGCGGCAACAGAGTTTATAAATATATAACTATATTTATTTTGAATATTAAATAGTTTTTAAATTACAAGCAATTTATTGAATCACACTATGCATCAATATACAGTAAAAATCTTACAATTTAAAAATGTACACAATTTAAACTGGAAGTTCATTGACTGTTATATTGCGGGGACCTTTTTTGCCTGTGTTAAAGAGACAGCAGGGAGGCCTGGGGGATGTGACGGCCCCCTACATCCTCCTCTGCAGACGGAATCCCACGGTGGATCCATACACCAGCCCCATGATCAAGATCCCGCTCAGCCCACTAAGCCTGCGTGCTTCACCAGCACGTGTCCGCACCCGCCCAGCTGATCTTCACAGGTTGCTGGTAATTCAATACTGTCGACGCAGCTTTAAGAATTTTTTTATAGATGAAAGAGAATGTTCTTTGTTAATAAAGACTTGAGCCAACCCCATTGCTACTTAGGAATATTGTTTTGGAGATTTCCATCGGAAGTCACTGCGTACACCCATTCTTTTTTAAAGGCTACTTCCCATAAGGCTCACGTGTTGAAGCCACTCTAACAGAAGCCCAACCTTTGGCATCTAACCCTTGGTTCACTTCTGAATTTTCAGATGATGGGCTGAGTCGGGGAAGAGCAGGCGCTGCCCTCCTTCCACCGGGACCCTGGGGACAGACATGCAGTAGGTCCTTAACTCTACAAACACCCTACAGGGAACAGGAATAAAAGGAGGGGTTCCGAAAGGCCTTTTACAGCAGCAAGACATACCAAGACTTTTCTTAGATAAACCCATTTCTATAGAAACGATCGAACCTGTACATTTAAAAATAGCGCGAACGCTGTTTGCAATTCGGCTTGGTCGAGCTTTCTGCACCCTTACAGGGAATGGCTTCTCGTCCAGACACACGGGCCAAGTCTCAGAAGGGATTTGGGGAGCACTTTTTCTGTGTTGCCCTTTCTGGCTTATTGACAGGGTCATTTGAAAAGACAAATTCGCATCTAGCTAGGAAGGAAATGAAAGCTAGATTATTTTTGTTATAGGATTTAAAATGTACAAACTCCACCAAAATAGGTCTAATTCAGATTAATTCTGGGTTGCTACCCATAGAAGGCCAGAAAATATGCTAACCTTCCCCCACATCATCCAGAGAACGCCACTGATTTATTTCATTGCACAACTTATTAGAACAAGTATGTTTTGAAAACCCACCACTGATAACCAACTTATTAGTTAAAAAATAACAAAACAAACAACAAAAATCTGACCTGAACACAGCACATGCTGACATTTCAAAAATGGGCTGGAATTTTTATTCTACTTAAATTTCCTGTGTATTGCTTGGATTTCAAAAAAACATGTTAACCCACGTGTTGATTATAAATATAAAATCTCGCCCCTCCATGCAACACCACACTAAGATCCACCCCCCCCCCCCAAACTCAAGGTATAAAATGCTTTTTTGGCAATTAATTATGAGTGACTCAAAATAAATAAAAATGGGAATTATGAAAATCTTTTTTTTTTTTTTTTTTTTTTTTTTTTTTTTTTTTTTTTTTTTGGAGACAGGGTCTGGCTCTGTACCCAGGCTACAGTACAATGGCATGGTCTCAGCTCACTGCAAAGTCCATCTCCTGGGCTCTAGCCATCCTCCCACCTCAGCCTCCCAAGTAGCTGGGACTACAGGTACACACCACTATGTGCCTGGCTAGTATTTTTTTTTTCTTTTCTTTTTTTGTATTTTTAGTAGAGACGTGGTTTTTGCCATGTTGCCCAGGCTAGTCTTGAACTCCTGGGCTCAAAGTGATCCGCCCGCCTCAGCCTCCCAATGTGCTGGGATTGCAGGCGTGAGCCACTGTGCTCAGCCAAAATCTTAATCCTAGTGGAAAACTGACAGCCCCAGAAGGTCAATAAATTTACTCGAGGCTGACACTGTATAAGACGACGACAGATTCCACGGATCTGCATGACTTTGGTCATTAAATCTGAACTGCTTAAACCTGCAATTGAAAGTAGTATAATCACGTCTCGTTTCTCCTCAGCCAAGACTAATCTTAGATGTAAAAACTGAGAAAACTCAGGAAGTCCCCACAGCAAGAATTCAGTCATGACAATTTTGGCAAAATCATCTTCTAATGCCCTGTTAATTACAAAAAAAAAAAAAAAAAAAAATCGCGCATCCCGAGAGCCAGCGGTGCTCCCCGCACAGCCCAGGTGGGCACCGCGTCTACCCCATGCCTGGACAGGAGGGGACTCTCTCCATCCTGAACTTCTTGCTTTGGAAAGTTATTGCTTAGTATAAAAAATGAGAGGAGTGGGGCGCAACTGGCAATGAAGGACATTTGCTGTGCACGCTCTGGCAACGTCCACCTGCATTTTCCACTAGGACTCCACTTCCTTCCGTGTACCCCAGGCAGCCCCTGCATGGGTCTGGAGAGTGCCCCAGGTTGCGCTGGAGTCTGGAAACGTATCAGCACCGGAAAATACGTGGGGTGAAGAGTGAGTGTGAGGGGATTGCAGGCCCGAGGACCCCCGAAGGAACGGGTGGCTCCCCAGCACAGCACGGCTGTGCTGCACCAGCCACGGGGGACTTTTTATGTCACAGTAGAACTCAGGGAGGGAGGCCTGAGGTCGCCCATGACCACTGGGGCTCGTGCCGACGTGACGAAGCTACATTGGGAGCACTCGGGCCCTTTCAAAGCCAGAAGAGAACCTGGGGCTTAATGCAGAACGGAGGGTCCGTGAGATGAGTCCCGGGCCACGCAGGACCACCCAAGTCCCCGATCCGGGCTATGTGTCAGCTGCTGATGCTCTGCCGTCGTCCCGTGTCCGTCCCCCTTCACAGCTGCAGGATGTGGTGTTATCTCATCCCAAGCAGATAACCTGAGGCTGGCCAGGCCCCGCTGGACGTGACATGGAGCGGCTCGGAGAAGATTCGGCTGTGAAGTTTTTTTAAAGCTCAAGTCCCCGCCACCTGACGTGTGCACGCATCTTCACCTCAACCCGTCCTCCACAGCTGGCGTGCTCTGCGGACATGTGTCTGCCTGAGCTCCCCGGCTTCTTGAAGGAAGGACGGGACCACAGAAGCTTCCCAGGAGCCTGGCCTCCGAAAACCAGGCAGAAGAGCTGCGCGGAGGGAAGCGGTGCGGCGGCCCCATGCGGGGTGCAGCTCTCCCGCCCGCCACCCAGCACGTCCCCAGGGATAGGCCAGGTCCATCTGAGGTCTGGGGCCACAACCTGCCGGTTTTTACCAAAAGGGCTTTAAAAAGTGGGACGTGGGGTGGGAGAATGACAAGGAGAGGCTGCAAGACCTCTCAGCTCCTCAGAGAGAAGCCTCATTTGCTGCAGGGAAGCCGCTTCATCAAGAAGAGACAAAAATGCATTCGATTCCATCAACAAAACAGTGGTATTTTGGACTCATTGAAAATATTTCCTATATGAACATAAAACACTAACATTCAGAATCATTTATCATTTATGAAAGAGTACCATATGTACAATCCCAACAATCCTAGACACAGTAGAACACTCAAAATATTTAAGCTTTACAAGTACCATGCAGCGCAACTATAAAACGGAAAAAAAAAATCAAACTAGTGGATAGCATCAGCTTGACCTGCCTCATTTTCCTTGAATAATTTAAGATTCTGTACAACAATGGAGACTCTCAGAACATTTACCCACAGTGCAGTTACAGAAAGCAATTCGTGATTTCTCTAGAAATAATAAATATGGCTCACTGGTGACCATTCCCCTCGCGTGTCCTCTGTGGTGACCACACGTGGGCTGGGATGTGCAGGCGTGGACGCAGAGACGCCCCTGTGGAAAGTACACACGCGGCGCGCACAGCTCCACACACGCATGCACACGGAGGCTGCGTCCCTGCCTCCCCCGACGGCCAGCGCGGGAGCACTGCCTGGGAGGCCGCGGGTGCCTGGGGCACCGAGGGATGCTGGCTCCCGGACACAGCCTCACTCCCTACCTGGGCTCCCGAGGGCCCCGCCTTGAACGCAGCTCAGAGCCATCTCCCTCTTCACCTCTGGATTCTTCCTCCCAAGCTCATATCAGCAAATGGCGAGTGGATGTCGCTGCTCGGGCTGAGGGCGCAGGGGCGCCGCTCCAGGGGAGCAGCCTCGGACCCGAGCGTGCGTGTTGGCAGCCACCTAGTCCTTTTCTCCGTCTTCGCTGCTTCCTGTTGAGGAGAGAGGAAGTGAGATGACAAAGCTGGAGTTTTAAAATGATCAGACAAGAATGGCGTGGACGGTGTGTGCGCTGCACCACGGGAACAGAAGCGGGTGCTTTGAGCTCAGCACCGCCTGAGCCGCCCTTCCTGTCCTTTCCTTCAGAAGCAGCAGCTGCCCGACGCTCCCACCAACACATCTGCTAGGCTCAAATGCCAGCTGGGCGCTAAGGGTCAGGGTGCAGAAGTCAGCTGGGATCCACACATCTGCCCCAACACACTGGCAGGTAGCAGGTGTTATCTAATCGTCACAAATGAAGCCTAGCGCCGATGCAAACAAAGCCTCTTTGTATTCCATATTTATTATTTGATCTGTAAACTTCCAATCAAAAAATGAGCTTATTAACCTTTATCTTTCAATCTAGTGACAGGGAAAGAAGGCTCCCTATGTTCAGATACCTCCACTTCAAACGGCCCCTGCCCATTCACCCCACCCTACCCCTGCGAGCCACACCAGGACCAAGACTCAGTAGCAAAACCAGCGTTCCACGGGCAGCACCAGCGGGCGTGTGGGCTGGTCCCAAGGCCAGGGGTCAAGTGCTCTTACGAGCCTGCAGAAGAGTGGGTTCTCTCTGGGAAAGGAGAAGAGTGTGGAGGGGGACTATGCAGCCACAGGAGAAAAAGAGGAGACGGTGCACAGCCTGGGCGTTTCTGGGACCAGAGCCCCTCTGCCTCAGCCTGGCCCCACAGGGTGGACAGTAACGAGCCTGGGCGTGACCACGACAAACAGGCAGGGGCGTGGCCCCGAGAGCACGCTCAGGATGCTGGCAGTTTTATTTACTTTAGAGACAGGGTCTTGCCCTGTCACCATGCTGGAGGGCAGTGGTGCAGTTACAGGTCACTGTAGCCTTGAACTCCTGGGCTCCAGCATTCCTCCCACCTCGTCTCCTGAGCAGCTGGAAGTGAGGGTGCACACCACCACACCCGCTTAATTTCTTAGTTTTTATTTTTTGTAGAGATGGGGTCTCACTATGTTGCCCAGGCTGGTCTCACACTCCCAGGCTCAACTGATCCTCCCACCTCAGCCTCCTGAGTAGCTGGGATTACAGGCAGACATCACTGCACCCAGCTGATGATGGGAGTTTAAAAAAAAAACGAGTTTGTAATCGACTCAGCAAATGTGAAGAACACATGAGATTATCAAGCCTGCAAGACCACCGTCTGCCCAGCTGCAGCACCCCACCCCCAACCCCACACCCCCAACCCCCAGCACGTGGCGCCTCTCACCGCCCTGCTCGATGTCCGAGTCGGTCAGGTGTGTGAGGGAAAAGCTGGCAATGTTGGCGGGAGAGATGGAGAACCGGGAATAAGGCGCCGAGTGCGGCCAGCTCTGCTCCGTGCTCCGGGCCGGTGGTGGTGGGGAAAAGTACTTGGATGTTTGGAGAGAAGGCTTGGAGCTGAGCAGGTTACTTGTTGTCTTTGACATAAAAGGATCTGGGGAGAAGTCATCATCCCACTCAAAGCCGCCACCTAGAAATAAAAAAAAAACAAAACCCCACCCTTTATCACTGCGCGATGAGGCAGAGGGGGAGGCTCTGGGCAGGTGCACCCTGCGGGTCGGAAGACAGCCCGGCCCGACTGGCAGATGGCAGCGCTGTGCCCATGTCAGGGGGGTGTCATTAAAGCAACATGGTAAGTTACCCTCAAAAAACCTTTACATGACTCAATTTTTCAGTTTCCCTTAAAACTAGTCAATGACGTGAAATACCTTCTTCGTCGGTGGAGCTTTCGGAGTTGATGCACCTGCTCAGGTAGGGAGAGCCTGAGGCCGGGGCTGGGCCACTCAGGTCGGGGCCGCACGCCTCTCCTCCACAGGGCCCCAGCTCTTTGGTTGGGGTCTCCTGAAAAGCCAAACAGAAACTCCCGTCAGCAAAGGCCTGCTCACGGGAACCCCACGTGACCGCTTCCCCACTGACAGGCGCATCGGACTGACAGACTGAGAAGTGAGCGTCTCAAGACAAGGGCGGCTCCGGGCCTGGGAGGACAGACACACACGAGGCCCCGTCTCTCCCTCGTCCTGCAGCTCTGACCTCGGCAGAGGCACGAAGCAGCTCTCTGAGGCTCCGGAGAAGCGCAGAGCAGCAGGCAGGCAGGGACGAGCGGCAGCGCTCAAGATGCCACCTGCCAGCACCAAGCGTGTCGGCTTCTCCTCCACAATCCCCTGCCCGGACTCAGCGCAGCCCAGGATCCAAAGTGGGCACCACCCTGGACAAAGTGCTGCGGGAGAAGCCCTTAGTTCTGCCTTCGGAGCAGGAAGGGGGTCTTCTGATGCTCAGAAAGAGAAGGGGGGAATTCCAGCTTTCTTCTTTTCTCTCTTCTCTTGCTCTCCAGTCCCAAGCAATCCCGGGGCAACAGCTGTCTATAATCCTGAGGGCCTTAAAGCCTCTGCTCCACTGGAGGACTGTGATCCCGAGTGGGAGGGGACCCTCGCTGGGTTTTCCCCCTTCTGTCCTCCCACTGCTTGGCTCCAGATGTGCGTGCGGTTGCAGGAAGTATGGCGCATCGAGTAACTAAAGCCTCAAACTTCTAGCTAGGGGACCAGAAAGGAGAGGCCCAAAGAACTGCAAGTATCAGGGACATAACAGAAGAGGGAGGAGCTCAAAAAGGTGACCCTATGAGGCTGTTGGGGGGGCTCCTGTGCTTACCCCTGAGCTGTGCGTGGTAGATCTGACTCTGAACACACCAAAGCTTTGAAAATGAACCTCAGGGGAGACTGGGGTGGAGTGCGGGGCACACACATGGGGCAGGTTCAAACAGCACAGCGAAGGCTTTGAAAGGGGAACTGGGAACTGACACTGAAACCACAGCCCACAGAAGGCTACTTGGAACTTGTGGCCTGCGCCCACGGGGTCAAGGCCTCCTAAGATAAAAATATCAACATTATTCACAGCATTTAAACACGGCACAGACTGCCTAACATGATAGGAGGATCCAAAAGCTAAACTTATCTTGCATTCCAAAAACCAGGAACACCTCAATTTCCCTGGGAAAAGACAATCAACAAGTGCCAGTGTCACGGTGCCACCAATGTTGGAATTACCTGAAAAGGGACTACTATAAAAATGCTCCTACAGCTAAGGGGAGACACTCTTGCCATGAATAGAAATAGAGAAAATCTTAGCAAAGGAACAGATGATAAGAAGAATGACAAAAAGCCAAATTCAGAAGAGAAAAGTACAATAACCAAAATCTAGCAACTCAATGGATGGGTTCAACAGCGGAATGGAGGTGACGAAGGAAATCATCAGGGACCTTGAAGACAGAGTAACAGAAATCACCCAATTCAAACAAGAGCAAGAAAAAAAAAAAACCTGGAGGAAGACAGGACCAGAGCCTCAGAGCCTGTGAGACAGGACCAGAGCCTCAGGGCCTAACCCTGAAGTCCCAGGAGGAGAGGAGACAGGAGGTGGGGCAGAAAAAGTACTAGAAGAAAATAATGCCTGAAAACTCAGATTTGGTGAAAGATACAAAACTACAGATTTAAGAAGTTTAACAAAACAAAAATGGGATAAATACAAAGAAATTAGGCCAGGGGGAGGGGGTGGCTCACATCTGTGATTCCAGCACTTTGGGTAGCTGAAGCAGGAGGATCCCTTGAGGCCAGGAGTTCAAAACCAGCCTGGGCAACATAGTGAGATGCTGTCTCTACAGACAATTTAAAAATTAGCTAGGTGTGGTGGTGCACGCCTGTAGCCCCAGCTACTCAGGAGGCTGAGGAGGGAGGATTACTGGAGCCCAGGAGTTCAAGGGTGCAGTGACCTATGATCACGCCACTGTACTCCAGCTGGGTGACAGAGCAAGACTCTGTCTCAAACAAAACAAAACAAGACACACACACAAAGAAGTCCACCCTCAGATGCACCATAGTCAAACTGCTGAAAGCTAAAGCTAAAGATCTGAAAGCAGCCAGGGATGAAAGATGTGTTACAGTTCGAGCATCCCAAATCTGAAGACCAAAAATCCAAAATGCTCCAAAATCCAAAACCTTTTGAGCACTGATATGGCGCCCACAGTGCTCACTGGAGCACTTGCAATTTCGAATTTTCAGATTTAGGATGCTGAACTGGTGAGTATAATACAAATATTCCAAAATCTGAAAAAACCAGAAATCTAAAATGCTTCTGGTCCCAAGCATTTCAGATAAGGGACGCTCCGCTTGTACTTCTAGGAGAATGATCTGAGTGACTGCAAATTTCTCATGAGAGACCATGGAGGGTGGAAGGAAGTGATACATTTTTGAAATGCTGAAAGAAAACAATTATCAACTCAGAATTCTATGCTCAGAGAAAATAGGCTTTGGGAATGAGTGTGAAATAAAGACAGTCTTAGATGGAAAAAAACACTAAGATAATTTATTTAAAAATAAAAGGAATCCTACAAAAAAAATTTTTTTTTATAAAAAAGAGAGAAAAGAAAAGCTAGTTAAATTTCTTTAATTAGAAGGGAAAGGGTCCCAGAAGGAAACCTGGAACATCAATAATGAAAAACAACAACAGAAGGACAGGAAGCCCTCCAGATTCAGAGAGTTCCACCTCCTCAGAGTCAACCAATGAGGACAGAAAACATTCAGAAAAGACAAATAAGACGTAACAGTACAACAACAACAAAATAAATAATATAGTATAACAACTATTTTCACAGCATTTACAGTGTATGAGGTATTACAAGTAATCTAGAGATGACTTAAAGTCTGCAGGAGGATGCGTGTAGGTTATATGCAAATATGACACCATTTCATATAAAGCACTTGGGCATCCTCTAATTATGGTATCCAAATTATGGAACCACCACTTCTTGGAAACCAAGGGACAACCCCAGAAACGATCTCAATAGAGATCAGTGACAAGACCGCCCGTGCATAGCCACACCTGTGCATACTAAGTCCTGCGGTTAGCCTTGTGGAACCCACATATACCAAAATCAGCCCTCCGTATCTATACACAGGTTCTACATCCCGAGAATACTGTGTTTTCGATCTGTTTTGGGTTGAAAAGAAGCCATATTTAAGTGCACCCACACAGTTCAAACCCATGTTGCTCCAGGGCCAACTGTATAATACTATTCATTTCCTCTTGAGTTTCTTAGAAAGTGTTTGATGACAGAAAGTCAAATGTGTTGCATGTCTGAGGGGTTATCAGTGTACATGTATGCAACACAGAAGAGCATGTCAAGATGGGGACAGAGGCAAAAGGTCTGAGTGACAGAAGGGTTTCCACATTCCCTCTGAAATATGCAAATATAGATTCTAAGTAGATTGTGAGAAGTTTAATACATACATTGTAACCCCCAGAACAACCACTACCAAAACTACACAGAGAACAGTGTATAAAAAAAAAAATAGAAAAATTAAAATGTAACACTAAAAATGTTCAATTTATTAAAAAGAGGAATAGAAATAAAAATAGAACAAATAAAATGGTATACATAAATCCAAAATATAAATAATTTTATTAAATGTAAATGAGCTAAACATACCATTAAAAGGCAGATTTTTCAGAAGAGTCTTAAAAACCCCACGTAATTATAAGAAACTCATAAATATAATGATACAGGTAGATTAAAAGTAAAAGGATGCAAAAGATACACCACACAAACATTAACCAAAACAATGTGGCCAGGAGCGAGTGGCTCACACCTGTAATCCCAACACTTTCGAAGACGGAGGCGGGTGGATCGCTTGAGCTCAGGAGTTCAAGACCAGCCTGGCCAACATGGTGAAACCCCATCTCTACAAAAAATACAAAAATTATCTGTGTTTCCTGGTGTGTGCCCACAGTCCCAGTTACTTGCAGGGCTGAGGCAGGGGGACTGCTTGAGCCCAGGAGGTCAAGGCTGCAGTGAGCCAAGATCATACCACTGCACTCCAGCCTAGGTGACAAAGTGAGACTCTGTCTCTGAAAAAAGAAAGAAAGCTGGAGCAGCTCTGTGAATGTAAGACAAAGGAATACGGAAGGACATTACGAAAGAATAAAAAGGTCAATTCAGCAAGAAGATATCATCATTCTAAATGTATATGCACCAACAGAGCTGCAAAATACAGGAAGCAAAAATGAACAGAAATGAAAAGAGAAACAGACAAATCTAAAATCACAGCTGGAGCCTTCAACAACCTCTCAAGTATGCACACAAATCGACAATGATAGAGAAGAACTAATACCATCAACAAATTAACTCTGACATTTATAGAACAATCCACCCACCAAAACCAAAACACACACTCTTTCAGGTACATGTGGAATAATTCACCAAAAAAAAAGGACCATATCCTGGTTCTAAGATAAACCTTAACCAAATTTAAAAGCATTGAAACCATATTAAATATGTTCTCTGCCCATAATTGAATTAGACTGAAACTTAATAATGAAAAGATACGATAAAATCTCCAACTCTCAGAAATTAAACAATATACTTATTCAACAATATATTAACCGATTATTAGTAATTATTAACAATATATTAAACTATATTATTAATCTATGCTCCCAAGAGGAAGTCTTACAAAAAACTTTTTGATCTGAATGAAAACAAAAATTCACACATTAAAATTGGCTGGGTGCAGCTACAGTAGTACATAAAGGGAAATTTAGAGCATTAAATTATTAGAAAAGAAGAGGCCGGGTGCAGTGGCTCATGTCTGTAATCCTAGCACTTCAGGAAGCCAAGGCAGGCAGATTCACCCGAGCTCAGGAATTCGAGACCAGCCTGGGCAACATGACGAAACACAAAATACAAAAATTAGCCAGGCATGGTGGTGGGCGCCTGTGGTCCCAGTTACTTCCGGAGGCTGAAGCAGGAGAATCCCTTCAGCCTGGGAGGCGGAGGTTGCAGTGAGCCGAGATCACGCCACTCACTGCCCTCCAGCCTGGCGACAGAGTGAGACTTCGCCTCAAAAAAAAAAAAAAAGGGAAAAGAAGGTCTCGAATCCTAAGCTTTTCCCTTAAGAGTCTAGAAAAAGTAAAATAAATTCAAAGCAAGGAGAAGGAAGGAAATAATAGACAAAGCAGAAACCAATGAAATACAAAAGAAAAAAAAAATCCATGAAAACAAAAGCAAATTTTTGGAAAGATCAACATCAACAAATCTACATAATGTCTTCCAAACACTATCAGAGAAGGAAATACTTCCCAACTCATTTTGTGAGACCACCATTAATTACTGATAACAAAACCAAGGACAGTGCCAGCAAACAAACAAAACACAAACCAACCAGAAAAACCTAGGTGGAGCCCTCGAATGTTACTCCTCAAAGGTGGAGGGCAGGAGCCTCTCAGACAGGCTCTCACTCTGCCGCCCAGGCTGGAGTGCAGTGATGCAATCATAGCTCACTGCACCCTCAAACTCCTGGGTTTCAGCAATCCTCCGGCCTCAGTCTCCTGAGTAGGTGGGACTACAGGTGCGTGCCACCACACCTGGCCAATTTTTAAAAAATGGGTTGTTACGCTGCCTAGACCAGTCTCACCTCCTGGCCTTAAGCGACCCTCCTGCCTCAGCCTCTCAAAATGTTACGATGACAGGAGTGAGCTACTGTGCCCGGTCTTCAGGGCTTGTTTACAGTATGACTGATGAGGCTGGAGGGAACCCTGTCGCGCTAATTGCAAGTAAGTATCATTACCCGCTACTTTTGTCTCAAGAACACTGTGCAACTGAGGAAAGACATCACAAGCGCCAACAGCTGAATGCGATGCCAGGCTGTAGATTTTAAAGGTGCATGCAAGAGGCGGCAGGGCTCAGTGGTGAAAAGCTCGGTGCTCAGTCCAGGACTCGAGTCAAGCACTAGCGCTGCTACTCACTGGGGCCAGACCCTGTGCAAAGTCTACCTACTCTGAGCCTCAGGGTCCTCCCCATGAAGATAGTGACAAACACCCCCACATGGGGAAGCAAAACAAGACTCAATGTAGAATAAGCTGCCGACACTGACAGATTGTTCACCAACCTTTCTACTTTACACAGTAAGCGCTGGTTAAGTATTTGCGGAACTAACAAATAGTGATAAACCAAGAAACAATGCTGCCCAATCCCATGAACACTCAGTTAAAACTTTGGAGCCAGGATACTTCAACTGCTTAAAATCGATACAACTTCAAAACCAGCTCATGAAGAACGAAAGCAGGAGCGGGAGGAAACCCTCAATCCTCAGCCTGAACGCTTGGTGGCTGTCACTTCAAGGCATGCTGCACGAGACGCATAAGCAAACACATTTCAGATCATCAGAAAGATTTTCCTCATTTTCTTCTGGCCCTGACCCACCTTCCAACTTTCTCTCTGACACTAACTTCCTTGTCAAAGCCTCGCGTCCATTAAGCGTGTCTAGTATTTGATCTCTGTACCTTCCATCCTGTAACTAGTGTGCCCTTGTCACAAGTCTTCATCTTTTGCAATTCTGCCCTGTCTTCTAAAGCCAGAAAAACATAACATCCTCCACAGACTTGTGCAAGAGGCCCACGCTCTGTGGCCCCAGGGAGCTTTCTCCGCACGCTGCTTCCACTGGGGCCACGTCCCTCTCACTACTCCAGTTAACCCCAGGCTTTCAGGAAGTGGGGACAGCATGCTCCCTAGCTCCTACCCGCACTGCTCACCGAGCACAGTTGACAGTTCCATCCCACCTATACATTACCCCATCCACAGAGAAATGCAGCGATAATCCCAGTTCACAGAGATGGGGAAGAAAGGGCTATGTGGATGCATTGAAAACAAAACACAAACCCGAGGGGCCAGGTGATCGCTTCTCCCTTCCACTCTTACTAGAAAATGGCAGCTTGTTTTCCCAGGCTCGCTGAGCTCAGAGGCTCCTGAGTTCGAGATCTGCCTAGGAACCACCTGGGGAATGAAAAGAGAAAGGCGGCCTCTTGGCCCCTCTCACAGATTCAGGCTCAAGAGGTCAGGCTGAGCTCAGGAGGCTACTTTTCTTTTGTTTTTTTTTTTTGAGACAAGGTCTCGCTCTGTCACCCAGGCTGGAGTGCAGTGGTACAATCCCGGCTCACTGCAACCTCTGCCTCCCAGGTTCAAGCAATTCTCATGCCTCAGCCTCCCAAGCAGCTGGGACTGCAGTCTTGCCTACCGTGACTGGCTAATTTTTGTTATTTTTAATAGAGATGGGGTTTCACCATGTCGCCCAGGCTGGTCTTGAATTCCCGATGTCAGGTGATCCACCCACCCTGGTCTCCCAAAGTGCTGGCATTACAGGCATGAACCACGCACCCGGCCTTACTTTTCATTTTTTAAACATCCACCTCCCCACAGTATATGCTATAGCTCAAATGCGGGTGATTTAACAATTTTTAAAGAAACATCATAAAAACTAAAGTGAACAGAACACAGAGGAACAAGGCATAAAGTGACATTCAACAGACGCGGCTCCCGGGGGAGGAGGTGGAACAGTGCTCGGATCCGCCATAGCCATGGACCCATGCGGGATGGTGCCACGCAGGGGCTGAGACCAAGGTCTGGGTTCCCAGAACGGGGCGAAAGGGAAGGCAAGCAATGTGAAGGAGACGGCGAAGACTCCTGCACCTTCTAGAAGGTGAGGGGACCCCATTCTCATGTCCCACCACTGAGCTCTCCCGACAATCCAGCTGATTCAAGCAGCAAATTCAAGCGCTACAAAGACTAGTATGAAAAGGACTTTTTTTTTTTTAAGCATACTTGAATTATAAGCTGTTACATTTTTAAAGGAGCCTAAATCCATGCCCACTCAGCAGTGCACACTAAGCCGCCTGCTCCAAAGCAGGGAAAGAGGACAGGTCAGGGGGCAGAGCAGAAGGACCACAGACGCTCCTGCTGCATGTCCCACCCTCCAGACACCCACCGCAGGGCTTCCAGTCAGCCCCTCTCCTGAGCTGTCTCCAGGCACGCCAGCCACGGTTCCAGGCTTGCACCCAAGTGGTGGGTCCTACTGCCAATTGTCAGGCTCTAAAAATTGGAGGCTGAGCGCAGTGGCTCGTGCCTGTGATCCCAAAACTTTGGGAGGCTGAGGTGGGAGGATGGCTTGAGCCCAGGAGTTCAAGGCTGCAGTGAGCTGCAATCGCACCACTGCATTCCAGCCTGGACCACAGAGCAAGGCTGTCTCAAAAGAAAAATAAAAAGCAAAACAATAAAAATTTGGTGTGTAAAGGGTGACTAATTTCAGGAAGACTCCAGTAGAAGACCCAGAAGAACATTTGCTCTTTCCCTTAATTTAATACGAATTCCCTGCACAAATGACATTTCTGCATATTCTTAGAACTGTAACCAACCCCAAATGACTTTTTATGAATAATCACAATCTGCTGCCTCAAAACGGCAACTAGAAAACAGACCACACTCAATTTCCTAGCACATTTTGGAATCTTATATGGATATATAGAGAAAATGATTTAGAGGGAACAGATACCTGGTCAAACAGGTAGACTGTGACATCATTGAAAAACGTGACTGCCTTCTTTTCCTTCTTCCAGTCCTCGGGCAGCGGGTCGGCGGCTCCGGCCGCCGTGGGCTTCAACAGACTCCGCAGGTGCCTCCCGTCCTCGTTGCTGAGGATGATGGGCACGGGGTGCTCCGTCTCGTCCTCCGACTCAGAGCTGAGGCTGTGCAGGTTGAAGGCCCGCAGGTCCTCGTCCGAGTCGTCGCTGTTTTCGTCCTCCTCGTCCGCATCCATCCCGTCCTCCGAGAGGTCGAGCATCCCCGACACCCCAAGTTTCCCCAGGTACTTCCCTTCGATGTCCGGCTCCTTCAACTTGGGGCCCTCGGAGTGGCTGGACAGGGACTTGTCCACCGCAGAACTGGTGTAGGCAAGGAGTTCGTTCGTGTTGGTCCCCGTGGAAGCAAGGGTGCAGGGGCGATCTTCCTGTGTCTCGAAGTCATCGCCACTGCTAAGTTCTGAGTTCAGCACACTCCAGGGACTGCTGGCCTCGTCTTCCGTGGGATGGACCTGCTGGGGAACATCAGTCTGTGCTGGCTCCGGTGTGGCTCTTAATTCCAGGTCACCGGAGTTGTGCAAAGCAGACCGACAACTTTCATCTGGCTGGCTCTTTCTGACTTCCAGGCAGCTATCCTGGGCACCAGGACTTTGCTCTGGGAGGACAGGCTCAGGCAGGGGCTGCTCCTGTACCAACACCAAGGCGGATGGGGAGGTTCCCGGGACCTCCTCGGACCTTTTCTCGGGCTCAGAGTCATTGTCTGAGAAGTATGCAGAGTCTCGGTATGAACCCTGGGAGCCAGCTGTGAATGTCTGAGGGGTCACTTCTGTGCCTCTGTGACCATCGCCGGCATCTGAGATGACAATGACTGGGTTGGGAGGCAGACCGCTGTGGCCGCCATCGCCCGCGGTGGCTGGTTCTGAGTCTGAGGTGCCCTCAGGGGCGGGATGCAAGGTCCACTCGGGAGACTCCAAGTTCTCTGTTTCGTAGCCGCTGTCTGCCGGCTTATCAGGCGGCATGAGTTTCTGAGGAGAGTGAGATCCTAAAGAGTCCAGCAGCGCTTCGTGGACGTCCACTGACTCCAGGGAGTCCGGGGTTTCCAGGGACGGCTCCGAGGCTGGGAAGGGTGCTGACAAGCTGTCTTCCAGGAGGCTGTCCTGACTGGTTGAGTCTGAGGAGAGGGCGGACACCAAGCCTGCTTCTTTCGCTGTGTCTTTAGAATTGAGCTGATTTAAAGTCTCCACAGCCTCCAAGTTTTTCTCTAGCTGGCGATGACTGTGATGGTCTTCCAAAAACGGTTCATTGTGTAATTCCTGTCCCAGTTCCGGGAGACTACTCCCCACACTCACCCTGCTGGAAAGGATGTCATCAGCAAGAACAGAGTCACTTTCGGTGAGTCGCAGGATCTCCTCACTCTGGCCAGGAGAGTCCTGGGACCTGCCGTCCATGTTGCGAGTTTTGGCATCGGCCGAGAGAATTTCAACCGGGCCAGTCACAGCGTCTGGACTGATGTCCTGGCAGAGACAGTCCTCTGGGACTATAACATCTAAACACGTGGGCTGGGTTTCTCCCTGTGTCGGGAGTGAGTCTGGGGATACCCGATGGGGCGTTTCTTCTGTTTCGAGGGAGGTAGGAGGTACCTGCACTTCCGGGGAAGACTGCAACGAGGTGCTCAAAGTGTCACCTGTGAACATGACATCTGTGTCGTCACCCTTCGTGCTTATGCTTTCCTGCAACAAAGACAAGCCTGGCTGATTTTCCGCAAGCTGAAGCTCAGTATCTAAAGAGTTTCTACGTGACGTTTCTAACATAGCTTCGGTAAAACCAGCATTCTTAAGTTCTGTCTGAAGATCATTTATGTGTTCTTTGCTGGACAATGAGCCTTTTAGTAAGTTTTTCTCTTGAAGAAATAAAAAGTTTTCTGACAATTCTTGAACATTCAATGGATCAAAATTATCTTGGTGTAGAAGATTATCTGACAGGCAGAGAGGCTCACTGTCAAAAAGTTTACGGGGCTTTTCTTTCTCAAAGTGGCCCATTATGACTGACTCTTTGGGGTTATCCAAACTGGAACTTAAAGTGGCAGGTTTAAAGTCGGCTTGAACTCCGTTTAGTTCCATTAAGTCGAATATTTTCTGGTGACTGGGCAAATCTTCCGATTTGTCCAGATCATTAAATATATTGTTGAAAGGGCTCTCGGGGCCACTGGTCACGTGTAAGTCCCCCGGTAAGCTAGAGTCTTTGGGGTCTGTACTGCTTTGGAAGAAGTCCTCATCTGTACTGGACTCCTCAAGTTCAACGTTCCTAAGTGCCGTGAGCTGGGATGGTTCAGGGCCAGTCCTTTCTGGATTATCCATGTCAGTTGTGAGCAGCGCTGGCGGGTAATCAAGCTCCAAGTTACTGCCACTTTTTTCTTCTAACTGGATATAATAGTCACTTCCAACAGAAAGGTTGTGGGCATCAAAAACAGGAACCACTCCAGGGGCCCTCAGGGGGACATCCTGGCCGCTGTCATCTTGCTTTCCGGGCCCGGGATCTGAAAGCGAACTCTCAAAAACTTCAACTGGATAGAAGATACTCGTGTAGGACAAGGCTTCGTCCAGGTGGCCCCGGCTGCGCTCATCAAAGTGGTCGTGCTTAGCAGCCTCCCAGACATACTCAAAGCTCAGGCCCTGGCTCGTTTCGGTCACAGTGAGGACTTCCTCCATTTCACGACCCAGCCGGTCCCTGGCAAAGTGGTCGAGAATTGGGAATGCAGCATTGTTGGAGGAGTCTCTGCTATTTGTGTTCGGCTTCAGAGCGTTCCACTGCTGTTCAAAGTCGACCTCTGAGTCCCGCTGGCTCTGCAGCCGCAGGTAAGTCAGCAGCCTGTGCACATCTTCTGCCGCGGGTCTCTTTTCTGGTGACAGCCAACAGAACTGTAAGACTTCATACCTGAGCAGCACATGACAAGCAATCAGTGGAACCATCACGAATCTTTTTGTTTTGTTTTCGAGACGGAGTCTTGCTCTGTCACCCAGGCTGGAGTGCAGTGGCATGATCTCGGCTCACTGCAACCTCCACCTCCTGGGTTCAGGCAATTCTCTTGCCTCTGCCTCCCAAGTAGCTGGGGTTACAGGCGCCTGCCACCGCGACTGGCTAATTTTTGTATTTTTGGTTCAGACGGGGTTTCACCATGTTGGCCAGGCTGTTCTTGAACTCCTGACCTCGTGATCTGCCTGCCTTGGCCTCCCAAAGTGCTGGGATTACAGGCATGAGCCACTGTGCCTGGCCGAATCAGTTAAAAATATCAAAAGAGGCCAGGCACCCTGGCTCACGCTTGTAATTCTGGGGCTATGGGAGGCTGAGGCAGGAGGATCACTTGAGCCAGGAGTTCGAGAACAGCCTGGACAACATAGTGAGACCTCGTCTCTACTTTTTTTTTTTTTTAATACAAATAAATAAATAAACAATATGAAAAGACTTTACAAGGACCCTAAAAGCCAAGTCAACACCCTAAACGTTTCTACACCTTCGTCACTGCCAACCACATTAAGTAGTTCAGCTCATGGTGAGGTCATGGTGAAAGAGGAAATGAAGAAATACAATATTTGGCCCACAAAGTTTGTGTTTTGGGGACACTTCACAGTGAAGATGAAACAGAACAGGTATAATGTGAGGCTACCAACCATCTATCAGAGTAGGGCTGCTCCAGCTGGGGCTTCGGGAGCTTTGTCTCCCTCTCTCTAATGACTTGGTTGAGGACGTCTAAGTTGGAAAGGTTTGAATACGGCTGTGCAGCATTGTCAAAAAGCTCCCAAAGTGTCACACCCAGGGACCTGTTGGAAAAAGAAAACGGCTGTTTCTCTCTCCTTTTAGATGTTAAATTCTTAACACTCACATTTGTTATATAGCCAGTAATTTTAAGGACAAGGTGTGTATTGAAAAGATTAGTAATACAATCATTCTTTTGTTTTGTTTTGTTTTTTTGAGACAGAGTCTCACTCTGTCACCCAGGCTGGAGTGCAACGGTGCGGTCTCCACTCACTGCAACCCCTGACTCCCGGGTTCGAGCGATTCTCCTGCCTCAGTCACCCAAGTAACTGGGATTACAGGCACCAGCCATCATGCCCTGCTAATTATTGTAATTTTAGTAGAGACAGGGTTTCACCATGTTGGCCAGGCTGCTCTCAAACTCCTGACCTCAGGTGATCCACCCTCCTTGGCCTCCCAAAGTGCTGAGATTACAGGCGTGAGCCACCACAACCAGCCAAGATCGTTCTTTAATCTCAAACCAATTATCAGCACAATAGCAAAAAAAAAAAAAAAGTATTTCTGTTAAAATGAGGAAGCCCATGCCTCCTATTTATGCTACTGAATACTACCCTAGACGTTTTGGCCAACGAAAAATGTACAAAACAGAGATAATAGGTGTAATTATGTGGATGAGATGACTATCAACTTTTAAGTACTCAACAAATTATTGGAAAGACCATCAGCATGTTCTAAAAATTTGGCAGAATGGCTGGAAACAAGATAAATACCCTGAATTCTGATTTTTTTTTGGTAGAAAAATACACCTATTAACAACAGTAGTAAACACCAGAAAGCATCTAAAAAGAATCTTTACACGGGCAAGACAATGTCTGAGACCCACAACTTTGGTTTGAGTTACTCCTCAGTATCGTGGGTTTTGCTGCCATTCTGAAGGGATCCCCCAACACGCTGGCAGCTGTCTGTGTCGCAGTCCCAGCCCAAACCTCTCTCACACCCCGGTGCTCTGTCCCCATGGAAACAGCCTCTGCTGGCTTCCTGGGTCAGATGAGCTGCCTCTCGTTTCCTCCACGAAGTCTCTGCATCTCCTCCCCACCACGCACTGCCTCCGTCCTGCACGTGTGTCTCCTATTTACTGCCATGTTCCCGAACCTGACTCTCATCTGTGTCCTCTGGGAAGCCATGAACACACACACTGGTAGGTCAGGTCCACCCCTAAGGATGCTGAGTGGGCAGATCCAGGAGTGGCCTAGAAAACTCTCTTTTTAAAAAGCTCCCCAGTGATTGTGATGTCCAGCCAACCCTGCACGACACACCCCAAACAACGAAGAAACAACTACATTTTGACAAAAGTCACTAAAGGAGAGCACCAGAGCACGTCCAAGGAGTAACAGGGACTCAGGAAACTCAGGACGGCCACAGCGAGAGCGGAAGGAAACGCCTGGCCTCCGCCACCCCATCCCTGGAAGGGGCAGCCAGGAACCAGGAGCAATTTTCTCTTCCAGGTAAGGGCAAGAAAGAGGACCTCACTGTGCACACCTACGGTCCTCACACTGCTCACTGTGCACACCTACGGTCCTCACACTGCTCACTGTGCACACCTACGGTCCTCACACTGCTCACTGGGCACACCTACGGTCCTCACACTGCTCACTGTGCACACCTACGGTCCTCACACTGCTCACTGGGCACACCTACGGTCCTCACAGACAGTAAGCCCAGCTAAAGAATTCAATAAATGAGGCCGGGCGCGGTGGCTCAAGCCTGTAATCCCAGCACTTTGGGAGGCCGAGACGGGCGGATCACGAGGTCAGGAGATCGAGACCATCCTGGTTAACATGGTGAAACCCCGTCTCTACTAAAAAAAAAATACAAAAAACTAGCCGGGCGAGGTGGCGGGCGCCTGTAGTCCCAGCTACTCGGGAGGCGGAGGCAGGAGAATGGCGTGAACCCGGGAGGCGGAGCTTGCAGTGAGCTGAGATCCGGCCACTGCACTCCAGCCTGGGCGGCAGAGCGAGACTCCGTCTCAAAAAAAAAAAAAAAAAAAAAAAAAAAAAAGAATTCAATAAATGAAATAAAAAGAAATACAGAACTTCAACAACAGACTCAAGCAGAAGAATCTCTCCACTTGAAGAAAGGTTGTTTGAAATTACTCAGTCAGAGGGAAAAAGAGAGAAGAATGAAAAGGAGTGAAGAAAAGCTTCAGGGCATATGGGAGACTACAGAGCAAACAAATACACACATTATGGGAGTTACAGGAATAAAAGAGCTAGGAGAAGGCAGAGAAAGGCTCTATAAGGAAAGAACAGCTAAAAACGTCCCAAGTCTTGGGAGAGATATAGACATCCAGATCCAGGAAAATCAAAGGCCCTCAAAATATAATCAACCCCAAAAGGTCATTTCAGAGGCACATTATGGTCAAACTGTCAAAAGTCAAAAACAAAGATAAAGATAAAATTCTAAAAACAGCCAGAGAAAAGCATTAAGTCACATAGGAGGAAAGGAGAGAATGGGATGGTACATTCAAAGTACTGAAATTGGCAGCTAAGAACACTATGCCCCGCAAAGATATGCTTCAGAAATGAACGAGGGCTGGGCGCAATGGCTCATGCCTATAATCCCAGCACTTTGGGAGACTAAGACGTGAGGATCGCTTGAGGCCAGGGGTTCAAGACCGGCCTGGGCAACACAACATGACCTCATCTCTACTAAAAGTAAATACATATAATAACAACTTTTTAAAATAAAGAATGGAGAAATAAAGTCTTTCCCAGACAAGCAGAAACTGAGGGAATTCATCACTATGAGACCAGCCTTAAGAGAAATGGTCCAGGAGTCCTGTATCTGGAAGCTAAAGGAGGATAACCACCATCATGAAAAAACACAAAAGTATCAAATTCACAATACACAAGGTAGAGCAGATACACAAGGGAGAAAGAAAAAGGAAGAAAACCTCCTCACTCATGTGGAAGTTAAAAAGGTTGATCTCATAGAAGTAGAGAGTAGAAGAGTGGTTACTTGAGGCTGGGAAGGGGAGGGAGGGGAGGAATAGTGAGAGGCTGGCTAACAAACACAAAATTTCAGCTGGACAGAAGGAGTAAGATCTAGTGTTCTGCAGCACTGAAGGGTGACTATAATTAACAACAAATTTTTGTATATTTTCTTTTTTTTAACTTTTATTTTTTGAGACGGAATCTCACTCTGTCGCCCAGGCTGGAGTGCAGTGACCGGATCTCAGCTCACTGCAAACTCTGCCTCCCAGGTTTACGCCATTCTACTGCCTCAGTCTCCTGAGTAGCTCGGACTACAGGCACCCGCCACCTCGCCCGGCTAGATTTTTGTATTTTTTTAGTAGAGACAGGGTTTCACCGTGTTAGCCAGGATGGTCTCGATCTCCTGACCTCATGATCCACCCACCTCGGCCTCTCAAAGTGCTGGGATTATAGGCTTGAGCCACCGCGCCCGGCCAAATTTTTGAATATTTTCAAACAACTAGAAGAGCAGCTTTTGAATGTTCCCCAAAACAAAAAAAAAAATGACACGCTTGAGGTGAAGGGGATACTAGTTACACTGATTTGATCATCACACACTGTATATAGGTATCAAAATATCACACTAGGCCAGGTGCGGTGGCTCACACCTGTAATCCCAGTACTTTGGGAGGCCGAGGCAGGCGGATCATCTGAGGTCAGGAGTTCAAGACCAGCCTGGCCAGCATGGCGAAATCCCATCTTTACTAAAAATACAAAAATTAGCCAGGTGTGGTATATATCGGTAATCCCAAATACTCGGGAGGCTGAGGCACAAGAATTACTTGAACCAGGGAGGCGGACATTGCAGTGAGCCATGAGCCGAGACTGCACCACTGTACTCCAGCCAGGGCAACAGTGAGACTCTAAAAAAAACTACATATATATATATATATATATATATATCTCACTGTACCCCATAAATATGTCCAATTACACTCGTCAATGAAAAAAATAATAAAAGCAAAAAATATTGTTTTAAAGAAATCCAAAAGAAGGCAAGAAGAGGAAAAAAAAACCCAAAAATCAAAAAGCAGGACAACAGCACATAAAACATAGCTATAAATTAAGAAGGCTGTGACAGAAATTGTTAGTCAAAGTTTTAGGTGCATCTTTTTAGCTTTCATTAAACGGACTCCAATAAATTATAGTATAAACATGACAGTCCACACCCCTTTCAGTTTTTTCTTTGACTTCAATAAATACGTATTAAATATCTATTATATATCAGCTCCTGTGGGAGGCACAGAACATGAAACGACTTGGTTCCTGCTTTTATAAAGGAAAATGGGTAGCAGAGGCAGTATTCAAAATGTCAACTACATCACTACAATTGTGATAATTGCTATTACGTTTCTTAAACCGTCATTTTCACACCATCAGGCACTCTTTTGTTCCTACATCTTATACAATTACTTTCCTTTAAGAAAGTACTCAAAGAGGAAGAAGTTAGGACTTTGCTAAAGAAATGCTTAATAAAACGGTAAGCCAATACATACCAGATATTACTATACTTAGTCTGATCTGCAGTGAGCAGTCTGTCTTGAAAGCTGGTTACTAATTCTGGAGCAGTCCATCGCAGAGGGAAAACTTTTTTATCATCTGTTTCAATATAATCCTCCTGTTTTGTTAGAAAGCACACAGAATTTTGAATAGAATTATACTTTTGGTGAGTTCAAGAATTTAAATCCATAGTATTCTCAGAAAACATATACCCAGTCCAAAAAAACCAGGTCAGAAAAAAAAGCAGGCATGAAGAGCGACTTTCTGGGCAGAAAGTGGGTAAGGAGTTTCTCTGAAGCCTCCTGGGCTTCATGGGCTCATCTGCAAGCCATGAACACTTGCTAAGTCATCTTTCCTGGAAAAGGAAAGTACGCTGTGTCTGATGCATATAACATAGGCTTTGAGCAAAACATTAAAATAATATATACTGGGCCTTATGTGCTGAATAGTGAAGCCAGTTAGTAAGACTGCAGCCTTTAGACTCTGACAGGGATTTGAAGTCCTCATTCTACCATTTAACAGCATGTGATTCTAGGCAAGCAACAACTTTGTGAAGTTTTTTCCGGATCAGTGAAATGAGGAAAACCCACTCTTTGTGGTGAGGATTAAATGAGATGATGTAGGCCGGGCGCGGTGGCTCATGCCTGTAATCCCAGCACTTTGGAAGGCTGAGGCAGGTGGATCACAAGGTCAGGAGTTCGAGACCAGCCTGGCCAACAGGGTGAAACCCCATCTCTACTAAAAATACAAAAAGCAGCCGGGCATGGTGGAGGGAGCCTGTAGTCCCAACTACTCGGAAGGTTAAGGCAGGAGAATCGCTTGAACCCAGGAGGTGGAGGTTTCAGTGAGCCGAGATCATGCCACTGCACTCCAGCCTAGGTGACAGAGCGAGACTCCATCTCAGAAAAAGAAAAAAAGAGATGATGCAGGATGCAGGCAGGTGCTGCTAAGTGCCTGGCATCTAACAAGTGCTTGAGACACTAGAGCTACTATGTAGACAAATAACCAACCTCTATTTGCATAATATTCTTTGAAAATATTACCCATTTAGTCCTCAGAAGAACTCCGAAAAATAGAACAGATCTTATCTGTATGTTGCTGCTTAGAAAGTGGCGGTCAAGGCTGGGTGGGGTGACTCACACCTGTAATCCTAGTACTCTGGGAGGCCAAGGCAGGCAAGTTGCTTGAGCCCAGGAGTTTGAGAACAGCCTGGGCAATATGGCAAGACTCCATTTAAAAAAAAGAAAAGAAAAGAAAAGAAAATGGAGGTCAAGTGGCTTCTCTGCGGTCTCCTGACAGCCCAGAGCTGGGACAGTCCCATTCTCTGCCCCACAGCGCTCTACCTCATTCACTGGGGCTACACAAACACACACAAATGGAAATTTCATTGATTTCTTCACTTTTTTCCTTTAGGATATATTTGTGACAGAGTAAAAAAAAAAAAACCTAAATTCCCAGGTTACTGAACGTGAGCTGAAATTTTACTAACCATGTAATGGAGAAACATTTATATGATATGTATATTTTATCATTAACAGGTAATAATTACTGTTGCTCATGTGTTCACTCCAAAATTTATTATGCACCATCAGACTACGTTGTTTATAAATATTTTTAGGCTGGGCGCGGTGGCTCGCTCCTGTAATCCCAGCACTTTGGGAGGCCGAGGCAGGCAGATCACAAGGTCAGGAGATCAAGACCATCCCGGCTGACATGGTGAAACCCCATCTTGGCCGGGCGCGGTAGCTCACGCCTATAATCCCAGCACTTTGGGAGGCCAAGACGGGCGGATCATGAGGTCAGGAGATCGAGACCATCCTGGTCAACATGGTGAAACCCCGTCTCTACTAAAAATACAAAAAAAATTAGCGGGGCGTAGTGGCGTGCACCTGTAGTCCCAGCTACTCGGGAGGCTGAGGCAGGAGAATGGCGTGAACCCGGGAGGCAGAGCTTGTAGTGAGCCGAGATCGTGCCACTGCACTCCAGCCTGGGCGACTGAGCAAGACTCTGTCTCAAAAAAACAAAAAAAAAAGAAACTCCATCTCTACTAAAAACACAAAAAATTAGCTGGGCTTGGTGGCGTGCACCTGTGATCCCAGCTGCTCGAGAGGCTGAGGCAGGAGAATGGTGTGAACCCAGGAGGCGGAGCTTGCAGTGAGCCGAGATCATGCCAACGCACTCCAGTCTGGGTGACAGAGCGAGACTCCGTCTCAAAAAAAAAAAAAAAAAAAAAAATTTTTTTTTTTAAAACAAACTTTTGGAAAGCTGTCGCAAAACCTCGGACATAAAGCCGCAGACTTATACACACCAGAAGCCCAGACCACCATTAAAATGACTGCTGCAAATCCCTCTCTAGAAAGCCTCAGACTAAGATTCTTATAAATAACAGTGGGGCATTTGGTGACATTACAACTTCACAATACAAATTAAATCAGACTGAAAACAGTTAAACCTTTGGCTTACCTTGTACCTGCTGAATCCTATTCCGTAATCTCCCACTTTCACATTTAAGTCGGAGGTGAGAAAACAATTCCGCAGGGCTAAATCACTGAAAACAGAGGGAAGTGAACACGGCAAGAAGAATCAACAACCAGGATCATGCCATATGGAAATGCCACAGAAATGGGCTTTCTCTCGGGATCTGAGTAAGAATATTGAGCTCTCTGCTTAATAATTAATGTCTTAAAGTTCTTTTTCATATAAATATTATATATGTCATCAATCACTTAAATAATAAAGATGATCACATTTTTGGGCAAGTAATTAGCTCAGGTTAAACACTGACCATATCTGTACCATGTTCTGCATTAAACCCGGATTTACGGCTTGTTTCCCTGTATTTTCTTTTTTTCTTCTCATTCAATTTAGAAGTTTATTTTGCCAAGGCTGAGGACCATGCCTGTGACACAGCCTCAGGAGGTCCTGACGACATGTGACCAAGGTGGTCAGGCTACAGCTCAGTTTTATACATTTTAGGAAGATACAACACATCACTCAACACATGTAAGATACACAGTGGTTCAGTCAGGAAAGGCAGAACTCAAAAAAGTGGAGGCTTCCAGCTCATAGGTATGTTAGAGTAGGTGGTTAGATATGGACAGGGCAGGAACGCACCCCCCACACACACACCCCCACCCCCTATTGCCCCCAGGACTGTCAGGCGACCATAAGGTGATGCTCAGGTGGTTGTTAAACTGGCTCTCTAAAATGGTAAGTGGTCACAGTCAGCACCAGGAAAAGAGTCTCCTAATAGATAGAAAACACTCAGAGCTGGTGTTATCCCCTTCTCAGTAAGATCTCAAACAGGCACACTAAGAAGCAAAGTGGCCTCTTATACAAGCTTCCACTGGGAACGCTCAAAGGGAAGGGAAAAACTCCTCAAGTGAACAGGTGTACAACTTCAGCAAACCCCAGAACCATGACAATGTATAAAACCCCAAGTCAGGGGACGAACAGGGCACCTGGATCTTGCAAGTCACCTGCTTGGCCCTTCCAAGTGTATTGCTTCCTTTCACTCCTGCTCTAAAACTTTTTAACAAATTCTCACTCCTGTTCTAAGACTTGTCTCAGTCTCTCCCTCTGCCTTAAACCAACTACTGCCCCTCAGCAAAACTCTTTCCTCTAAGGAGGCAACAATCAAGTTGTTGCAGACCCACATAGATTCACCACTGCTAAGAGGTGGACTCAGATTTTCTGATTGGCAACTTGTCAAAAGAGTTCACCTAAAGACCAGAAACCCAGTCGGGCAAGGTGGCTCATGCTTGTAATCCCAGCATCTTGGGAGGCTAAGGCAGGCAGATCACTTGAGGCCAGGAGTTCAAGACCAGCCTGGCCAACATGGCAAAATCCTGTCTCTACTGAAAATACAAAAAGCTGGAGTGAGGCTGGATCATGGTGGATCACACTTGTAATCCCAATACTCTGGGAGGCCAAGGCAGGTGGAACACTTGAGATCATAAGTTCAAGAACAGCCTGGCCAACATAGCCAAAACCCATCTCTACTAAAAATACAAAAAATTAGCCAGGCATGGTCGTGCATGCCTGTAATCCCAGCTACTCAGGAGGCTGAGGCACGAGAATCGTGTGAACTCCAGAGGCGGAGGCTGCAATAAGCCGAGATCGCATGACTGCAATCCAGCCTGGGTGCTCAAAAAATAAAAAATAAAAATAAATAAAAAATAAATACCTGAAATTCCATATAAGGGAGTGTCTGGATTAAGATAAGGGGTTGTAGAGACCATGGTTCTTATTATGCAGATGAAGACTCCAGACAGCAGGCTTCAGAAAGAATAGATCGTAAATATTTCTTATGAGACTTAAAATGATGAAAGACTCAGATAATTCTCTCCAGGATTGGAGAAAAGACTTAGAAAGGGAAAGGTATTTTCTACAGAACGTAGATTTTGCCTGTAAGAGACAGTTTTGCACAGCCATTTTTAAATATGTCAAAGGAATATATTTTGGGGCAAAATACTTCAATTTCTTCCAGGGCCTGCTATCTGTCATGTGATGCTTTACTTTAGTCAGGCTGGAATATAGAGTCTTGTTGCTACAAAAAGCCCTAAGATCTCTGTTTTAATGTTAATGCTGGTCAGCTGTGCCTGAATGCCAAAGGGAGAGTATAATGTGGCATGCCTGATCGCCCCCTCCCCATCATGTCCTGAACTGTGGGATGCCCTTGGCTGAGACGACAAGTTCATTCAGACAATTAGGAAGCTTAAAGTTTTATTTTTAGTTTACACTTCCATATTTCAGCTGTTGTGAATAATGCTGGTATGAACATGGGGGTACAAATTATCTCTTTAAGACCCTGTTTTCAACCATTTTGGGGATACACCCAGAAGTGGTATCACTGCATCATATGGAAATTCCATTTTCAATATTTATAAGGAGCCACCACACTGCTTCCCACTGTGACTGTACCATTTTACCTTCCCACCAACAGTGCACAAGGGTTCCAATTTCTTCCATGTCCTCGCCAAAACATATTACTGTTTGATGTTGATAGTAGCCATCCTAATGGATGTAAGGTGGCATTTCATTATGGTTTTGACTTGGATTTTCCTAATGATCAGTGATGCTGGGCATCTTTTGGTGTACCTATTGCCATTGTATATTTTCTTTGGAGAAATGTTCATCCATTTTCCAATCAAGCTGTTTGCTGTTGAGTTGTAGGAATTCTCCATATATGCTTTATAAAGTCCTTTTCAGATACATAATTTGCAAATACTTTCTCCATTCTGTGGTTGTCTTTTCACCCTATTAATAGTTAATAGTGTCTTTTGATTAACAAAGTTTAAAATTTTTCATGTAGTCTTCACTGTTGTTGCTTGTGCCTCTGATGTCATTACCCAATAAATAACTGCTGAATAAATCACTGTCATAAAGTATTTTCCTTATTTTCTTCTAAGACTTTTATACTTTTGGGTCTTACATTTATGTCTTTGATCCCCTTTAATTTTTGTATATGGTGTTAGTTAAGGGTTCAACTTCATTTTTTTGCATGTGGATATCCCGTTTTCCCAGCAGCGTTTGTTGAAAAGACTATCCTTTCTCCATTGAATAGTCCTGGTACTCTTGTTAAAAAATCATTTGACTGGCTGGGTGCAGTGGCTCACACCTGTAATCTCAGCACTTTGGGAGGCCAAGGCGGGCAGATCACGAGGTCAAGAGATCGAGACCATCCTGGTCAACACAGTGAAACCCCGTCTCTATTAAAAATACAAAACTTAGCTGGGCATGATGGTAGATGCCTGTAATCCCAGCTACTGGGGAGGCTGAGGCAGGAGAATCTCTTAAACTCGGGAGGTGGAGGCTGCAGTGAGCTGAGATCGTGCCACAGCACTCCAGCCTGGCAACAGAGTGAGGCCCCATCTCAAAAAAAAAAAAAAAAAGAAAGAAAAGAGAAGAAAAAAGAAAAAAATCATTTGACCATATATATGAGGTTTTGGGTCTGGGCTCTCTCTTCTATTTCATTGGTCTATATGTCTTCCTTATGCTAGTACAACAGTTTTGATTACTGCAGCTTTGTAGTAAGTTTTAAAATCAGAAAAGGTGAGTCTTCTAGCTTTGTTCTTCTGTTTCAAGACTGTATCGTATTGACTATTTGAGGTCCCTTCAGATTCCATATGAATTTTAGGATATGCTTTTCTATATCTGTAATCCTAGCTACTTGGGAGGCCTAGGAGGGAGGATGCCTTGAGTCCTTGAGATGGAGGCTACAATGGGCCATGATTGCGCCACTATTCCAGCCTGGATGACAGGGTGAGAGCCTATCTCTTTGGGGAGAGCTTTACTGGTCCACAAATCTAGTTGACATGTGAAAATGCATGTTCTTATTATAGATAAAAAATGACTTAGGCTCAGTACAATAGAGTTCTCCAAACCCAAGTCTTGGTTTGCAAACAGAAATTGAAGAGGAGTCAAGAAACAGAGACAAGGTAAGTTCTCCCTCAACTGCGCTGCTGGAAAAACAGCATCTCCAGATTTTCTTTCAGGCTTTGAGAATTTTTCTCCCATTCCACACTTCTATCTTGATACTGGTATCACCGTGGCGCAGAAGGGCTCCACAGAAGGGCTTCCCAGCTCCTATTCCCTGAATCCTCCTCCCCTCCTCTTTCTGTCTCTCTCTCCCTCAGTCTGCCGGGTGCTGGCGGAGCCGGCCGGGCCTGGCCCAACCTGAAAGAGCGTTTCCTTGTATTTTCAGAGTGACTAAGAAAGAACTCTAAAATGCTATTAGCAAAATTGCCTGAATTTTTTTTTTTTTCAGCTTGTATTACTTAATAGTCTAGTAAGAATCTAAGTAAATATATAGTGAATTTATAACTTTATAATGAATTTATAACGAATTTATAACTTCAAGCACCCAAAAATAATCCACATTATTAAAAACATTTATTTGTTCCCTTTTTAAAAGATACGCAAGCGTTGTAGTCAGGCCCTTTCCAAATTACTTTCACGTCTTCCAAACTCTACTTCTCCACAAGGGAGGGAAAGAGCGTATTTCAAGACTTACTTAGAACAATTATATAATTTATTTTAAGAAAAAGTTAATTTTCAAAAATATACAATTTGACAAGCAAAAACTACTTTTTCTAAAGGAACTTCCCATACTGACAACAGATTAAGTTTTCTGGCTTTTGGCTTTAACCCTTAGAGTCTTTATAATCACCAACTGGTATATGAATAGAAAAGCCATTAAATTAAAATAGAAAAGGAAGCCTAATTTATAGTTTTAAGCTGTAAACTGAAGATTTCAAAGCTGAATTTCCATAGTCCAAAATGTATGTCATTACAGAACGGCAAAAGACCAAAAACTTAAACTATTAAATTCATATTTTCAAAGATTTTAATTTCCAAAGTTCACACATCTGAAATACAGCGATAATGGAGATGATGAGGGCAACGGCTAACACTGATATAATTCGGTAACAGCTTGGTACATAACACTGATTCAATAACATAATCATGGCTAATATTCACAAAGTCCTTACTTCACAAGAGGCATTTTACATTTTCTCTAAGTGTTTAATCTTCACAACAGACCTGTGAGGTGGGTACTATTATTTTCCTCATTAACAAATAACGGACACTGAAGCAGAGAATTGAAGTGACTTCGCCAGGGCCACAAAGCTAGCAAGGTAGTGTTCAGTAACATGTTTGCGCTTTCACCATCAGTAACTCTCAACGATGGTGCAGTGATACTCGCAACTGCTGTTCCAAGCACGCAGCTGGTCCTCAATGTGAACTCCAGTTAGCTACATCACATCACTTGCCACACTCTTTGCGCTTACAAGTGATTTTCTGCGCTCCATCCAGAAGCCTTCAGGCCTGCCGAAGTGCCTGGGAAAAATCTTGGGACACCTGTGACTCCACTGTTATGAACAACATAGAATCTTCTAATTGTAAGAAGAAAGGTGGTCCCCTTTTCTTGGAATTAAGCAAGGGAAGAAGGCAGGGAGGGAGAGAGGGAGAAGGAACATGCCATTTGAGGAGAGAAAGGTGAAAATGCTTTAAGTAAGGCTGCTCTATTCATTGGGCCAACAGTTGCGACTGCAGAGATACAGGTTTTGCCAATAGAGGCTCCGTCACTAGGAACCACCAACGACTGCCTCTAGGGTGTATAAACAGACCCTGTGAACCTTCCCGACATCTCCCTCCTGAGACCAGAACAAGGAGCTGGATGCCAGCATTCCAACAAGGGCAAGCACGTGTCCTGCTAGGCTGGGGGAAGCAGCCTGAGACTAGCTTGGGCGATGTCGAGCTCAGGCACCTCCTGGGCAGCAAGGCGACTGTCCCACTCCCTCCCTCTTCTTCTCTCTCCATACGAACGTTCCACCTAGGTCTTTGGATACTTGAAATGTGAAGGCTTGGTAAAAGATGAACAATTACGCTTGCAGAAGGTCCTTGGCTCTCATTATAAAACTCGAAAGCAAGCAACTGGTGTTCCCAGGGGAAAAGGCAATGCTTCTCATGACCTGAAAACCAGAGGTGGTGAGGAAGCAAACAGTGCCAAGACTGGGTCCTGCCCCTGACTCTTCTCCAAGTGCCCAGGCTCCACAGTGCAGTGGGAGGGAGCCCTGGGCAGTCAGGAGGCCAGGAGCTCATCTCAGCTCCACTGCTCCAAGACCATGTGATGCTGGGCTGGTCACGTGCATAGCAGAGGAGCCTCAGTTTCCTCACAAAACAACAGGATGCACTTGAAATGGTTAACTCACAAGGCTGTTGCAAGGGTAAAATTGAAAAATATATGAAATGTTTTGAAAACATAAAAGTGCTGTACGGATGCAAAGTAATGATACAATTTAGGTCAAGGTTGGTAAAAATAAATATTATTTGAAGCCCAATAACGTGCAAAGCTAAAGAAAAACATACAGGTGTCATTTCTTAACAACAGAGGGAACTCTTAAGGTCAATGACTGTTTTTGTCAGGAAACGCAAACACACGGCCAGTCTACTCTCCCTTCAAGTTGAAAAACAGGTCCAGGGATGAGGCTGCCAGTGGCACCAGCCCCGCCCGGCTCTCAGAAGGCTCTGGCAAGGTCGCCTGTGCTCGGCAGCACTTGCTGTGACTGAGACCACAGTAACCGCGAGACTCAGGGCCGCATGAGCAGAGTGATGGACAGAAAGTGGGAGCCCACGATTCTGAAGGGTTCCCACCCCGATTCACAAGGAAGTACCAGTTTGCTGCTCACTCACGATAGGACTAGTTTGTGGGTCTTCAGGGTTCTCCAATGCAAACTCAACATGCAGGAGGCACTTTCAAAATAATCCACACCTCTATTATGTGAACTACCTATGCCTTCCCGAGTAGCCTGGATTCCTGATAAGAAGAGTTCACAGACAGGAAGCAAAATACCAGCAAGTTACTGAATACTCTTCTAGCAGCTTGGCATACTTTATCTGCATCTTGACAACAGCACTCCAGGGCTTTAAAGACGATCCCCATTTTATAGAAGAGATATAGCTCCAAAGGATGAAATAACCAGGCTTATACTGGTAAAGCTGATGAGAGGTGAATGAAAACTTCGACTCCAAAGCCTCTCTCTGTTCACCAGGCCGTTCTGACTCTGGCAGCCACAAAGACTTAAGCTTCCAAAGGGACTCTGCACTTAACACCCTAAGATGGGATGGAGACGTACCAGGAGAGGATTAAACCAAGAGGATTCCGATAAAGCACAAGGCGGCAACTTTATACTAGAGCTTTGACAGTGTTTGCCCTGCTTATCAGGTCAGTCTTTGCTAGCTGGGCAATGGTACATTTACTGAGTGCTTTCTGTGTGTATCTCAGGCACCTGCTAGCATTTGGGTACAAATTCTTCCACAGGGTGTGAAATTCTTATTATACCCTAGGGAAAACGACCTGGCTGGAATGGGGTCCGCCACCGATGGTGCCTATGTACAGTCCCAGCTACCTGGGAGGCTGAGACGAGAGGATTGCTTGAGCCTGGGAAGTCAAGGCCAAGCAAGTGAGCCATGATCGCGCCACTGCACTCCAGCCTGGGTGACAGAGAGAGACCCTGTCTCAAAACAATAAATAAGTAGATAAATAAAATAAATAAAACCCTGTTCAGATTCTAATGGGAATTCTTTGAGTGAATCGGCATTTCTGTGTGGCCTCCCACCAAAAACCATGGTGCATCTTTCCATGTGTCCACACGTTATTTTACATTCTTCAATAAGATTTCATAGTTTCCTTCATACAGTCCTGTGTCTTTCTCACATAACGTATACCCAGATAACTTATAATTTTGGCATTATTGAGAATAAAATGGTTTTTGTTCACCTTCACTGCTGGGTACATAATTATACCTGTACAGACAAAAACTACTGACTTATGTATACTGTCTTATAAAAAGCCACAACAAGTTCTTTTGTGAATTCTTATTTTTTAAAAGCATAGTTTCTTGGTTTTCCTAAACATACAACACCATGGCACCAGTAAAGAAGTGTGGTGTAGTTCGGTGGTTAAGAGTATAAATCTGGAGGCAGAGGGTGCAGCCTTGAATCCCAGCTCTGCTGGCTTCCCGCTGCATGACCCTGAACAAGTCAGTATACCTGTGTGTGCCTGTGTCTCCTGACCTGTAACACAGGAAAACCAGCACTACCGCCTAGGAGTTGGTGTAAAGTAGCTGGCATGCGGGAAGCATTTGGTAAATCTTAACTATTATTACTGAGACGGAAACTATTATTATTATTATCCTTATCATCATCATTGAGCCAGAGTCTCACTATTATTATTATTATTATTATTATTATTGAGACGGAGTCTAGTATTATTATTATTGAGACGGAGTCTCACTCTGTCACCCAGGCTGCAGTGCAGTGGCGCGATCTCAGCTCGCTGCAACCTCTGTCTCCTGGGTTCAAGCAATTCTCCTGCCTCATCCTCCCGACTAGCTGAGATTACAGGCGTGCTCCACCAAGCCTGGCTAATTTTTTTGCATTTTTAGTAGAGATGGGGTTTCACCCTGTTGGCCAGGCTGGTCTCAAACTCCTGACCTCAAGCAATCCACCCACCTCGGCCTCCCAAAGTGCTGAGATTACAGGTGTAAGCCACTGTGCCCGGCCTATTATTTTTTTTTCCTTTGTTTCCCCCTTACTTCTTGGGCCTATTATTTTTAAACTGATAATTTTATAGTTTGTGTTTGTATTTGCTAGTACCTCCAAAGAAATGTTGGAAAGTAAAATAAACAGTGGGCATCTCTGCCTCGTTTGAAATTGAAAGGGCTTTATTATTCTGCCACTTAGCAATAGCATGATATTGCTATTGAGTTTTGGTCAAGTTTTGAGTCTTAGTCCATATGATATTTAAGTTGTACCTTTCCTTTCCTATTGGAAGAAAGGTTTCCCATCAGAGGAGAATATGTTTACATAGTCTATGTAAACACAGAATAGCTGCTGAATTATACTAAATGATGTTTCTACAATCTATTGCTATAATGTATTTCTCCTCTTTTATTCTGTCAATGGAATGAATTATGTAGACATATTTTTATAATATACATCTACCCTTAGAGTCCTAGAATCAGTCTTAATTGTTTTGTTCACACACTGCTGGATGCAGTTTGCTAGTATTTGTGTCTATGTTCATTCATGAGAATCATCAAAAATTTCTTTACGCCATCTTTTGCTACATTAAGGTTGTGATGGATTCATGGTATGAATTACAGAAATTTCCGTCTTCTTCGTGGTCTGGAATAGTTTAAATACACTGGAGCCACCTGTTCACTAAAGGTCAGACAGAGGACACCCATGAAGCCCTCTGGACCTAGAGCCTTTTAAAATGAAAGCTCTTTAACCACCCTCCCAGTGTAGCTACTCAGCTGATTACAGTCTTTCCATCTCTGCTTGGGTTGCAGCTGCAGTCAAATCGGTTCCTTTCCCTTGAAGCCTTTCCTCATTTCTATGTGACATACATCATGGGAGATACAAAGGTCAGGAAGATCCAATACCTGCCTTCAGCAAGTATTCCATGTAGAAAAGGAAATAAGGAACCTTCATGGAAACGCATCACATATGAATTCCTGTCCGGTTCTCTTTTCGGTAGTGTCTTCTCTTTCTAAACCAGCCTAAGCTGTAGTGCAATAATGATTAAACACGCACGCACGTACACACACAAAGTTCTGGGCATGCCATCCTACTGCCTACAGAACACAGCCTGAAGGCCTTATTCTGGCACTCAGGCCCTCTGTAATGTGGTTTCAAGCTGCATCTCTATTCTTATCTCCCACTATCTTCTCTCCTGCGTCTTCTGTTCTAGTTACACTGGACTATCTGACATTTCCCTAAACTCCCTTTCCTTCTCTTCCTCCTACCACATACATCATCTTGCTACTCCCTTCTCCAGCAATTCTGAACGTCCTCCAGCCTCCAACTGATGCCCATTCTTCAAGGATCACTAAAACGCCACTTCCTTCCAAAAACTGACCTGGACTCTTCCCAGACAAAAGTAACTCTTCCTCCTTCTGCAGAAATGACCACACATGGTGTGTGTGCCTGGGTACAAACTGCTCATCAAACGATCAAATGAGTGGCTGAGACAGACCAACCGCTCAGCACCCCGAGCCTCGGTATTCTCCTCTGTGAGTGGCATTAATAATGGCACCTGCCTCGTGCTGCTTGGGGTGGCCCTGACGATCAAATCACTCCTCACGGAATGTTCTGCAAATGCATGGAACACGGCAAACACCGTGCCAAATGAGAACGCACATTTCCACTCTCCTGCTGGGGCGGTAGTGAGCAACAGGTGTGCATTTTGCTTTGATTTTAAATGTATTTCTCTGCCTCTCACCTTGTCACTGGATTTTAAATGTATTTCTCTGCCTCTCACCTTGTCACTGGATTTTAAATGTATTTCTCTGCCTCTCACCTTGTCACTGGATTTTAAATGTATTTCTCTGCCTCTCACCTTCTCATTGAACTCTGCAGGCAGGGGAAGTTCACTGCACGCTAACCCCAGTGTTGCTCAGCAGAAAGTAACTGTAATGCTACAACCAGGCAAATCCTACAGAGGCTCTTTTGTACACAATGGTCACCCAGGTACTCCGTGAGGCTACCCACTCCAGGTCTCCAGTTCCATGAGCTGCTGCGAGGAGACAGGCCGCCTGTGGGAACCCAGCTCATCACAGTGACCTGGTGGCATCTCACAGACAGGCTGCTCAGGAGACTGGCAGGCAGGGGACAGCAAGTCCTGGGCTCCAGGCCAGCAAGGCGAGTGGAATGGCACAGCAGCAAGCTGGCAGCGCCTGCTGTTTACATGGCCTTCCAAAAGTCACATGCACGACTTCAGAGACGCAGGCTCCTGAGATTCCGGGTTAAGGCTCTTCTTAAAGAATAGGTAGAAATACAACTTCACCACGGGTGCCTTATTAGATTAGTTTCCAAACGGAGCTAAGAACTTTACTTGGACGTGTAGGTTGTTCTGTTTTCAACCAACAGAGGAAGTCCTAATTTAAGTCAACCAATAAATATTCTAAATTCCAACTTAAAAATATACTATATGATATGCTACTGACAAAAAAGATCTTAAAACACAAAACTTTGCCCCAAATGGAAATTTAATATAGATATGATTACTTTTTTTTTTACAACAAAATGAAACAGCTGTCAATGGCTTCAAGGATTTTCTTTTCTTTTTTTTTTTTGAGATGGAGTCTCGCTCTGTCACCCAGGCTGGAGTGCAGTGGCGCGATCTCGGCTCACTGCAAGCTCTGCCTCCTGGGTTCATGCCATTCTCCTGCCTCAGCCTCCAGAGTAGCTGGGACTACAGGCACCCGCCACCACGCCCGCCTAATTTTTTTATTTTTAGTAGAGATGGGGTTTCACTGTGTTAGCCAGGATGGTCTCGATCTCCTGACCTGGTGATCCGCCCACTTCAGCCTCCCAAAGTGCTGGGATTACAGGAGTGAGCCACCGCGCCCGGCCTCAAGGATTTTCTTTAACCTGAGTTTTAGAACTTGAATAAAACACAAACTATGTGATTTACTCATCATCTTTACTTGTTCTAAAGTCCACAAGATTTGAAATTAAGTAAAACTTTAACTTGAAACTCATAGGAAAATACTATTTACTCTGACATCTTTGCCAATTTAAAAAACACACAGATTCTAGCTGTCTTTGATAATTTTACATTGCTGATTCCAATATGATGCGCTTTTAAAATTAAACCCCCTTCTTTAAAATTTAAGAATTCCTAAGCCAGTATCAGTAATTATCTGCATTTTGTAACATATTAACAATATAAATTATGCTAGACAATAAACTGTTATAAAATACATCAAAAACTAAATACAGGCTTTCTCCATTATGAAATCTTTATAAAGTTTCATGTAAGGGATTCTGCTTTGGGTCTTAAGAAATTGGTAACTTTTTGAGTCTTTAAAAAAAAAAAAAAAAAAAAAAACCACTTTACCAGAATGATTTGTGTACTATTATAAATCAAATAAGATATAAATGTGTAAGAAGGTTAATAATTTTCCTCCTTGCCCCCTTGAAGTAATGCTGAGAGTCTGATAGGCACAGTACTTTTCCATGCCTGTTTATACACACACACCTCTAGAAATACAACCAGGTGTTTTCATACTTAAAAAAAAAAAAAAAAAAAAATGGAATCACACTACAAATATATTACTGTGAAACCTGCTTTTTACAAAATAGAATACTTCAAGCCAGGCACGGTGGCTCACACCTGTAATCCCAGCACTTTGGGAGGCCGAGGTGGGCGGATCATCAGAGGTCAGCAGTTTGAGACCAGCCTGGCCAACATGGTGAAACCCCATCTCTACTGAAAATACAAAAATCAGCCAGGCCTGGTGGCATGTGCCTACAGTTCCAGCTACTCGGGAGGCTGAGGCAGGAGAATCACTTGAACCCCAGGGGTGGAGGTTATAGTGAGCTGAGTCACACCACTGCACTCCAGCCTGGGTGATAAGAGAGAGACTGTCTCGGCTGGGTGCGGTGGCTCACACCTGTAATCCCAGCACTTTGGGAGGCCGAGGCGGGTGGATCACGAGGTCAAGAGTTCGAGACCATCCTGGCTAACACAGCGAAACCCTGTCTCTACTAAAAATACAAAAAATTAGCCGGGTGTGGTGGTGGGCGACTATAGTCCCAGCTACTCGGGAAGCTGAGGCAGGAGAATGGCGTGAACCCGGGAGGTGGAGCTTGCAGTGAGCCAAGATCATGCCACTGCACCCCAGCCTGGGTGACAGAGCAAGACTCTCTTTCCCCCCCCCCAAAAAAAAAAGAGAGAGAGAGACTCCGTCTCAAAAAAATAATACATAAATAAAAAATAGAATACTTCATACACTCCCTTCAAGTCAAGACACACAGGTGTTCCTTTTTAGGTCAATGGATTACTAAGAGTTAAATGATTTACTTAAAGTCTATTAAAGAAATACTGCCTGGTTTCCCTGGAGACCTAAGAAATAATTTTAAACATATTGTGTTGTTTTTAAACATAAAGCACAGCTCAAGAGCCTAGAGGAGAGTAAGCAGAAATCTCCTTTTGGGTTCAGAGAACAGACTCATCATTTGAGATAGGACTCCAAGTCCTTTGGTGTTTTAATTACGAAGATCACCATCGATGATCTGAACAAAATACAACGTGCTCCAAAGAACTATGGTCATTCAAGTGGGGCCTGAAAGGTTGCCACAGAAATGTGCTACACAGATCGCTGTGCTGCCCACAAGCGGCCCGACCCCACACCCAGGGGGGCCTCTTCAGATCGGACTCCATGACACCTCTGCTTCTGAATGGGCACCTAGAGCCCACCCTTCAGTGCTATGACCTTGTGCACACAGAGGCTGCTGGCCCAGAGATTCTCTCTTCCTCTCTCAGGAATGTGAGCTGGGACACACTGCAAAACCGGGCGGGTAGCACCAGAAGCCTAAAGCTGGTGTGGCAAGGATGAAACACGCGAGGTGCCACGTGGTGGATCGGGACTGTTTACTCCCAACTCTGAGGCAGGTACAACCGTTCACATTCTTTGAAATTCTGGAAATAATAACTGTATTAAGACATCTTATTCCCTGGTACTGGTTTCAATGAAGCCCAACTCAACCCTCATCCGGACATGGGCAAGAACGAGGTTGCTTCTACCTGCATGAGCTGGGTTCATCCTGCCACCTGTCCTCCTTAAGTTTCACAAACCCGGCAGCCTCTCTGGACTGTCCCGCCGGCGCTGTGTGGGGCGTGCACCTCTGGCGCAGGGACCCACCTGTGCAGGAAGTGCAGCTTGTGCATGGCGGCCAGCCCCGCGGCAATCTCACACGCCATCCTCTGCAGCAGCATGGTCTGTGAGTCCCCGCGCATGTGCTCCTGCTCGGTGCGCAGATACGCCTTCAGGTCGCCCTGCAAAAGTCAGCCCGCTTGAGTTTCAAAACGAACCACAGGAACAAAGCGAGCACTTAAATACGTGCCTCAGTGAACACTAACTGTTAAGATTATTAGAAACTTCTTTTGTTCATATTTAAAGAAGTTCCAATCCAACACTGCAAAAGTATAGACCACTATTATGCTTTTAGGAACATTCTAACTGGTAAACATTTTTGTCATATAAACACATGGAAAACAAAACAGTTTTAAAAAAGATAGTTTTGCAATGATGCACATTTAAACTAAATGCTGTGCAGAAGGAGAGAAACTCCCAGGTTACCTAAGAGATGACACGGAGAGTATAAGAAATGGTGCCACTCACACTGCTTGTTCTATGGATTCCAGGCAGCCCCTGGGCAGTGAGCGCTTCATCAAGAAGGCACTGTGGCTACTGCCAAAGCTTGGAGGAGCAATGGAGTGGGAGAGAAGGAAAGAAAAATGGGCGGGAAAGGAGAAGTCCAGGTAGTACAGCAACAATTGCTTCAGGTCTCCCCCACCTTTCCCAGGACCCTGTGCTGTCCTGAGACGGTGAAGAGAAAGAACATTCCACCCACTCCAGAAGAACTCACTACATTAACAAGCCTACTCTTCAAAGGGGAGCAACCTGAGCAGGAAAATAAACAAACTTACAGTCAGACACCCAGCACATGGCCATGATACTGCGGGGCTCCCCAGGCCTCCTCCAAGACTTCCCTCTGTTATGCTGTCTTTATTTCATGATTTTCTTCCTTCTTTTTTTTTGGAGACGGAGTCTCGCTCTGTGGCCCAGGCTGGAGTGCAGTGGCCAGATCTCAGCTCACTGCAAGCTCCGCCTCCCAGGTTCACACCATTCTCCTGCCTCAGCCTCCCGAGTAGCTGGGACTACAGGCGTCTGCCATTTCGCCCGGCTAGTTTTTTGTATTTTTTAGTAGAGACGGGGTTTCACTGTGTTAGCCAAGATGGTCTCGATCTCCTGACCTCGTGATCCACCCGTCTCGGCCTCCCAAAGTGCTGGGATTACAGGCTTGAGCCACCGCGCCTGGCCTTTATTTCATGATTTTCATTTAGGACATTATGTTTTGGGGAGTTTACAGTATAGCTGTTATGGGGAATACCCTTTTGAGGGAATAAAATCTTCCATATTCTCCTTACCACGTGATTAAATATTTATTGATACAATTTCATTCCAAATTAAAGCTTCCTTGAGTCAGTTAATAAAATTTAGAAAGCAAGCCAGTCGCTTTCAGTGTTCTTTAAATCTGAGTCAAGAAAAGACTCCTGGAGGCAGAGAGCAGGAAAAAAAAAGAAAAAATAAAAGATTCCCGAGGAAGGACATTTTCCTTGACCAACTAAAGAGTACATGTCTTGTAACTGTTACTGAAGATAGCCAATTTATCAAATACCTCCCAGAATAAAACCTTAAAACACAGTATTCCTTTACAAACATTTGCCCATATTTAATACTGAGTACATTCTGAGGTAACTTCTAGGTCCACTCCAAGAATCTAAATTTGTTTCCATTCCCAGTTTCCAAGATCTTTACATGAGTGATAATGTTGATATTAATAGTCGCCACCATTTGTGCTTTGAGCCCTGAGCCAAGCGATGTGTTAGGAGTTTTTGCACTTGTTACTGCAAATACAATTTGAGATGTTTACCAGATATGGAACTCAGGCTTAGGGAGGGTAAGAAATTTGCCCAAGGCCACAGAGCTAATAAATGGTAGGGCTGTGCTTCTACTTTTTGGTTTACCAGCTAGTCAAGAAAGTTCTATTTAGCAAGTGAATTAAATCAGTATGCAGACAACATCAATGTATTTTGTAAGAATGAATATAAAACAACTGAAGGTCAATCCCATCAATCTGCAGGGGTCTCCCAAGCATCACGTGACTGCTCTGCTAGGGGAGCAGTGGCCTTCCCTCGGTGCCGTGCACCTGGTATCACTGTCCTTCACACATTCCTTCCAAACATGGTGCCCTCTCCTTTGTTCCCAACGAAATTAGGAGCCACTCCAGTGGAGAAAGAGACATTCTTTTTTTTCCTTGTAAAAACACATGAATATGACCTTCCATCCAGGTTAGGCTCTGTGGAGCTTGGGAGCTGGAAGGATAACAAATGATTCAGAAGACAATTAAATTCACCCAGAAAAATTCCAGCAGAAAACTCCAGGACTACAGGCGGATGGGAGTTTCATAAGGTAGCCCGTACAGAAAGTAAACATGAACAAAGCCTAAGTCTACCTACATTACCAATGAAATGGCAATCAAATTCTTCTGCCTAACCCCTCCGCCACCAGCACCCATCTAAGGAAAAACTTGCTCTCACACGAAAACATGGTTATGCTGGACCGAATCTGGCCAGCCTTCAACACCAACAGCGGCTGCTGGCAGGCAGTGAACTGCGACTCCGGCCATGAAGGCAGAGGAAGCACAGACTGGGCGTGGCTGCTTCTCAAGGATACTAAAGTATATTCACCACCACTTGCTGTTCTTAAAATGTCTTCTCTCCATAATAGTTCACTTCCCAAATTTCACTCAAGGACAGAATATAATCAACAGAAGGGGGTTTTCCTTAAGAATAGATAAAATCAGTACCTTCCAGGCAAAAATATCTTTAACCCAGGAATAGGGAATAACATCAAAGATTACTGGAGGCCCCTGGTCATAGTTCTCATGGATGAGACTTGTGATGCATTGTGTAAAATCCAGGGTCACTTCTATGTTCCAGGAAGGTCAGTAGAGCTCCCCTGGTACCGCAGTTTAAAAGGAAAAATCAACATAAAATCTTTAATTAGAGTCAAGATGTTTATGTTAAGCAAGTACTAAAATTTGATTCATTCTATCCAAAACGGACAAACCTATATTTAGATATCTGATTCATTTGTATTTTAATGGTGCTTAGTGATACAATGATGATAATAATGGTGATTATTATGGTCCATTGTTTAAAGAAAAAAAGCTCACCAAGAACAGCAAAGTATTCTGAATTAAAATGAACATTCCTTCATCCACGTTTTATAAATTTCTCAGCTTCCCAAAACCCCACAAAAAACTCCTGAAAGAAAACTTATGACACTAGATGGCAGCAGAGCGCTACAACAAGCACTCCAGCAACAGAGCAAGTGACCTGCAATGCCTTCGTGGAATGAGTCATTCAAACACCTGTAAATGGGTTCCTTGCAAGTCCCCTCCTCAATGCTGACATGAATGGCCAGGACGGGCTTTATATAGCTTTTCTGCAGGACACTGGGAGCAATGAATTAATTTCAAAACAGTGCAAAAAGTTAACAAGTAAATAGCTTTAGAACTGAAAAATTAAAGTCATTTGTATGTTTAACAGGATGATTCTGGGGAAAAAACATAATTTTCAATAATTTTATTGAAAGGATGAAAGAATGATACAGACAGCGCAACACCCCCGCTTCTGCTAATGAAACAGAAGACCTGCAGACTGGGGCCGCTGACGCCGCCACGCCTCCGCGCCGCCCGGGGCGTCTCTTCCCTCCCAGCAGCTCTCCTGCCTGCGTCTATTTTTTCTCAGCCCCACTGGTCCCCCCACCCACTGGCATCCATAACCTTATACATCATCTCCTCTCTGGTTGCCATGGATTCTTCGTCCTTGTGCCTTTCTAAGCTCAATCTTCTTGAGAGTCCATCTCTTCTCTCTGCTCTGGCGCCCAAACACCTCCCAGGTAAACCCAGCCCTCCCCTCCCCAGCCCTCCAGTTCTCTCTCCTCTCTGTGGTTAAACTCCTCAGAAGCCTGGTCGGTCCTGGCTCCTCGCTCAGGAACCCCTGGCCCCCATCAGAAGCACCTTCATCCACCATTCAGTGGCAGCTGCTCTGGCCAGGCCTATCAAGGAGTGACCTGCCCGCTTCTCCCCAAGCAGAGCTGGCTGGGTCTCATCTCACCAGCGTTAATGGAGACGGGTCCATTCCTTCCTTCCTTCAACACGTCCTTCTTCACCAGCCTTTGGGCACCGCAACCTCCTGCGTTTCTTCCTATCCCACTGGCCGCTCCTTCTTCGGCCTCCCGACTGGCTCTCCCTCCTCTTGCTGATCCGTAAGGACCCTGGAGCTCCATCCTGGTCCTCAGCCCTGGGGACGCTCCCTGCCCAGGGGTTTCAGTCACCCCATAGCTTGAAAGTCTACGCCTCACGTACGCCTCTCTGGCCCAGCCCCTCATCTCCTGACTCGACTTCCCTCACTGCTGTCTAAGAGTCCTCCGGCACAAACCTCCGCCAATCTCAGTAAGCGGCATCGCCGTTTTCCCAGTGGGTCAGACAAAAAGTGAGGATGTCATTGGTGAGTTCTGCCTCTAGGGGGCCACATCCAATCCGTCACCAAGTTCTGGGTCTGTTTTCAAACTACCTCTCATGCCTCCGCTTCTATGGTGCTGGTCCCTGCACGCCCCCACCTTGAGGACACGCCTGCGCCAGTCCCCCTGCGGCCTCCCTGCACTCATTGGCCTGAGCAGCCAAAGCCAGTCCCTGAAAACATAAATCCAACCGTGATAGCCTGGGTTCCTCCCTGCTGTTTTCTTTGTCTGTCTCTACCACTAGAAACCAAGCTAGACATGGCTAGGACTCCGTCTATTCCCTATTATGTCTCTAGAACCTAGAACAGTGCTGGGCACACAGCATGTGTTTAATATTTGCTTAATGAATGGGAGAAAAAAGAAAAAACACTTATACAGACATTCTAAATGATGCCCTACAGGTTAAAGCCGGGACAACTGTTTTCCCAAGGCAGCCCCATCCTATCATTTCTATGTAATAATCTAAGAAGAATGAATTTAGGAGTAAATCTGAAATTTCACATTTTTACTGGGCTTTTAAATTTATTACTTCATTACTCTGTACATTAAAGCTAGCCAAAGACACTTAATTTGGGAAAATAATATTCTTTTTTTTTTTTTTTTTTCCGAGACGGAGTCTCGCTCTGTCGCCCAGGCTAGAGTACAGTGGCGCGATCTCGGCTCACTGCAAGCTCCGCCTCCCGGGTTCACGCCATTCTCCTGCCTCAGCCTCCCGAGTAGCTGGGACTACAGGCGCCCGCCACCGCACCTGGCTAATTTTTTGTATTTTCGGTAGAGACAGGGTTTCACCGTGTTAGCCAGGATGGTCTTGATCTCCTGATCTCGTGATCCGCCCACCTCGGCCTCCCAAAGTGCTGGGATTACAGGCGTGAGCCACCGCGCCCGGCCAAAAATAATATTCTTTAAGCAAGTAAAATCTGATTCTCTTTGAAAGTTTATCTTTGTATAGTAAATGTTACTTTGAGAACAGAGAGTCTAGATTATTCTAAAACTCAGTTAAAATACAGCCATGTGTCACTTAACACTGGGGACGCCTTCTGAGAAATGTGTTAGGCAATTTCACCATCGTGCAAGCGTCACAGAGCGCAAACGTCACACGAACCTAGATGGTCAGCCTACTGTGCCCCAAGGCTACGTAGGGTGGTTTCTTGCTACAGCCTAGGCTTCAAGCCTATAGAGCATGTTACTGCACCGAATAGTGTAAGCCACTGTAACATGATGGCAAGTATTTCTGTATGCAGCCTTGACCTCCTGGGCTCAAGAGACACTTAGGCCACACTAAATTTATATAAAAAATTGTTCTTTCTCAATAATAAACCTTGGCTTACTGTAACTTTTTTACTTTTTATTTTTTTTAAACTTTTGAGTCTTTTTGTAATAACACTTAGCTTAAAACAAAAACACATTGTACAGTTGTACAAAAATATTTTTATTTCTGTAAGTTTTTTTTCTATTAAAAGTGTTTTTCTTTTTAGACTTTTACAGACAACAGTGAGGCCCCCATCAGCCTGCCCCAGCACCATAGGAGGGCGCCAGAGAACCTCTGCTGAGATCACAGCGGCCACCCCGTGTCACTGGTGCTTCAGCTACAGGTGCACACCTTGGTTATAAGCAGCAATGATCTGTCACTGCAGTGACGGGGAGAAGACAGCACCTAGAAGCAGGCTGGCCACACACATGGGGAAGCAGTGCCGATGGACGAAATGCAGGGGAGGGGGAGCAGGCACCAGGGAAGACAGGAAGGGCCTGGCTAGAGGCAGCTGGAGCAGACTGTCAGCAAGGGCCAAGGCCGTAGTGCCCGGGCTGCAGCCACGTATGGGGAGGGCCAAGGCCACTGGCAGGGCCCCAGCACAGGGCCAGGCACCGGAACAGGGCAGACCCAGGGACTGGGAACATACCCCCCACCCAGTCACCCGCACACCTCAACCCATGTGGTTGTCCAGCACAGGCCTCCCCTCTGCTGGCTCTGGTCAGGGACCCCGTCCACCTGTGCCCCTGGCCCTCCTCATGCCTGTTCCACCGTGACTCCGTGTTCCCTCTTCTCTACATGAGCTCCTTAGGGGCAATGACACATCATCCATCTTGGTGTGCCTGGTGCCTGAGGAGAAACTGCTGACCTGAGGTGCCCTGGTGTATGGGCTTATTAATAACTACAATCATAAAGAAGAGCTGCCCATTAATTAGGCATTTCTGCACCAAAGGCCAATTCTAAAATGGAGGCCTCCCGCTGGTGGTGGCATTAAACCACCTGGTATAAAAGCACACAGGGCCGGGTCATTCCAGCACTTTGGGAGGCTGAGGTGGGAAGATCGCTTGAGACCAGCCCGGGCAATAGAGTGAGACCCCATCTCTAATTTTAAAACAATACAATAAAACTAGAATAAAATCAAGCCACCCAGAAACACACTCGCTTTGGCACTAGTAACTCTGCGCCCTCAGGCTAGTCCAGCACCAACCCTGACACAGCAGCCTGGGTAACTCTTCAGTCAGTCCCTTCCCCTCTCTCAGCCTCGGTTTCCTCATCTGTAGACTGACGCTACTCCTACGCGTCTCACAGCGTTGTCAAGACAACTCACTAGATCGGAACACACATCAAACGCCCAGCACCAGGCCTGACCCAGAGAGCTCAGACCTTCCCCATCATACTCCCCGTTGTGGCCAAGGTTCCTTCCAGGTCTAAGAGCCCACGAGTCTAAGCTCCTCTGATTCTGCCCCCAAGTCACCGCTCTTCATGAGAGACGGAAGAGTGCAGTCCCACAGAGCAACGCGCTGCTGTCAAAGACAGGCCAGTGGACGCCCTCCCCTTCTCCACTGCGAACTGCCTTCAGAAACTGACTCTGTGTTTTACTGGCTGAATTTAGTAAAAGAGCTCAGTATACAACACTCAAGAACACAGTATCATCTGCTCCGGAGCCAGGTGATGGCGCTGAAGAAATTGCTGACCAATAAGAAAGATTAGGATGTGGCGAAGGTTAGTCTACATCCTCCTCTTTCTCCCCCTGCTGGCAGCCTGGTCTCTAGCGTGCTTTGTTCCCTGTCCTTACCCCTTCCTCTTGAGCCTTCCCAACAGACCCAGCCGGCCTCGCCACCAGGGCACAGTGTCCGTCACCACACTTCCTTTGCAAAGCCTTCCCCAGTGATCCTGGTTAGGACTCCCGTACTTCTATTTATTTAATAATTAGAATCAATCAACTTTAATAACTAAAAATGGCCACGACTTACTGAGCATTTTCCTTGTGCTCGGTAATCTCATCCATCATCTTACTTAATGGTCAGGGCAGTTCTAAGGGGGGACAGTATTACTGCCATTTTACAGAAGAGGTTAAGGAATTTTCCAAGGTGATAAACCAGTGAGTGGCAGAACGAACATCGGAGCAGGCAAGTCAGGGGCTTATTCACTTCTGTGTTCCTTAAAGCACCAGGCAGCTTCTGGCACTTCGAATTTGCTCAATCCATTTTTGTTGAGTGAGTGATCCTTAATCAAAAGTCTCATTGCCTTGATATTCACGTGAGAGCGGTGTGTACCTGCCACGGCAACAAGCTCTATAAAACACCCTCCAGTCATCTCTTGGCCCCTCTCATCAACACTGCCGCCGTCAGCAATGCAAATCTGTGGCTGCAGGCCAGCTACCAAAAGCACTCAGAAGAGTTTTCATTTACTTTCATAAAAATTCCATGATTAAGTGCCTTTTAAAAACAGGCTGGTTAATTCCATCTTACAAGGAATTAAGTAAGTGCAAAAATATTTTCTCCTTTCTACTTGGGAGATGTTATCACTGGGCACGATGACTGCAGGATGACGACTGAAAAGGCCACTGTTCATTCAATCGCTCTTGACCTGCTAAGACAGGCAGAGATAGCCGGTCCTTCACCATGGCCATGGCGGCTTTTTACAGAGCCCAGTCCGCTGCCCTCTGTGTCCCTTGGACTGTGGCCAGGGGGCAGGTCCTGCCTTGGGTTATGCCCCTCTGATCAGAAAGGCCTGTTCCTGGGCAGGTTTTGGGTCATCCAGGCTCAGTGTCAAAGTGAGACTTTGGTGTGTCCCATGGGACAGCCCTTGGTCCCTTCAGGTGGATACCCTCTCTGGCTCCCTGGGCTGGTGCTACCTGACCGCTCTTGCCACACAGTGGGAGCCCAGAGAAACTGGACTTCAGTGCCAAGAACCCTGTCAGGCCCCTAGTCCTTGCTGCTGGAAAATCTGTTCCTTTTCAAGTTTACGAGGGCCCAGAAGTGATATGTATGAAATTGACCAAGGAAACAATGTGACCTCTCACCGCTGGACAAGTTGGTGGCACCCTGTGTTTATGACCTTGACTCTGACATAAGACTGGCCATGCCAAGTGATAACCAAAGATTTCCAAAGGGCATCCTAGCCTCCTCTTAACACAGGAACACCTGACACGGTGCCTTAAATTGTGGGAGGTACTTATCCATTTTTTTTCTACTGGGGTAAAAAAAAAAAAAAAAAAAATGCATAAAATACCGCTTGGCATTGTAACCATGTCTAAGTTTACAATTCCAGAGTTAAGAACATTCTCCTTGCTGCACAACCATTACCGCCAGCCCCCTCCGGAACTTGTTCAACTCACAAAACTGAAGCTTTGCACCCATTAAACAACTCCCCATTTCCCAGCCCCAGCCTGCCCCTAGCACCCACCTTTCCACTTTCTGTCTCTAAGAATCTGACTACTCTAGGTACCTCCTGTAAGTAGAATTACACAGAACTTGTCTTTTTGTGACTGGCTTGTTTCACTTCGCATAATGGCCTCAAGGTTCATTCACGCTGTAGCCTGTGTTGGAATTTCCTTCCTTTTAATAATCCTCTATTGCACAGAGCAGATTTGGTTTATCCATTCACCCATCGATGGACACTTGGCCACTTCCACCTCCCAGCTACTGTGAATAGTGGTTTCGATAATAATCCATTATTGTGAATAACGTGTGCAAATATCTGCCTAAGGGCCTGCTTTCACTTCTTTTGTATATATCCCCAGAAGTGGAATTGGTTGGATCATATAGTAATTGTATTTTTAATTATTTGAGGACAATGATTGTTTAAAAAATTGTATTGATCAATGTACCACTGGGTGGGATGCTTAAATTAAACATAGCTATTAGCTCTGCACTGCCAGTGGAAGTTTTTGGTGGGGTCCAGAGCTCCTCGGGATGTTCATAAGTCAATGTCCCCGAGTGACTTATGAGGGTCACATAAAATGTATTTCATGAAGTCACATCTGTTCATTCTAGAAGGCTGTATGTATAATATTCACCCCAAAGTATAAGAGCCAATCAAATCTAGGTAAGTTACTATGCTTTGAATACTTAGTCTAAGTATTTGGATAACATGTATTTAAGTCTGAGCTCTAAAATGGCTGGGGAAAAATTATAAGGATGCTGAGTTAAAGAACAGATGTATTTCTTATATTTTCATAAAAATGATGTCTGTACAATGATAAAGATACAAAAAATACTCTAGAATTTTGTCAATACTGGGTCATTTGTGGTAACATAAAGGAGTTATTTCACTATGTTTTTGTGTTTCTTTATAAAACAGGTTAAATTACTACTCCCAAAAAGGACAGCTGCTATAAAAAATAAATTAAAATAGCATTAAAACAAAGCCCGTCTTCTGAATCCATTCAGAAAAAAACATGAAGCAGAGTGGCCAAGGTCTTTGACCACTGTATGAAAAAACTAACACTGTCTACTGGAACTTTCAGGGACAGATGCAGACAGGCAAAGAAGAACTGGAAAATGCTAAAACATATGAGATAGTTTTCCAAGCCACTTCCATCAGCCGGGAAACAGGCGACTGTCAAACAGACGCTGACTCCGGCTCTATTTCTGTGATGGTCACTCACAAAGAATATGCCTCAACTGTTATTTATAATTAATATAAGGAGCTTAGGGACCAAAAAAGGCAACATGAAACATCTCAGAATAGTGGGCCTCTGACAAGCAGACTTGCCTCGTCACCTAAGGGCGCGTCTCCGTGTCCTAACTTTTTTTTGTTGATTCTGTGTCAGTGCCAAAATCACCTACCATGGGTCACACAGAGCTAGACTAAAAGGAAGCCATTTTTATATCACAATAACCTAGGATCATACATTTTATAACTCTGATCATACTGAGATTATCAAAACCAATTATATAATAATATGCAATAAACCCCTGAGAAATCCCAGTGCGAACTCCTTCCTCTTAGCTCTCACGCCTCTACTAAATAATTGATGATGTGTCACCTCTCACTGGGGGACCTGGAGGACAAGCACACTGAGTCTCAGCACCTCCAGGTGCAGCTGCCTTACTCCAGTTAAGTGTCCAATGAATAAGCACCCTCCACAATCACAGACAATATGGGGTGGCCCAGAAAAGTAGGTGTAATTCCAGTTTTCCTTACATGGAGACAGAGCTCTAGGAGGTTCCAGCTCCTTTGGGGCAGGATTAACATATTAATTTTAGACTTTGTTAGGTTAAAAAATGTGCATGTTGTAATTTCTAGTGTGACCACACAAAAAATTAAGAAACAAATATCTCAAGTCCAAACTTGTAGATGGGGAAAACTGAAACAAACAAAAACAATTGAGAATCCCAAAGAAGAATAGAAAAAAAGCAAAGAAGAAAAATTGTAAAACGGTACAAAAAAGAATACCAAATAGGTAGATAAAATTACAAATATCGCACTAATTACAAGAAATGTAAATGAACTACATATTCCATTTTAAGTGACCAAGATTGCAAGATTTAAAAAATTTTTAACAACAAACTATTTACAACAGATGCAAACCAGAGAAGAAAAGGATTGACAAAAATATAATTTGACAGGCAAATTCTAACCAAAAGAAAGTTGGTCTAACTATATCAGTATCAATAAAAGCAGATTTTATTTTTATTAATGCTTTTAACCTTAAAGAGAGCCCCTTCATAATGACAGAAGATTCAAATTACAGGAAATTATACCAACCTTAAATGTTCATGCCTACATAACAGGGCACCAAAATGTAAAAACAGCCAGAATTATAAGGAAAATCTATAACCAGAGCTTCTCTCAGTAACCGATAGAAAACTGACTCAAACCCCCTCCACACTCCTTCCCCCAAATCAGAAGATACGAGAGACTTAAACAACCTCACAAACTTGACCCAGAGGACCCAGAAACAATACTTTAAGGAACGACATCAGAATACACTTTTTCTTTTTTCTTTTCCAGCATCTACAGGCACGAAAAAACACTGATCCTGGAGTGAAGATGAACGCAGCCCAGAAGAGAGCCACAGCTTACTCAAAGCCAACACCTAAGACGAGCAAGAACTACTTAGTTGCTATAAGCCACAGATATTTGAGAGTCACTATTACATAATCCAACGAAAGCTAATGTTACCAAGTTTATTAATCAACCACCTCTGCCAATGAGAGAAATATTCGAATCACACTTAGGAATTAAAACAAAAAAATCACGATGCTTACTGTTCTTTATTTAAACAGATGAAAATGTTATTTGACTTAACTGGGAATTTGTTTTGGGGTACTCCTATTTTTCTATGCACAGCCACGGAAGTTTTAATGTTCTGAAAACTGAGATGATGCAAAGAAATCAATTAAAACCTGACTCATCCAATTAACAGCTCACCACTGTTTTTGGAAGATAACAATTACATGCTAAAAATGGGCTTTTAAAAAAGACGAAATCTTCTGCATGCGGGAAAAGATGTTCAGAGGAAATTTCACATAGAAATTACTATTGAAATTATTCATAAAACTGCACAAAGAACAATCTTTCCAACTGTCTCAATAAATAATATTATCATGCTAAGAAATAAGGTTTTTAAGAAAATAAATCTAGTTCTTTAAACATATAAATGTCACATACATTTGCTATTTTCAGATGCTGACGGATCAGGAGTACTTGAGGTAAAGAGATTCGGCTCTCTCAGGAGGTTAAAGTGTTTCAAGATGTTTCAAGCCCAGTTCAAGCTCTCAGAAGAGGCACATCTAGATCCAAGCTCTGGCTCTGGCTCTGCTACACACTTGATCCACAACATGGCCATCACATGTAAAGTATGGACAAATACTGGCACCTAACTCTGGAGTTTGTTATCATTAAGTGTGGTAAGGCAACTAAATAGGTTAGCACAGGGACTGGAGTGTAACAAACCACTATGTAAGTGTCAGTCAACACTGTCACTATTACCAAAGGTAATAAAAGTAACACATCATAAAGTTCTTCAAGTGGGGGACAGATATGAAAGCAACCCCTTGTCCAGCACGTCCATCTGTCAAAAACGCTTGAGTACAACCTTTGGAATGCTCAAACTTGAATTCCTTCTAATAACTTACCAAGTCACAGAACTCAAACACCAGGAGGTAGGGGATCGCTTCTACACACTGTCCAACACACTGAAGAATATTTGGATGCTGAAGAATACTGGGAAAAATAAAAGCCATAATATTGTTCATCAGGAAGCATGATAATAACATTATTCAAACAAAGGCATAGTAACAAATTTATTCACACAGTAATCCAAATTTTTTCATAATTTATATAATATTTAAATAAATGACAGGCTGAAAAGATCATGAAGATTATACTTAAAAGGTGTATTCTAAGTTATCTAGTAAGTAATTCAAAGCCAATCCAGTGAATATTTTCACAAATTAAAAAAGAAATCTTAACATAAGAAACTTAAAAAATTTTTTTCAAGAGACAGGGTCTCGTTCTGTCACCCAGGCTGGAGTGCAGTGGTGGAATCATAGCTCATTGCAGCCTCCAACTCCTGGGCTCAAGGGATCCTCCCACCTCAGCTGGCCAAATAGCTGCCATTACAGGCACATGCCACCATGCCTGGCCTCAAGAATTTTTATCTTTAGTAATTTAAGTTTAGAGATAATATTTTAAAGCAGCATTTAAAAGAGGGCAGACTATACAGTCATCCCTTAGTACCTCCAGGAGACTGGTTCCATAAATCCCTGAAGATACCTAAATCCAAACCAAAGATGCTTAAGTCTCTAACATAAAATGGTGTCATATCAACACATAACCTTCGCACATCCGCCCATATAAATCATCTCGATTACTTGTAATACCTAATACAATGTAAATGCTAAGTAAAAAACTGTTATACTGTATTGTTTATATATATTTTTTACTACTGAATTCTTTCCATTTTTAAATATTTTCAATATTTTTAATATTTTTAAAAAATAATTTCAATCACCATTGGTTGAATCCATGAATACAGAACCCGTGGATACAGAGGGCCAACTGTATATACAAATTCAGTAAGTATTTCAGCCAGGACAAAAAAAGGAGAGCTGATCTGTACAAAAGACGGAAAAACTAGTTGGGTGTGGGGATGCGCAACTGTGGTCCCAGCTCCTCAGGAGGCTGAGCTGGGAGTATCACATGAGCCCAGCAGGTGGAGGCTGCAGTGAGCCATGACTACACCACTGCACTCCAGCCTGGGGGACAAAACAAGACCCTGTCTCAAAACGGCGACAACAAGAAGACAACTTCAATATGTATTTCAATCCAGATATTCAATAACTCAGTTTCTCCTTTAGGCTATCTAGCTTATACATTCTTTTCCATACATTTCCACAGTATATGCAAACTCCTTTTGGAAAATATTGTGTCCAAAAGAAAATATAGTTAAATAAAAGGTATGCTAAAATAGGGTTTTTTTGTTTTTTGTTTTTTTAAAAAACAAAAACAAAAACAAAACCTTTTATTTGGATACAATTATGAATTTACAGGAGTTGCAAAGACAGCAGAGAGAGGTCTGGTTTACCCTTCACCCAGTTTCCCCTGCTGGTTACATCTGATACAATGACGTACAGTACAACCCAAACTCGGGACCTGCCACTGTGATAAAGTGTGTGCGGGGCTCCTTGCCGGGTCTGCCCGTGCACAGATGTGTGTAACCGTCACCTCGACGGAGACTCAGAACTATCCCATCACCACGAAGATCTTCCCACCCCACCCATGTGTACCGCTGGCAACCACTAACCTGTTCTCCATTTCCAGAATGTTCTAATTCTAAGAATATTATATAAATGGAATCGGTATAGTACGTAACCTTCTGCGATTGATTTTTTCACTCAACATAATCCCCCTGAGATCATCCAAGGTGTTCCATGTGTCAATGGTTCATTTTTTTTTTTTTTTTTTTAATGTGGGAGCAGTACTCCAGGAATGTACCGCTTTGCTGAACCACTCACCTACTGACGGACATGTCAGTTTTTCTAACTGCTGGCTATTACAAACAAAGCTGCTATGAACAATCATGCAAGGGTTTTTGTACAGAAGTAAGTTTTCACTGCTCTGGAATAAATGTCACGGAGTGCAACTGCTGCGTTGTATGATGTGACGGTTAATTTTGTGTCACCTTGGTTGGACCATAGTGCCCAGGTATTTGGTCAAATATTATCCTTATTACATTTCGGTGAGGGTGTTTATTCATGAAATTACTGTCTGTCTGTCTCAATCAATCTACCTACCTACCTACCTACCTACCTACCTACCGACCGACCGAGACAGGGTCTCACTCTGTCATTCAAGTTAGGGTACAGTGGTGTGATCATGGCTCGCTGCACCCTTGAACACCTGGGCTCAAGTGATCTTCCTGCCTCAGCTTCCTGAGAAGCTGAGACTACAGGTGCGTGGTGCCACCATGCCCAACTAATTTTTTTTATTTTTTTGTACAGACAGGGTCTCACCTCATTGCCCAGGCTGGTCTCAAACTCCCGGGCTCAAGCAATCCTTCAGCTTCAGCTTCCCAAAAGGCTAGGATTATAGACCTGAGGTACCGTGCCCAGCGGATCATTATTTAAATCGGCAGACTGGGAGTAAAGCAGATCCTGCAACAATGGTGGGCCTCATCTATCAGCTGAAGACCCTAACAGAACAAAGACGGAACTCCCCCACAGAAGGAGGAATTCTGCCAGCAGAGGGCCTTCAGCCTTGAACTACAACATCGACTGTTCCCTGGGTCTCCAGCCTCCTGGTTCACCCTGCAGACTCTAGACTTTCCAGCTTCCATAACTTCATGAGCCAATTCCTTTAAAAAGTCTCTTTCTAGATATACACGTACATCCACATCCTATTGGTTCTGTCCCTCTGGAGAATGCTAATGTATAACTAATGCTAATATATAACTAAACGTATGTTTTGTTTTTTTAAGCAACTGCCAAGCTATTTTCTACAGTGGCTCTATCACTTTACACTTCCACCAGCAATGTATGAGGGATCTAGTTTCTCCACATTCTTGCCAACATTTGGTATTGTCACTTTTTTCATTACAGCTTTTCTAATAGGTATGAAGGGATCTTAATTCATTTCTTTAGTGGCTAGTGACACTGAACATCTTTTCATGTGCTTATTTGCTATCCATGTTATCTCCTCTTTGGTGAAATGTCTCAATGTCTTCTGACAATTTTCAAATTAGGTTATTTTTTCTCTGTGAGTTTTGAGAGTTTCTTATACATTCTAGATATGAGTCCCATGTCAGCTATGTGGTTTCCAGCTATTTTCCCCCAGTCTGTGGCTTGTCTTTTCACTGTTACCAAGGTCTTTCACAAAGCAAATGTTTTTAATTTTGATGATACAATTTATCAGTTTTTTAAAGGAAGTTTAGCCGTATTTTCGTTCTTTTTGTTGCTCCTTCTTTTCTGATGTTCCAACGTGCCTCCTTTTATCATTTCTATTTAGAAAACTGTCATTCTTTTAAGGTAGTTTTGCTGGTAATAAATTCTCTTAGTCTTCTTTCGTCTGGGAATGTCTTGACATTCCCCCTTCATTCCTGAAGGATATTTTCTCTGGAGAAAGAATTTCAGAGTTCTTTTCTTTAGAAAAGTGAAAAATGTGCCGACTCCTTCTGGCCTCCAGGTTTCTGATGAGAAATCGGCTGTCCTTCACATTGCTTTCCCCTATAGGTCAAGTGCCGTTTCTGTCTCCCTGCTTTAAAGATTTTTTGTCTTTCATTTTCAGAAGTTTGACTATGTGTCTTGGCACGGATTTCCTTGGGTTGATCCTGTTTGGCATTCTCTCAATTTTTTAAATCGGTAGGCTTTTTCTTTTCCAAATGTAGAAAATTTTAGCCACTATTGCTTTGAATCCTTTTTCAGCCCCATCCTCTACCTCCTTTCCTTCTGAGACATCTATGACATGAATAATGCTGGATCTTTTGTTATATTTCCCCATGTCCCTGAGGCTGTAACTGAAACGATGAGTTCCTGTATTTCTCAGTCCTGAGGTTTCCATTTAGGTCTTCTTTATGTTTTCTATTTCCCTGCTGAGACTGTATTTTTTTTGTTTTAAATGTGACGCAATTGCTCACAAAGCATTTTTATGATGAGAGCTTTAAAATTCTTGTTGGGTAATTCTAACATCTCTGTCTTCTGTGTTGGAATCTGTTGTCTTTTCTGGTTTAGGCTGAGTTCTCCTGGTTCTTGGAATGCTAAGTGATTTTCAGATGATGCCTGGACATTTTGGGTCTTATGAGACCCTGGAACTTATTTAATCATGTACGTTGCAGGCAGAAATCCCACAGTAGTTTTAAACACCTGACTTTCAACAGACCACAGACCAGCCTTACAGAACACATGACAAGGTTTACTTACTAGTAAGGTTCTCCATTTTTCAAAAAAGTGTCTTGTTCCTTTGGGCTGGCACTTGCTTTTAACTCCTTCACGATGACTCTCGCTACGCTAGTGCCTGTGTAAATCTCTCCCAAGAGAACCTAAAATCAAAGAACAGTTTTTTTGTGTCATTTCCATCAAAACAATAAAGGAGTCTGTCGTATTTACCAGGAAATGGAATACAGGTGAACAAGTTAAGCAATAAGCAGGTGACCTTCTATTCTTTTACATACTAACTCACCAAAAGCTTGGAAAACTCAAAATATTTTTCTTCAGTAAAAGGATCATTTTAAACCATTCACCAGATATTGACAATATTCACATATTTATGTATATTTCTTTTACATTTATTTAAAAATGTATTTATACTTATTTGTATTTGATTTATTTAAAAATGTATTCTACTTCAGGGACATTATTACTTCACAGAAGTGCAATTTATATGTTCAGTTCCAACATAACTCAAATGTTCCTCAAAAACACTTCCACTAAGTTTTGTTATTTCGTCTGCTACACATATGAGAAGTAAACTGACAGATGTTAATTACAATCAATCATTGCCCTGAAACTTAAAAACCTATCGCACTCCATCCAATGATACCCGGCCTTGATCTCCTACCAAAACTCCCTTCAAAACATCCCACTGAAATCCACAGAACATGAAACGAGAATGTGCCGCCTCACATAAGAACTAGCTACAAGGGAAATGCTAAATAATTTATAAAACAGGACAATGCCAAGGTATTTCAAAGTGCAATATTTAAGATGAAAATGAGAATAAAGGTTTTTATTTAACTCTAGAGAATGATCAAAAAGAGAGAGAATGATCAAAAAGACTTCTTTTAAAATAGTTCCTTTTAAAATAGATTAATTTTAATGTCCTGAAAATAGAGTAAGAACCTGAACAGAACTCAATGTGTTTACTAGAAATATAAGGAAAGAAAAATGGAGAACAAGAAATTCTGATAATTAACTAAATCATTCCTTTTTTTTTTTTTTTTTTTTTTTTGAGACAGTCTTGCTCTGTCACCCAGTATGGAGCACAGTGGTGCAAATATGGCTCACTGCAGCCTCCAACTCCTGGGCCCTGGTGTTCCTCTTGCCTCAGCCTCCCGTGTAGCTGGAACCACAGGCATGTGCCACCCCACTCAGCTAATTTTTTTTAAGAGATGGGGTTGTGTTATGTTGCCCAGGCTGGTCTCAAACTCCTCGCCTCAAATGATCCTCCCCACCTGGGCCTCCAAAAGCACTGGAATGACAGGCGTGAGCCACCGTGTCCGGCCTATTGCTCCTTGCGGAATATAACCAAGAGAGTTGTCTAAAAGCACTGTCTCCTCTTTCTCTCTTGAATCCATTCCACACAAGGATGTGCCATCACCATTTCCCCCTGAACAGCTTCTTTCAAGGACGCCAAGGAACTCACGCTGCTGAATCCTCATTCTCCCAGGCTTCATCTTCCTCCATTTGTAAGCTGCAGCATTACTGCAATTAATCTTCTTGGAACTTTCAGAAGACTCCTGTCTCCTGGGCTTCTCCCTCCTCACTGCTTCTCCCTGACTGCACTGGCCTCTCCCTGCTACAGGGCCTCCCGCTGGTTTCCACTTTGAAATTCTCCATGACTTCACCTAGTCTCCTAGCTTTGAATACATTCTAACAGTGAGATCGCTCAGATTTACATCTCCAGCCTGCACCCTCTCTCCTCAACTCTTGCCCTGCATTTCCAGTCCAGCTACTTGGTGCCCCCACTGAGTTGTCTAACAGCCGACTCACATCTGACATAGCAAAGGTGAACTCCCGATTTCCTCCTCCTCCTGCCTCTCCTGCAGTGTCTGTTGCATTTCAGTTGACAGTAACTCTGTTCTTCCAATTCATCAGGTCCTCAGCAGTCAACCTGACTGCCTTTCCTCCACAGTCCAAGTCTCATCCCCCCTAAGTCTGCACCCGCATGCTCTGAACATCTGTCTTGGGTCCCACCACTTCTTGCTGCCTCACCGCTACAATCCAGGTTCAAGCTGCCTGGGCCTCTCCCTGGATGCCTGTAGGAGCCTTCTAGTCCATCTCCTCCCTGCTTTTACCTTTCCCCTCTATGACTTCCAGAGTGATCCTTTTAAAAAGGCCACTCAATTACATGATGATCTCTCAAGCACCAGAGTATTTCCCTGTTTCATTC